>NC_050738.1:7861143-8186878 GCF_014529535.1 Bradysia coprophila | reverse complement strand
TAGGAGTTTATGGTACCTTAAGAATGAGAGCATAAAATTTGATGCTAAAATGCACGGTGGTTCTTATCTATCGAAGTTAAATATTTTCTTCAATCTGTTACAAAAGAAGTAGTAGATTCGGTGACAACTTAGGACATATATGAAATAGTAATATATGAAAAGAATTGTTCAACGATGGAAAATTTGAAATTGCATTTCGGAGGTGTCGTCTTTTCTAGGGAAAATGCAAGTTCCAACTTTTTTCGATTAAAACACCACTTTTTTCACAAAAAAAGGATCCGAAGTTTCAGTGGAGAGGAGAATATGACTATTTTCTCGCTTGTGTTATGAAAAATCTTTTTTGTAAATATCAAGGTCTTTGATACATAGTCGTTTACTTCATACTAATAATAAAACGGGTTATTGTACAAAATGTCATGCACTGACAAAAAAAAAGTTGAAAATCTTCCCTGTTACAGGTAACTTTGTCTCCAGGCAACCTATAATACCTGCTACAGCTACATCTGTAGCTGATAACATAGAATACCTGAAGACAGGCAAGATTTTCAACTCTTTTTTGTATGTGTGTGTATCACGTCGGGCTTTTGAAATTTTTCACCAAACGTTTTAATAAAGAAAATCAACATTCTCCTGTTACCATACTATCATCATTACACCATTACCTAACATGCACCATTACTCAATTACTCTAATACCATCAAATTTACGAAATTTCAGAGCTTCAGTTGCACTTTCTTACAGAACTGAACATTTCACTGTTTGCTTTATAATTAAGTATTAGCACAACAATTGTCCCATTCAGCTAACAACTTCAGATTAACAGATAAAAATGAAACGAAAATATTTGTATATAAAATTGAATCTCTTTTCTGTAATAACATCATCGACGTCAATCAGGTGAGTGTACATTGCAGTGAAATTTCCTTCCCTTCATTAAGTTGTATAATATTGAGTTTTTGGAATTGAGTTTGTTTTCCTACGAACATCTTTTCTGCTTCAACGGTTTTGTATTTCCGCATTCTTACCATCCCGTCTCTACTTCATCTCTAGCTAGCATTACAAATATAATTTCTTATAGAATCGTATTAATTTGTATATTTAATTTCCTCAAATTTCCGATTTAAACGAATTTATCTTCATTTCCATAAATAAATAAAGTTATTCGTTTTCGTTTTCCAAATTCAATATAGGATGTATGTGTATAACGTAGCTGAGGTAAGGCAAAAACTGAGGGGTAACAAGTTGGAAATGTTTCGGACCGGCGTAGTAGCACTATATATAATATGTTTCCAGGATTGATCGACTCACATTTCTTTTACGTTCAATTAAAGATTGAAATATTGTTTTAATTTGCATTATCCAATTAACTTTATCGAATGGAAAACGAAGAGAGTATAATTGAATCTACTACTTTAAACTATTTTTTAATGATTGACGAAAAATCTTTTACTTCATTAGCCTTACCATTCATTTTGCTATATATTCCACATTCAGCTCATCGCTTACATTTGACGTCTGTGTCGATAACAGATGCGTAAGCTGTTATGGAAAGGTCACAATCGCTGCTCCAGTCACGAAAATTTTCAGTACTGGCAGTACAAACGTTGACGTGGTTTTTGAGCATCTAGGAAAACTCCCACCAATATTTTGGTAATTTCGTCTCTCTGACGTTTTTCAACCAGTTTGTAATATTTCATCCACTTTGGATGTGATATAGCCGAGTGTGAGAGGATGTGTCAAAAGTTATATAATTTAGAGTGTGTCATATTTGAACGGTCCCATCACAGCTCTGCTTCTAGCATGAACATAAGAAATATTCGGAGGATTATGCAATCAAAATGGGCCTTGCATTTTCTCATAAAGATGATTTGTTGGTGTGAAAAAAACCCACAAAACATGCAATTGCACAAGCATACAAATTTTAAAATTTAGAGGCTTTTTGACGGTGGAAAAATGAGTATTCGTGCTAGAAGCAGTGCTATGGCCCCATTCATTATTCATCAAGATATAACCCATCTTTAGCCATAATTTTATTGGTCCATGTATTGGCGTACTATTTCTTCTATCGACACACTATTTCCTTCTATTGGTCACCAATACCAAATAGCACCTGACCCAGTATTATACTGGGGTAGTTCTCATTTCGTTGTGAATTAAACTCCTCATTTTACAGAACATCTATTACAGGTGAATAGCTAATTTAATCTTTAAATAATTCTTTGATAATAGCCTAATAGCCTCTTTCGTTGTAGCTGTCTATAACGGATGATCAGCCGATTTTAAAAGGTTTTTATTTTGTGCCCCAAACCCCAAATTCTAATCAAAAGGTAAAAGACGGAAACTCGTACCTGCTTTTACGAAATTCTAAATTCGTCATTCATTTGAAAATTGTATATTGGATTCGGGTACCACACAAATCTAAAATTCAATCCATTTTATTATTTAATTAAAACGAAATGATGTTGGATGACCTCTTCGGCCATAATGAATTCATTCATAAATGGTTCAAGTTTTTGATTGATGCAATTCAACATCTTGAATATGTTTTTGATCCTTTTATCCGTTTCACATGCCCAAACCGACAAACTGGAAACGTTTTACAACATAAGTGAATTGATTTCCACTGCATATCGTTGAACCGAAGTACCACACGAAAAGGGTTGTTTAAACCATTTTGAATGTAATCGAGTTTAAAACTTTGTTACCAATATTTCCATTTAACAATGCAATGATACTTTCGTGAAATATACATCCTCCACTTCAATATTACACATTCAATTCGAGCATTGTAATGGCAAACCCCATCTCAAAACCGATTGTAAGTAACAAAAACTCATTCTTGTCTGTGCTCTCTGCTCACCAAACCAATCTTTGTTAACCCGAAGAACCGTAACGCAAAGACAAGTATTACATTAAATTTTGGAAAATGGTATGTTATGGATGTTTTATATAAAATCGCTTTAAATGTGATGTCTGAGAATAATAAAACTTGCATTGTGTGCAATTACTATCATGTCGGAGAAAACCATTCGATGCGCTCGTTAAGCTTTTGTGAGAGTGTATTATCATCATAAGAATCGGTTTGAAAAACTGGTATCAATAACGAAAAGTTGTCGGATGTAAATTTTATTCAAAAGAAGTAACCCAGCTCCTTTTTAGGATATGCTAAGGATATTATTGCGCTAATATGTATGTATGCGACAAGGTATACAGTTTGTATGTTTTGAATGGTAATCACCCTGGAAGGTGTTTTTTTTAGAGGATGAGTACAGTGGCCATTAAAAAATGTTCCGGGCTTAGATTCGTTTAAATATAAACTCAACTTTTCATGCAAATATGATGTAACTGGTAAGGAAAAGAAATGCAAATATTGTAATGTTTTAATGGAAGAGTACTCCATTTTTACTTCATATTTCATTTTGAGTTTTAAACTCAATATTTTGAAACACTTGCCAAAGCGAATTTGTAATAATTTGAAAATCTCCAACCACTACATCAAATGCTAAAAATAGAAATTCTTTTGCCAAGCCGTACATTTTTTTATACTGTTCGGTGAAAAACATCAAAGCTTCTTTTTTAGATGAACAATGTTGTATATAATGTCACTTAAATATCAAGCACTTTCACAAAGGGCGGCAAGATAATGAAACATGCATTTCCACATTCTATATATAAGTATTTTATTTTTGTGCTCTCTATGGCCATAGAACACAAACATACCAGCAGCTATATAAAACAAAGGAAAATTCAGTCACCGAAGATATAAATAGAGGGTTTGTATAGCATAATTCAAAGAAGGATTTATAATTCGAATAAGTAACTTTTGCAGAAACTTAAAGGTAGAACTTTTAGACACTGATCTTACATTGTCTTACCGGGGTAGATTTATTATCTACTTGTATAATATGCCATGGAACTATGGGTCCTATAAAGTCAATAAGATAAGCGTAATATAATATGAAGACGGATGTGAGTTTTGACATTTTTATAGTTCAATATTTCAATTTTTGGTGCGAGTCAGTAGACATGTTTCCTGTTCCAGCAAGACAGCGGCGACATTTTGTTTGTAATATTTTTATCTCGATGGCGGTACTTTAAAATGTTGGACTTTACCGCTTTAACCATACTACAATTGTTAATGAGCGCTGACGGTATGACTAAAAAGCTTTTTGAACTACATTGTCTCCTAAAACAACCCGTTACAGTTTCAATTTTAAACTTCCGATAATTATGAACGAGGATAGCTTCAGCACAATAATGCTATCTATCATGGTTTCAGTCTCAGTCTTCTTTCGAATGGTTTCAACATTGTGCCATAACGTGACGGCTGAGAAATCGTTATGAACAGAGGTCTCATTTCGAAAACCTCAGTCCGGGCCTGACCATGGTGCCGTTCATAAATTATGTTGCGGAAGAGGGAGGCTGGGGTGACTGACTGTCCATACATTTTTTGGAAATTCTCACACATCTTTGAATGAATCGAAGGGAGGGAACATTCCTAAAAAATCTTGATTTTTGAGTAACGTAATTTGTGAACGACCCCTAAAATCCTAGATATGTACATATTTTTGCCATTGACGAGAAACTTTCAAATTTAGAGAAATCTGTGTAAATTAGAAATAAAAACTAACGCGGCATCAAATCGGCAGCTAACATGACTGCTAGTCACTTAAAGAGTTCATTTTAAACGTTATGAAAATCTGATACCATTTATACCGTACTTTCTCAGCCGAATGTTAATTTGAAACGGATGAGACGCTTTTATGCTAGAAGAAAATATAAATACAATTTCTTTTGGTATAATGCTGTTAGCATTTAAAAAACGTTAAAGTTTCGTTTGCCTTTTTTTACATAAAAACATAAATTTAATTGAAAATAAGTATGAAGAAAAAATAAAACTTTAACACGTCGACGACTTTTTTTTCGTTTACTTAAAAGGATAAAAGTGTTAAAAGGATTTAAGATTTAACGAAAGTGCCGGCTGAAGTTTCTTGTGAGAGAGAGAAAAAAAACCCCTGAATATTACAAGGCGATAAGACATGAAAAGTTTGTTGGATCTTTTTTTTTAATTACTTAGAGTGCAACGCCATTTAGTTTTCATGACTTAACTTCCAAGTAATTTTATATGAGGAAAGTTTATATTAATATTTATATACAAAACATTGTTTCTTTTTCCAGTTTTGAAAACGGAGAAGAATACATTCTTGTAAATGCGAATGAAATGAGATCGCAAATCTTCATAGAATTTAATTTATGACTTTACGATTGTGCTCAAGCTTTTTCTCTCCATTCTAAAGTAGCTCCATTTAATGTATATAATAAGTAAAAGTAACTTTTTCACCGATTAAAATAATAAAAAAAAACGATAAGACATATGTATCGTTCTTATCTATCATAGAAGTGCGTTCATTTATATGGCAAAATATATTCAATTTATTTATCAATTTTATTATTTCCAATAAATTTCTGTTTCCCTGCATCTCATTCGAAATAGATAATATTTTATTGTACATTTTTTTTCCTCTCCTCGATATGCGTGAAATTGAACATAATAATAACAAAAATGATATATGAGTTCCAATTGATACACACACGTTCAATCAAGATTTAATATAAATATTTATGTTGTTCACAATGTCTATCGACAAAAAGTTTATTTTTATTCACATTAAAAGACCTATCTCTAGTCAGCGTGTAATATTACATCGATATAACACGCTTGAATAGGGGCAATGTAAAAAAAGAACATTTTTTATTACAAACTGGATGTGTTTGTAAAAATTGAGTATAAAGAAAATATTCGAACATTGCGAGGAACATTGTCATTATTGTAATACGAGATGTTAAGAGTGTTATTGAAGACATTAATGCGTTGATACGAATATATATATACGGATGTTGAATGTTTTTAATTAATTATTATAAAGAAACTTCTATGATTATTCGTCTTAGATTATTCTCGACAAGAACATAAAAATTTATTAATCTTTTCTGATGGGAACAAACTTTGTGGAAGGTTTTTTTTAATATTTTATTTCACTATCAATTAAAGTTAAGAGCTGAGACAATAAATTCAGTCAACCAATAAAGATCCTAGTCTTTATTAGGCCTTTTCAATAATTACGTTGACATTAAGTGGTCAATTTCATATTAATTGCGAAGGCAATAACAAAATTTCATCGACAGTTTTATTACATCGTCAACGCATGATGACGAATCGTTCATTGCTTTTATTTTCATTTCGAATAGTTTATCATCCATTATTACCGTTACACAGTCCAACCGTATTCTATCCCATGTCATATGGTATGATAATTATTTACACAACTCGGCAAAATCTATAATAACTATCTCGAATGTTTAAGCACTCCGTAAACACAATTTCAAAGCTATGTAAACTAATCGAAACATTTAATTTCCCTTTTATTCGATTGATATGCCGGAACAATCTCATATTTGATTTATTTTGTGGACTTGAGGGCAGAGCACGAGATGTGTTTGTAATTTACGTTAACTTGAAAAGGAACAACTTGAGCTTATAAATGTGGAATGGATATAAGAGAGTGGAAAATTGCTTAAAACCTTTTACACGAAATGCAATTAAGTTGGAAAATAATTTAGATGGGAAACTCGAGAGGATTCTTATATTAAATCTACGAGTACATATATACGTCCGTGTATTACTTGGTTTGTTTGAATAATAACGGGAAGCAAGGACTAGCCTCAACGTGTGTATATGACTCGGGTTAAGACTTAAGACTTCCGTTGTACCAAAATATTAATTACAAATGTATTTACGAATATATTGTTTACATTAATTGGCTGTAATGGACACAATGTTTTTGATAGACACTTTATATACTTTTTTTTCTGTTTCAGACATTCTGTGCAAACCCATTACAAAACGGGCAGGTCTATATTTACCTTGGAATTATGTAAAGTTATCATGCTAAATTTTCATACTGAATTGCGGGTATTAAATCTTTCACACTGGTAAAATATTCTTAACATTTCGGAAACACCAAAACAGTATTACTAAATTCAGTAAATATAATAATGTAGATCTTATAGTGTAAGTTATGTTAGAATTAATGAAGTAAAAGATTTTACATACTTTTTTCCTTAAGGTAGAAAGTGGCTTATTACAACCCCAATAAATTGCCATGTAAGCATATCTCGTTGTCATATGTTTATTGACTACGGCTTCGCCTCGAATGAACAAAACACACACATGAAAAATCTATTTTTTGTCTTTCTTTTCATTGTAATGTAATTATGTAATAACATAACAAGGGAAAAAAATTGAAAAGTAGAGTTTTCTTGTGAATTTTGTGGATCCGAGGCGAAGCCGAGGTCAATAAACACATGAAAATAAGACTTTTCAACTTCACAATAGACATATAATAGTATTTTACATGACTAGGTATAAAAAGATGAAAAGTAGAGTTTTTGTGTGAATTTTGTTGATCCGAGGCGAAGCCGAGGTTAATAAACACACGAAAACGAGACTTTTCATTTTTATCCCGAGTTATGTAATGGATTTTACATGCTGAGTGCGTCGAAAGACGTGCTTCAAATATGAAAAGTACGGTTTTCGACGCATGTAGCATATAAAATCCATTGAAACCTAAACCAACTTTCCTGTTTTCCCTTGATGAGTAATAACCACTTTCAACACTAGGGAAAGCGAAAGCATGTAAAATAAAATGAATCAAACCGAGGTGATAGTGTCAACAAATGAAGTAACAGATTCAACGATTATATGAGAATACGTTCGGCGTTTCGCAGAATTCTACCGTGTTTTGAACATCAAAGCTCATTAAATTGATGCGGTAGGAAAACCATACATTTGACATTTTAAACAGTGGGCACCTAAAAAACATTGAAAAATTAAAATGGCTGGTTTTATGATGTTATTCCCTGTATGACGAATGAAATCTGATTTGTCTAAAACTACAGGCCTTTCAATGAAAACTTTATCTTCAAATGTTATCCTTCATTGGGCACCAATAGTCTTACTTTGACATAAATTGGCTGTGATATACATTAAGCCTATCGAAAACAAAGTTGTAGAATAAAAGTTTTTCGTATCAGTTAGTTCAATAATATGACATAGGTTTTAAACCTAGAGCCGCATTCGATTATAATAAAATTACGATTCCATTGATGTATTCCAACGTTCGACGAACATTGTTCGTAAAGTTTTTAATTACACAGCAGATCGGCTAAAATTTCCACCCGATGTTTCCACGAAGCTTATGTAATCTGTTGTGATAAAAACAACAGTTTACACATTTACTCAAATGATTTATTGTACATATTTTCCATTGAATTGTGATTTAGCAATTGCATTATGCTGAAGTTCGAATGCATGGCATGGAAAGTTATAAACGCAAAACCTCTCGCCATTGTTTTCGATTTTGCATGATATGATTTCAAATAAATGTAAGATAAATCCTCTATATGATGAAATAAGTGTATTGTTTCATGAATTTATTATCCATTGTCAGTTTCATTGAATGAACTAACATGCAAATATAATTGAACATTTCGATTAGATATCATTGATTGTTTGGAAAAAAAAGGGAGAACGTTTATGGAAAATATCTAACTGCTGTGCTGTGCGTGGAGATAGTTTTGTTGTCAAATCCTATTTTATTCTCCTAAAATAATATGCAGCAGTGACGGATTTGTATAGATAAGTTTTACAGAAAAAATAATCAAAGTTTAGGATGAAATTGTGCATATCTGACGATAATTTAGCATAATGAAAATATGGATTCTGTTCATCATTCCGTAAAAACTTGTGGTTTTACGGGACTTATGGATTTCTTTATGCATCGGTATAAAGTAAAGTTTCGTTTATCTTCAAGAAGAGTACTAAATGTTGAAGAAATAACGAACTTTTGCAAAATGTTCCTTACCTGATGGGAACACTAAATTCCGACTAATAAATATTCAATGGGAACGTGGGTGGAAAAGATGGAGAAAGTATATAAAGTTTGACAAATTCAAGTTTTATTGCAATGCATTTATCATTCCTTCAAAATCGAGCAAGATTCTTAGATTCATATATAGACGATCACTGATGTAGGGACATATCTATAATGGGTGATACATTACTCTAACTTTGCATTTCGGAAAAGTATCATCACTTGAAATATAAGAAAATATAATACATTTAGAGTCAGAGATATATGTAGGTTTGCAGCATCGGTATATGTATGATACATTCATTTGAACGAAGAAAGTTGGTTTTATTGAATATTTTTCCTACAACATGTACAGGCCCGTATTAACTGTTGAAGGGCGCATCGGGAGAATAGTCTGACTGATGTTGAAATTATTTATCTACTCTCAGCAGGTAACAGAAATGGTTCGTTTACCTGTTTGCGGTAATTTTTATTTTTAACGGATCTGTGAGTAAAATAACTCACGTCATTGTTGGACTTTTTTGACTAGTCGGATTATTGCCATTGCATTCGGCGTTGGCAACACTAAACTGACCTTACACGAAGTGCGTATCAAATTTCTTTTGTTCTAAATGTCAAATTTGAAATAGAACAAACAATATTCCGTGGGTTAATTTTAATTAAAATAATCTTACTTAGTACAGGGCACATACTGACCAGTCCCTGTCTGAACGTACACCAGTCACTATTTCTATAGATTTAGGATAGAAATAAATTTTCCAATTTGAAAAGGCTATTTTTTCCGCAGCAGTTTCAGTTTTCGTTTTTTTTTTATTTATTTTTATTTTTACCAATAAATAGCAGTTTTCCCATATGGTGTGAATAAAAGGAATTCATTCAAGTGATATCTTCTTTGCGAAATGGATTTTTCAATACACTTATACACGAATAATAGGGTTTCTTTTTTTTGTAAATTTACTTCTATTTTTACTTCCTTTATCGTATTGGATATTTTTCCTTTTCCATTACGATATTTCAAAAACATTTTGCAATATGGTTTTTCACAGTCAGACCTCGAAGGAAGTCAATGTGGATGTATGTGTACGTTTAAATTCTAAGCTTTTTAAGTTCGATTGCTCTGATTTTCGTTGAAAAATATGTAAGTGTATTCTGTTTGCTACTCGACGCATGCTGTTCCACCGAAGGAAGTCAATGGTATGCCATCAAGAATCGACTTTAGACATGATTATGAGTGAATTTCTCGGAAATTGCTGATACCAGTTTTGGTGCTTTGAGTGCGATACCCAATCAGATGGTGCTGATGGTAGTGCGTACTACTTTGATAGGTTGCTCTGAAAAAAACTCAGTCCTAAGAACTGTAGAACTGTTAAAAAAACATAGCTAACGCCGACCCGTACGAAACACCTATTCGTATCAAAAGCCTTTAATGTGAAACTCTTCATTTCTCTTACTTCATTTTCTTCTCTGCTGAAAAACTATTCTCCCTTTAAAATCACTTACATTATCCACTCTTTGCCTTGTTATCATATACAACTAAATTGCCGGAGGCAATATAGACAGCCCCGTACGAAGACAAATTTCATAAATTCCTATTTAAACAGCTATATACCGCTATATTTACCTATATTTCACTATAAATAAACATTTCACAGATAAATATATGCTATTATATAGCTCTATATGCCTGTATATAGCTCAATTTAGCTGTATATAGGTATATATAGATGTCCGTATATGGAATCCCTGAAACCCCACACACATAACAAATTATTTCAATGTTAACAGAAACTCTCTAAGTATCATTTTTCCCAAGATATTTCTATTTTACTAAAATCCAATATGGCCGCCGGCAGCCATTTTGTTTGGAGACCGGAAATAGTACCGACGCTTTACACCTTTCAAACAAAAAAAATTCATGAAATTCGGTCAAAATTTACTCGAGATATTGTCAAAATACACCACGTTCACTGTACTTCCGAGTAGCCAGATAAGAGCTCACTCCAAGAGACCTAGCTCACGCTCCGGAGAACATAATTTCATAAAAAAAAATTTCCCTGATTGGTACGGTCAATACCTATCTAATAAAGCTAAAACAGACTGCTTGCCGCCCTGTGCCTGTTCAACACCAAGGGGTCTAACTCATGAGTCGGTCATCCGATTTCCATAAACTTTTTTTTTTGTCGATCGGTATTGTAAATACCTTTTATTTGACGTATCACTTACAAGTTTAACGTTTAAATGTCCGGAGATATCTTCGAAAAACCGTAAAGCACTTGTTGGGCCACAGCTCGGGAGGGGTCGATCCAAAATCAATCATCTTCGAACTTAGCCTGTCTTTTGACATTACCAAACGGGAAAAAAAAGAATTTTCAAAATCGGATGCGTTTTACTCAAGTTATCGTGCAGACAGACGGACAGACGGACAGACGGACATTTTTTTTTTCGCGGATTTGGCATCTCTAGACAACCACAATAGGTTTCCCCTTACTCAGGGAGTCCAATTCGACGTGTTACAAACGTATGCGTAAACCCATAAGACCCCAGTACTTCGTACGGGTCTAAAAACACAATCTTTTTAGTTCATTACTACAATCAGCTGCGCTTGAAGTGGGAAGACATTTAACAAGACTAACTCAAATTACAAAGCGTGCACGAAAATTAAAAGACAAGTGGTGCACAATGAAAATCATTAGTTGTATAATTGGATAAAGATGAAGATTATTTTAATGTCCTGCATATTTTCTTACCATATTATCATTTCCCACCGTTTCGTGCACTCGTTTAGGGTGCGTGTTTTAGCAGAAAACGTTCAGAAATAAATTGTGTTGAACCGAAATTGTGAAGTGATCAAACTTTTAAGTTTTTTTTGTGTTAAGTGTGTAGTACAGAGAGCTTGTGTGTACACATTCTTCCATTGTCATCAGCTCTATTATAATGATTGAAACGAAAAAGTTATGCATTTAAAGTATTTTCGATATAATGAGAAAAGTTACTCTAAGAGAAAATTTTAAAATATTTAAGTTGCCACGGGTCGAAAGTCGGTTATAACATAACTAGGGAAAAGAAGAGAATTTGCAATATATAAGATGATAGACGAGTGTTAATGCTAGGACCATTGCAATGCGAATAGCAGTAGATATAATCGCCACAATTAAACAGCCCCCTCGTTTAGGGCTGACGAAAAAAACCGGTCCCGAGTTTAGGGCTGTCGATTTACGTGAGTTATACCGTTTTGAAGTTTTCAAGCATGTCACTTAAGTGTTTTGTCATAAACTGAATAGGTTTTTGACATTTCACTCAATCTATGATTTGGGGCTAGTTTAGGGCTGACGATTGAAACCGGTCCCGAGTTTAGGGCTGCTCAAATACCATAGTTATTCAATTTTTTCTCGAAAAAACATGTCATATTGGCAGGTTTGGATGTTATTCATAGTGTTCCTAGTTGAAAGTATATATTAACGTTTGGGGCTAGTTTAGGGCTGACAATTGAAGCCAATCCTGAGTTTAGGGCTGCTATCCCGCCAATGATATTCAGCTTTCTCTAAACACTAACATGTCATATTAGCTCTTTCAACGATATTCAAAAAGCGTCTGACTAAAATTATAGTCTATCGTTTAGGGCTCATTTAGGGCTGATGATTGAAACCGGTCCAGAGTTTGGAGCCGCTCAGTGACCAAAGTTATCCGATGATTAAGAAAAAAAGCATGTCATAATGGACGTTTTGTTGATATACAATGTGTTTCTTAATTAAATCATAGCTTCACGTTTAGGGCTCATTTAGGGCTGACAATTGAATCCGACCTCAAGTCTAGGGATCTTGAACGAGCAAAGTTATTCGAGTTATCACCCATCAACTGTTCCATTGGAAATTTTCAAGATATCTGATGATCAGATTTCAAGTCTATGACGTGAATCCATCGTTGTCTCTGAGGTATTTTTCAACATTATTTCAAGAGCAACTACGGTATTTATTTTATTTGAACAGTTTCTCCTCTCGAAAACTAAGACCAAAGGCAGTGCTATTCTCTAGTCTTAAGTGCATTTTAGCATTGTTAGAACAATCATACTCAATAAGAGATTCAATAACTTTATCTGATTTGTAGCGATAAACAAGCCTCTACCCCTATCGCTTAATGCAACATTTTTATGGATCTTTTAATATGAGAGTATTACTTTCAGAGTAAACCACCTTTCTTAGTTTTTGATGGATTGCTAACCTAAATACATGACTGGTTCCAAATTTTAGGAATAAACTAGCTCAAAATTGTTGATCAGTTGAAAATTAAAAATATTCTTCAGATATGCTAGAGCCCTCACAGTCCCTCTATCCTTTATCTCTACGGCTAGATTAGAACACAATACTACCAAGTCGTAACTTATTAGATATGGAATAACTTCATCCGCTAAGCGACACAAATTCGTTCTGTAGCTCCAGAAATACTAGAACAATCATAACTTAGTTTATGTCAAAGTTTTAAGAGTCATGTACCTCAATTAAACTCTTTGAAGTCCTAGAATTTATTCTTGTTTCACATCGTTACTCATGTGGTCAGCAAAAGGCACGTTAATGAAGTCGTTGCACTCACTCGTAAATGTGAAGTGGAAGAGATGTCAAGAAAGTCGATACCAACAAGTGAAGAAATACAGGTGGAACAAGCAAAACGAGTGAAAAAGTAGAAACCTGTCTTTGGTGTCCTTTAATACCTAAACGGTTGTAAGTCATGGAAACTATTAAAATGTGATTCAATCCTTGAGACTATTATTTATTAGGATTTTTACAGAGCTAGTTGACAAGATATTTCTCAAATTAGAAGAGCATTGAAGCAGTAACTATTTTCGCAAAACTATGTAAACGAAACATTAAACTGACAGTTTAACGCACCTCTAATTACTAAATCTTTTGTATTGCTTCGTATTGCTTGTATTGCACCTCTAATGATAATCTTACACCTGGTTAGTGTGATTCGACAATTTGAAAAAAATGAAAATATTGAGTTTGTAACTTGGTTACGTAACATTAACAAATCTATCAAAAAATTTTGCGTTTGTTAAATCGTTTCTAACGTATGAGAACATGTTTTTAAATGCTTGAATTACCATATCAAAAAGTTGAACATTTTTGCGTTTATATTTATAAATGCACATCAATTGAACATGAAGTATTCGTTATCATGTAGCATTCGAACGTAATGCATTTTATAGATCTGCATATACATAACCATTATAACCATTAGAACATCAGTGCATCATACGCTTCATGTTCATACGATATACGATTTTCCATATTAATTGAATGTGAATATCAACTGAAAAATGAGATTAAACATTTTGATTTATTGTAAATTGAATTACATGGTTCACTGTAAAAACACAAAAAGTGCTACTCGACATTGGCTATGGGGTTATCGCGTGTTATTTTCAGCTGCGGAATTTATTTTAGTGTGGTGAATATAATACACTCTGGTTTTAACTAACGAGAGATAAATTAACATGAATAACATTATTGTTGTTTATGATAGACTCATGTCGGATAAGCAGCCACATATAATAATTATCTATAAAATAATTCTCATACCAAAATGGATCCATCAATGTTGTTTTCGGTAATTGGAACCATTCACCAATATGGTGAATACACGTAATACCGGAAATGATCGGCATATTAAATGTCAGACGTTCAGGTTTGTATTGCGTCAGTTGTAGTTGTTGAATTTGCTCATTGGCTAGCTACTTTATGGAAACGGTGGGAGTGTCAGTCTGGTCTATGTTGCAACAGCAACCGTTAACATAGCATAGATTTCAGAGCAACGATATCTTTTTGATTTTTTTTTCTAATCCTATTTAAACTATTCGTCGCGGAATATAGCGTTTCTCTAGAGATTTCTTTTAGTGTCGACTGTAAACATTTTCTTCAGACCTTCAGCTTACAATTCTCGAGAGTTAATAGTCTGGTAGAGGTTGGAATCTTGAAAACTTAGAGGGGATTTTTCGAAAGTGTATCACGCTTCGTCCGAGCGATTTTTAGCGTTTATGTGAACAAAGCCCAGTTAGCCCTTGGTCTCAAAAGTCTAAAACCGCAGTCGTTTATTTTAAGATTCTCTTATTGTATTATTATTATTATTATTGTATTAACATACATGTGTCGTCGATATTGTCCAGTAGATACGGGGCAAACACAGATATCTTACATGTCCTGTACCATTGTTAGATCAGTGGATAACATTATTATTTTGCTTTCGAGTGAGGGAACACGATTCACTTTGTACCCAAAAAAGTATCCTGAACCTGTCACTACTATTGTAAGTGGGGTATCATTGTAAAGCTAAATAAAGCCTCTATCAGGGTATTCACCGATCTAAACATAAACATTCGCCAGGTGCGAGATATCACCTTTTGAAGTTCATCAAAATTTCCTGCTTTGACTGAAACATTATTTTTGTCATTTTCAAATAATGGCACAGGACAGGTAAGATATCTGTGCTTGTCCCTTATTTACTGGACAATACATATCCAATGAACCCCCCACATGTACGTCCACAGCCTGTAGCGGATGCGACAGTAAATCACGGAGAAAACAATTTTTCTTGGAGAACTCGATTCATTCGTTTTACAATGGCAAACTTGGATTCACGTTCCAACATCCTCCCACCATTTATTTTCTCAAAATAATTCCTAAATTCTCCTCCCACCGTTTGCACGTTTTCAATCATCGTTTCGATCATTGTCCATAAATTGACCATCTTCATAATTCATCCATACATCGACTGTCTTCATAATTTGTCCATTCATCGACCATCTTTCGTAAATTGTCCATACTTCGACCATCTCCATAATTTGTCCATTCATCGACCATCTTCATAATTTGTCCATTCATCGACCATCTTTCGTAAATTGTCCATACTTCGACCATCTACATAATTTGTCCATTCATCGACCATCTTTCTATGATTGCTTTGTACACATTGTATGATAATGTGGCCTTGAACACTTTGAACATATTATTTCTGCTTTACAATTTTTACCATAATGTCCTTGCTGAAGACATTTGGAGCAAGCTTTCATGTCATTGACTGCCTTCCACTTTCGTTCTAAAGGCCATTCTTTTGCTGACTCGCAACCCTGTGATGCATGTTGTTCCCCACAGAAAATGCATTCGAATCTTGCTCCTCCAACATGCAAAATTGCCGCCGTTGGCATAGACAATTCGTACTGCTTCAACCGTGTTTTGTCGTTATCGTTGCTGGCATAACAACTTGCTATAGCTCGTTGTTCTTCTCTCTCCACCTCTTGTTGTAAGAACTCCAACAAATAATCCAACTCACTTTTTGGTGGATTCTCGGTAGATCCATCCGTTTCGTACTTTGCAGATCTCTGCCACGCTACCAACACATCTTCCGGTAGACTAGCCTCCACCATTGGATACAGAAACAGCGACGCTTGTTCGACAGTGACCTTCAATGAATCCAACGCTCGGATATGACACACTAATTTGTCGTACATTGAAGCGAGGCTAGCTTTTCTGTTCATGCTTTCCAAACTCATTTTAAACAGTTCTCGTATATAAACTTGTATTAGCAACTTCTTCCTTCCGAAACGTTCTTGTAGTACATGAATGACTTTCGGATAGTTGGCTTCCGTTGCTGGGAAACCGTTAACAATATCAGCTCCTTTTGAATTCGGTTCCATCGATTGGATCAAATACTGGAATTTATCGGTGACATGCAGCTCTTCATCTCTGTCTATTTTACTGAACTGTGCCCACCAGCTTAACCAATCCACAATTTTTCCGCTGAACTTCTTTAATTCAATCTTCGGCAACTTAAATTGCCGCTTTCGATTCGACGTTGATGCAATTGACGATAATCCATCTTCCTTAACGTCCTTTGACACACTCTCTCTCTTGATTATTGCACAATCCAGTTTCAATTTCGCCGTTACCATCGAGGTCAAAATATCCTCACAAGTGATTGATTCCTTCAGTAGGTCTTCCTCAGCCACCTCTGGATCGCTCAACATCTCATTGAAAATTGACGCATCGACTTCCTGAATTCGTGCTTGAAGGTCGTTCAATCTTTCGAATTTCGCTTTTAACATTATGACATCCTTTTCATCCTTGGCCAATTCCGCTGTAACTTCATTTATCGTTTTGGTAATTAGACCACGAATCGGAGTGCGTGCCTTCTTCAACTTTTCCATGATGATCGACTTTGTAACATCCACGTATCATTATTATCCAACGCTCCAAAAATCGTCCACCCGGGGGCGCCAAATGTTGTATCTTCAACACTAACTAGCTACCAGCTAGTTTTCGATTTGTGGACTTTGGGGCGATTGATATTAAACTCTTTGATTCGGGCTTGTCACCCTTTAACTTGCGTATTTTATTGTCGAATGAATGTTTCTTCTCTTACAATTTTTCTTGGAGAACTCGATTCATTCGTTTTACAATGGCAAACTTGGATTCACGTTCCAACATCTGGCGCCACCCGGGTGGACATTTTGGGCGTACGAAGTCGTTCAAGGTGAATTGAATTAGTCATTGGTAGAATTAAGCTGCACGAGAAAGCGTCATCGAGTTTAGCGAATTGGTCATCTTTGACGTGTGTGGATCTGGCCATTGAACATCAGAATTGAACGAGAAAGAATTGGCTCATTGACGTCGGATGGATGTGAAATGTGAAAGTGGAAAATCGTTACATAATCGTCGATTGGTTGTACAAGTAACATTTTTCAATTTGGTTGGTCGATTCCGTAAAGCCGAAGAAGAAATGGTTGGTCGATTAAAGCCGAAGCAGTGTTGGTTGGTCGATTCCGTAAAGCCGAAGAAGAAATGGTTGGTCGATTAAAGCCGAAGCAGTGTTGGTTGGTCGATTCCGTAAAGCCGAAGAAGAAATGGTTGGTCGATTAAAGCCGAAACAGTGTTGGTTGGTCGATTCCGTAAAGCCGAAGTAGTGTTGGTTGGTCGATTCCGTAAAGCCAAAGTAGAGTTGGTTGGTCGATTACGTAAAGCCGAAGAAGAAGTGGTTGGTCGATTCCTTAAGCCCGAAGTAGTGTTGGTTGGTCGATTCCGTAAAGCCAGAAAAGGATGTCATAATGTTAAAAGCGAAATTCGAAAGATTGAACGACCTTCAAGCACGAATTCAGGAAGTCGATGCGTCAATTTTCAATGAGATGTTGAGCGATCCAGGGGTGGACTTTTGGGGTTGGATTAATCATAAATTGTCGACGTATGGACAATTTGTGAAGTGACGGTCAATTAATGGACTAACGATGTCAATGGGACGAATGAAATCGTCAGTGGGACGAATCAAATCGTCAGTGGGACGAATCAAATCGTCAGTGGGACGATTTGTGAATATTGGCTTCAATGGTGGGAGCAAGAAGAGAGAATGTGAGGATCGATGTATGGACCACACACACGACAGTGGACAAATCATGCAAGTAGTCGATGTATGGACAGCGTATGATCAATGTCAGAAACGAATTGGTCGATGTATGGATCAATCGTCGAAGTATGGATTAGTTTTAATAAATTGTCGACGTAAGGACAATTTATGAACGAATAGTCAATGGGACAACGAATGCTCAATGAGACAACGAATGGTCAATGAGACATCGAATGGTCAATGGGACAACGAATGGTCAATGGGACACACCACAGTGAAGAGAAGTCGTCAATGGGACACACCACAGTGAAGAGAACAGGGAAGAGAAGAAACACTCCTCTTCGAGATCTAACATCTTCTGCAAAATTCCGATTCTGTGAGTCCCATTCTGTGCAGATGTTTGTTCATTTTACAGTGACCGGTTATTGCACCGATGATAAGCCTTAGGTCTTCTCTTGATTTATTTAGCAAGAAATTTGTGTTTTTAAGCTTTGGGCCATCGATTATGGTTCTGCTATGTTTACAGTTGGTGAGGTTTTCCCATTGTTCTTTTTATTTTTATCTTTGTAGAACTTTCTGATAGCGCCTCTTTGCGTCATGTAGTTCAATCCTAAGACTGGTGATGGGCCACAAAAAGTGGTTTCACTGCCTAGACGTGCTAAACTATCGGCTCTTTCATTACCCTCAATGTTACTGTGCCCGGGGACCCAGTGAAGGTTGACTTTGTTATTGTTGGAAAGTCATTGCAGTGACTGCATGCATTCTATTATAAGTTTTGATGTAAAACAGTGGGAATTTAAAGCTTTGAGTGAAGCTTGACTGTCTGAACATATGTTAATGTCTTTATCTTTGACATCAAGATAGGTCATATTCTTGCATGCTACAGTGATTGCACAGATTTCAGCTTGTGTGATAGTGGCATAGTTGTCCAGTGGTTTTGATATGTCTAGCGTGAGTTCGCTAGAGAAGACTCCAAAGCCAGAACTCGAGTCCGTTTTAGATCCGTCTGTATAAACGTTTATGTCTAACGGTTTAAACGGGTTATTAACTTCCCAAAAGTCTCTTGTCGGGAAGTTGTCGTGGACGTTCACTAGCCAATAAAAAAATATTAAAAGTAAACGACTGCGGTTTTAGACCATTGGGGCCAAGGGCTATATGGACATGTAAACCAATCTCCAACTGATCCTGGTCTACTTTCAAAAAAATCTCTGTTACGAATTCTCGAAATATATGCATCCTCAATAATTATGACTAGAGAATTACGAATGCTGACACAAGTTATTCCAGACAGTTGTTATCTGCCACTCTGATGACAATAAGATGGGAAATTAAAATCGCAAACATATTTATGAGGTCCCCCTTTTTTATTTTCTTTCATAAATGCTTTCTATAATTAACCGCAACCCTCGAATGTAAGCGCCAACCTCAAAGTGAAATATTACATTCACTGTAATGATACAGACTAATTGCAAAAAAAATAACCCCTTCCCACTTCCTCACTTTCTTACTTGCTCACATCATTCATAGCTTTGTTATTTTTAGTTTAAACAAAAAAAAATGTCGCCAATACAATTTACAACCGAGGCGGACCTAATTTATCAACCAAACCGTCTCACAGATTGTTACATATATTTCTTCACCCAATGTTGCATTTTTCTACATATATACGAAAATCATCTCTCATACTTATTCAGAAAGTAATATATCAACTTCACCGTGCTGTCAATACAAATCATCCAAAAAGGTGATTAAGGAACAAATAAACAAAACGAAATATTTTAAATTTCGAAATGATTGTGATTAATTATACATCGTTTGTATGCATTTAAGTACCTAAATAAATGTTTACACTAACACGGTACGAAAATGGAATATTGCGTTTTTTTCCTGTTGCTGATTTAAAAAAATTAATTTTTTATTTTACATTCGTTTAGTCAGTCATTCATGCCGGAATGAAGAGGAAAAAAATTATTAAAAGTTTAAAAAGAAAGACCGAAACAACGAAAATATCTGTTGCTTTACTTGTCACATATAAATAACACTTTTTGCTGAATATTTAACGTAATATTAAGAATTTACATATATATAACCGACCCATACAGAAAGTTTTTATTTAATTCTTTTCCTGAAAGAATGGTTTACATAGCAAAAACTAAATTCAACTATATCAAACCTCAATCACTCGTTTAATTTCTATAGCAAACAACATGTACACATTGAACATAATATAAAAAAAAACTGACTGCAATTTTGCCAGCATCTCATGGGTAATTTAAATGCCACATACGTTGAACTTTTTTGTTGCATTTTATTCGAGTAGTAAAGCATTTGACGGTTAATTTAATTTATTAATTATACACTTGACATTTTCTGTATTCATAGTTATAAATGTAATATGTCCGGATTTATGCATGAGTGATGGAGGTACATATTATGCCATATAACAAAGGTAAAACGAAAGGTAGGTATATAGAGATGCAACTTACGAAAAACACTCCTTTAGGAACATATATATTTAAATAGACTGATGGCACCGACTTATGTTATTAATTTGAAATAAATTTGTACAAACGAGATCGTACTCGGCTATTTCTTTCACAGAGTTTGCATTCGATGTTCTAGTAACTAATTTTGAGGACGTTGATCAAGAATCAATCAGATAGCTTAGGCCCTGAATCTTTACAACTTATTTTCATCGTACCGAAGAGGAACGGCTGCGGTACGGAATATTCACTATACAAATATGCGTAAAGTCAAAGTCATTGGCTCAACTTGACTCTTAGCTCTATACAGAGTCATGGTACAGTGTTTTTTGAAGTAATTTTTCACTCGCATCATAATGCTTATGTTACCTTCAGCTAGATGTACTGACACCGGGCTATATCGAAAAATAAACTTGCCGTTTTTAATGTAGGCGATCACCCAATTTTGATATACGATACAATGAAATACTCTGGCTCGGTACAGTTTTGACACGATCTGGACGAGATACGAATGAGCTAGGCAGACACACTCGATTATTGTTTTGTTTAAAATAGACACTGGGCTGAAAACACACAGGCAATTTTGAATTACTGAAACCGTCAATTATGCTCTGTTTTCTATGGTAATCATATATTTACCATAGCCTATACAATGGAATGCCAATCCTCTATATTTTTCGCTCAAATAGGAAGAACTCTAAACACTAATGGGCGTGGGCGTGTAGCTGCATTGACGTTTAGCTTTTCTGTGTCTCAGCAATACGAATAATCGGGTGCTGACCGAGATTGTCAATATTAGCTGGAAGACCTTTTTCTACAGACAACATTTTGGCTATGTAATACTTGCTATCGAATGAACCAGGCTCTGATATGTTCTTTTTTGCCATTAACCTGTTACAGACGGCAAGTATATGACCACAGTATTATTATAGGGTCTATTACTTCCATCGATGAAAGAATTTTTAATATGTTGATTTAAAATCTTGTACTTCAATTTTTTTAACATGCATTTTACTTTATAAAGGACCATATTACCCAGAGTTTGTCATTAATTTTGTCGTCGTTATCGATAACAGATGAATATATTACTATAATAGCTGGATAGATTGGACATTCAGGCACCACCTCTATCGCTTTAGTTGTCGATGTTATATCAATATCTTCTTTCGGTCCGCGGAAGTGATATCTTCTACATCTGTATAATGAAAACTGGCCTGCGAATAGCTAGTCAAACTATTATAGGTCCGATGTATCAATTATATCAATATAGTGTTGAACAGAGTTACATTGTAGTGATGACTTAGAATCAATATGATTCACATGCTACATGCGTCGAAAACCGTACTTTTCATGTTTCAAGCACTAGTTTCGAAACTCTCAGCATGTAAAATCCATTACATAACTCGAGATAAATCGGATAAATCGTACGGCCCGTATAATTTTTTGCGTTTGCTTCGTGAAAAATAGTCGCTAGGCGATACTTGAAATAAAAGAATTTTATTGCATTCGCGGTGTGATTACCCGAAAAATTACTTATCTAGAGCGCTAATTCATACATTAATAGTTTGCTGTCAAAACAGTCATATGTTGTTGTCTCGTTTTCGCTCATGCAATAAAGCATTGTATTTCATATGGAGTAGGATTCTCGCTGTCGCTCGAGGATCCTACTCCATATGAAATAAAGTACTAATAACGGACTCAATGATTGAAGCGCAATATGATTACTGTTTATAAAAGGGTCAAAGTACTTGTGAACATTTTCCCAGTATTTTACGTGCAAACTGAAAAATTAAACTACGTCATTAAATCAATCCCGTCTCGTCATATCAATAACATGCACAACACAGACACATCCCACTGAAATATATTTCGACCTTACGCCGGTTGGTATTCATTACCACGAACAAGCGGACCAGCTCTTTAAAAGAGTTCATTTTCAATTTACTTCTCTACATGCCTAAGAAATGCCTTGGGCAGACATATATGAGGTGCCGCTTACCCATATCGATTTCAACTCATGTAGTTTAAAACAAAAAGGATGAATGGTCGTTTTGTTTTTTAATTTCTGTTTAAATGTTTTGTTTACACTCTTCAGTCATTCGTATGGTGATAGTCAATAAAGCCATAGGTAAATGTTCATAAAGCACAAATCAAATAAAAAACGTCCGGGTGGCCTATTCTATTATGAGAAATAAATAATGAACGAACCACACAATAAACGAAACGCATACAAATATATAATCAATATTTCATAATATCTACGCATTTAAATTTGTTTTTTTTTTTTAAATATTTATGTTTGCCATTTTGGTGAAGGTGTTTTGTTTTCGATTGTGTTTATAGGATATTAATAAACACACACAAAAAAGCCATAAAGATTAATGATTTTGATTGATAAAGTGTATAATATAAACTCAAAAAAATAGTAATAAAAAATTCATTTGCTGTTGTTTGAACCTGAATCGCAGAGATACAGATGTCATCCTATTCATAATTGAATAAATGAGACTGAGTACACTCACATAAAAGACACCATTCAACAATTTTCAGACATTCAATTCAATTCAAGGCTGGCGCTCTGCTGCTGTGTATCTATTTAACCACTTTATCTAAGCATTTAAATTCATTTAACAAAGACAAAATAACTCATTTTTCATCTTTTATGTGGAATATATTTATTAACATGATCTTTATTAAAACTTAATGAGCCAACAACTGCATTAAGTTCAAAGTAATTTTATATTTGTAATTATGCTTTTTTTTCATAATGAAAAGATATTCTCTCATAGACGTGTATATCTGCCCTTTATATATTGCTGAAACAGTTTCGAATTTTAAAATTAGTTTTAAATTTATTTTGCGAGTAGACAGTGCTAACTTTCATGAAAATTGCTTCTAAATTAGATTTCGCTATTAATATTAATAACTTTAATGACGTTTCGGATATGAACTAAGCTATACTTTAAAAAGGCAAACACGATATTCATCGTGAGGTAATGAAATGGTGCAGTAGGCGAAACTCTGAAAGATGTGAAAGGAACAATATATACTTATTATACAGAAAAGCGCTGACAATTGTTTGATAGGCAAAAAAGCAATTAAAAAAAGTGTCAGTTGGGCTTGTAACAACTAATGATTCGACACAAAAAAGAGATTTCTTAAAGCATCGTTTCCAATGGTTGTTAGTATTTGGTGGCCAAAATAAAAAGGAAATTTTGTTATACAATCGCTAAACCGAACTGGTGTGCATACGTTATTTTGCACCAGCTGGTCACATACAATTCCAAATGGAACCAGCTGGTGCAAAATAACGTATGCACACCAGCTCGGTTTAGCGATTGTAGGTAGTAAAATATATAGAAAATAGATTCTCCAACTTAACAATACCCTGAGCTCCTTTGAGAGAGTCAAATACAACAGCAAATCCTACAGTAAGTATAATTGGTCCAAACAATGGCCTCAAGGAGTATCTATTTCTACGTCATTAAGACAAATCAACGCAACGCTTAATTAGTAGTAGCTTATTTGTGGCCTGTGGGAAAAATAGTATATTTTCGATGATAACTTCGTATCCGCTTCCTTTCTGGGAAAAGTAAGACCATTGTTTTGTGTCAAGAAGTGTTGGCTTTGGGTAACAGCGAAAAATGTTTCGAGACAACTCAGAATTTGCGTTTCACCACATTTTGAAACAAAACGATGGTCCCACTTCTTCCAGAAAGGGCTCGGATACAAAGTTATCATCGAAAATATATTATTTTTGAGCACAAATTTAGACTACAATTTAGCGTTGTGTTGATTTGTCGTAAGGTAAAACAGCTGTTAACAAAAATTACTTTCCTCAAAGAAACATAGCATGAAATCATTTATATGTATTGCATACTTAAGGGGCATCGTAACTTTTTCATACCACAAAACCCGAAAAAACGACCCAAAAACTGTCGATGTATCTCTTACGAAGTTATATAAAATGATACGAATGTGCTTCAGAAAGGTAATTTGGACTTTCGCCGTTGGAATTGCGATCTTACATTTTCCAGAAATTAATAAAATTTTAATAAAATAATGAAATTCTCTGTTTTGAGCTAAAATTTTCACAAAACTGCTCACTTTCCTGACAACACCAAAAATTTCACAACACAAGAGCGTACTGTAGGAAAAACTGCCACTGATTCGGTTGGAATTGCGGGGTGTTGGGTGTTGAGGAATTTCGCGCCGTGTCATTCACAATAACCCACAAAGTGACATTTTCCTTATACAAAATGTGTCATTTTGTCAATTATTGTGAATGACGTGGCGCGAAATTCCTAGCAACAGAGTCACAAACTTTTTAAAAAAATCTGTAAATTTCACAAATGTTAAAAAACAAACTGCAATAGGTTTAAGCATTATCAAAATATAATAAAATGGCGTCACACTAAATCGAATCATTTCCGAAAAATGATTTCAAAAATGATGTCATTTCGATTAAAATGCTACTTTCAGTAAAGTGGACATATTGGCAGCCAAATTTTTGATCTAAATATAATTTAAACGATTTCAGCCTTTATTATACGCTGATACATTGCATACATTGTAGAAGTTGATTTCAGCAAATAAGTGACAGAAAATCTACATATTTTAGTCACAATTTTGTGCGTTCAAATTTAAATTATTGCGCTTTTCAGAATTTCCTAGTTGTTTGAATTGTGATCGTTGGATAGAGCAAGTATCAATTGTTAAGAAGAATAATGTTGGAGTGTGCCTTAGGAGTAACATTGATACCTCGGTTTGATAGATCCAAAGGCTATGTCGTTTGATATCGACATGACAGACAAGAATAAGTATTTAGCTTCATCTTGTTTAGTTTTATATAGTGAACCATTTGATATAACTAATGAAGTATTAGATTTTGCAGTAACTTGTTTTAATACTTATATTAGGGAAGTACTAGACTTGATGATGATTATGGTACGTTTCCGTTTTGTAGTGTCTTTAGTGAATTGGAGTGAATAAAGTGATTTTAAGTTTTTCAATTAAATTGAGGAATTCGAGGCAATAAAATCATTAAAACAATCGACAATCATTTGTACAAATGTACGATGCGAATTCAATATTTTTATCGTATGTCTCGCTATCAGGTAATAGGGTTTTGTAAAGCAAATCATAACTTTTGAATTACATGGTCTCTTGTCGAAACTCCTATTTCTTTTGCTTTGTTTTTTTTTTATCAAATGCATTGTACAAAAGATAATTTGAGTCAGTTTGCCTTGTTACGTTCAAATGTTTTTCCAACTACTCATAAGCAAAACTGTTGTCTTTACACATATTGCAGATTGTAGATCTTATTCCATTTCACCGACATGGAACTATGATAATATTTAAATTCAGATAAAAGAAATATCAGAAAAACTACGGGAAAAAAATTTACATTCGAGTTTAAATTCCACTTGAATGATTGACCACATATATTCGTCGT
This sequence comes from Bradysia coprophila, assembly GCF_014529535.1. NCBI lineage: Eukaryota > Metazoa > Arthropoda > Insecta > Diptera > Sciaridae > Bradysia > Bradysia coprophila. The sequence goes on along the minus strand of NC_050738.1, from coordinate 8,160,620 downwards.
ATATGAGCTTGTCATGAACTATACAGGAAATAATATGAGATCCATTTGAGAAGACGAAATTTATTTTTCAATTTTATTTCCATTTTTATATACCCCCGTCATAAATCAATATTTGATTTATGAAGTTTTCGATTATGGTTGGATGGAAATAGGTAAACGGTAAACCTATTTATTATCAGAACTGACTGCTTAAATAATGTTCGAATTTAACGTGCATTATTTTAGCGTAAGAAATCGGAGCGATATTGCAAATATTTTGAATTGATATCATGAAAAGTCGATGTGCGAGATCAATGTTTATAAGTTGCAATGTAATGTCGATTGTCCAATAACTAAGATAAATGGAATCGAATTCAATTGCACCAGCAATAAAATGTTTTTGATGGCATTACACACGTATACACTTCGATTTGATATGAATCGATATACGTATATATGCGAGAATGTAGGAAAAGGGATGGATAAAACAAAAGCCGGAACTAACAAACCGAGAAAATCCAGCAATCATAATAATAAAGCAAAAAGAAAAGCATGTGGAGTAGTTTATATGCCACCACTTATCGTTTATATTAATTTAGTAATATAAAACAAGTGGCACGTTTTATTTATTTATTGATCTGTTTTTATAGGCAAACAATAAAAGATTTATTGCATATAACCCTTTGTCCTGCGAAAAAAAGCGAAGAAAAGAAAATCGAGAGTTGTTTTGTTTTTATTATCCACAGAAATAAACTATAAAAGGAAAATTGTTTAGGCTAAGAAAAATATATTCTTATATTATGGGGAGAAATTCACTGAATGCTATTGCACAATAACCGGAATTCGTAATAAAAGAAAAGTGAATAAAAGTTGAACGAAATTATTTGAACTTTATTTCTTAAAAATTGCATCACGATCTACAGCGTTAGTTACAAATAAAAGAGGAAATTTTTGATACTCAATGAAGCTTTTTTATGATCACAAAATTGATTGCGTGTGCGAGAAAATTTCGGCATTTAAGACAATATCTTAGGGGTCGTCCATAAAAGCAACAACAATGTAATGGTAACAGAAAAAAATGTGAAGTTTTGTATCGTACGAGTAATGAATCTTACTAATATAATCTTAGGGACAGACGACTTCACTTTATGACACAAAAAAGAATCAACAGAGCTGAGGCTGGAACAAAAAGCTCTCTAACCTTTTAAGCCTCACTACACAAATAGAAACGATTTCTTTAACTTGTTCAATACGAAGTTTTCTACTCAGTGACTATTTGCCTTCGAGTGAAAATAGTTTCTATTTGCACCCTGACCAAAAATTAACGTGTTACAACACAGCAAAATTGATTTTAAATATTTCAATTTTTTATGAGATGATCAATTAATAGATTGTCGGAATAGCTCAATTAAAGACAAATTTCTTAGTTTTTGCCTTAGTTTTCAAATAAGATTATTTACACCCGGGTGCAAATAGCATCCACCTTTTTTCTGTCCATTAGTACAAACAAGAATTGACAGAAGAACGTATAGGACATTATATCCTCTTCAGAATTTCATCAGCACAAATAGTTGCTCTTGGTGAAAGGGAAACGAAAAATTGTCAGAGATAAATGGTCTATAAATCCGCACCGACTTGCGCTACCCAGAAATTAAAAATTACCATCAGGTCACACTTCTACTCATCTGATTCTGACTAAAAAATGGTACAAAAGTCACAGATTTTATTACCAAATCCCTTATGCTGAGAGATTCAACAGCTTTGTAGAGGAATAGCCAAAAATAAGATTCAAAATATCGCAAAACTTATGTTAGACTAATGAAGTAAAGTTAGTTAGTTAGTTAGTTAGAGTGGGTGAAGCGAAACTTCAGCACCTAAGCCTCTAATGGGCCTGTTGTGCATATCCACAGGGTTACCTAAATCCTAGCTGTGCGATTTAGATAATCCAAAATATTGCTGGGCGGAAGGCTCCAGATTATGTTGTATGGGAGAATGTAGGCTCCAAAGCTTTTAGCTCTAGCTGAGATGTAAGCGGGGCACTTACATAAAAAGTGTTCGGCTGATTCTATGTCTCCGCAGTTGTTGCACAAGCTACTTGGGGATAGACCCATAGTGTGCAAGTGCTTATTTAGGAAGCAGTGGCCAGTGAGAATGGATGTTAATCTCCTTATGTTTTTTCTGCTAAGTGAGAGGAGATATTTAGCATTCTTGGCGTTGATCTTAATGCAGTTTTTTGATTGTCTGGCGTGGTTCGTTGAGTCCCAGTGTTGTTTGAACTGTTTGCTTTTCCATTTAGAGATTAGATTTGTATAGAATGACGGTGGTCCTTTTAGGAATGGTTCTGGTCCGCATATTAGTTTTGATGCACCCGCTTTCGCTAGAGTGTCGGCGATTTCGTTGCCTTGAATATTACTGTGGCCTGGGACCCAAACCAGTTTGACCGAATTGTGTTTGGAGAGTTCCTGAAGCTTGTCCCTACACTTAAGGACGGTAGACGAGCAAATCTTGTATGCGCTTATAGCCTTCAATGCGCTTTGGCTGTCAGAACAGATCATTACCGACAGGGACGTCGACTTGTGTTTAGGAGTAGTGGTGCTTATACAACAAGTGAATCTGGAAGTAGTGGTGCTCTTTCAAGTAAAACTGGAAAGATATAGTGGTGCTTATCATTCGAGTAGTGGTGCCCGAGCCTCGCTTGTTCTTAGAAGTCGGCGCCCCTGATTACCGACTTTCCTCTGATGTTTTCGGTTATCACTTCCCGGCTGCATTGTGAGATGCCATATGTTTCCGCTTGATAGACTGTGGCGTAGAAGCCTAGCGAGTAGGATTTTTCAAATTGGGTTTGATGACAGAGAGGGATTCTTTTGAAAAACAGCTTACCGAAATCGGACGCATTTTCCAGTGGTTTTTTTTCTATGTGCCTAGAAAGGACTTCGACCCTAGAACCCAAAACCACTCTCAAAAAAATTCTTCGAAGCTTTTATGGCTGGTGAAAGGTGATCGAAAGCCGAAAACTTGCACTTTTCTTACCAAAATTTCTCCGGGTACACGAGCCGTACATGGTCGTGTGGGGTGTCATTAGAAAGGTAATCACATGTACTATTGAGCCGAATAGAGACTCATTGGTTTTAAAATTCACCGACACTGAAATATGTGCAGTTGAAGTTTTCAACCGAAGACTTACACATTTCTTACCAATATTTCTCCAGTTACACGAGCCGTACATGGTGGTGTGGGGTATCATTTGAAAGGTAATTTTATGTGCTTTTGGGCCAAATTTTGGGTCTTATGGGGGTTTGAAAGCATCTACGATGAAATATGAGAAGTTGAAATGTTTAAGTGCCCATATTTCATCGCATATGCATCCAAACCCCATAAGACCCTATTTGGCCCAAAAGCACATAAAATTACCTTTCAAATGATACCCCACTCCACCATGTACGGCTCGTGTAACTAGAGAAATATTGGTAAGAAAAGTGCAAGTTTTCTGTTGAAAACTTCAACTGCACATATTTCAGTGCGGATTAATTTTAAAACCAATGAGTCTCTATTCGGCTCAATAGTACATGTGATTACCTTTCTAATGACACCCCACACGACCCTGTACGGCTCGTGTACCTGGAGAAATGTTGGTAAGAAAAGTGCAAATTTTCGGCTTTCGATCACCTTTCACCAGCCATAAAAGCTTCGAAGAATTTTTTTGAGAGTGGTTTTGGCTTCTAGGGTCGAAGTCCTTTCTAGGTACCTATAAAAAGTTCCACTAGAAAACACGCCCGATTTCGGTAGGCTGTTTTTCAAAAGAATCCCTCAGAATGTTCCCGCACCTGCACGGTTGTTGAACTTATAGCCGTCAGAGAACCACGTTACAAAGTTTTCATTTGTAAATGATTCGTAGTATAGCCAATCGTCGCGAGATGGGACTTCTATACTAAATTTATTATCAAATCGAAAAGTAGGAACGATTTTGTCATGAGGCAGGGTGAAGCTAGGCGTTTCATTTAGCATTGTTTTCCACAAGCTAGCGTGACCCATATTACTTTTTGTTAGTAGTGAGGATTGGTTAAGTCTAATACACGTATTTCTGGCTATTGCTTCTACGTGAATGTGCAAAGGCGCGATATTAAGTAAGGCTTCAAGAGCGATTGTGGGAGTTGACTTCATTGCCTCTGTGATGAAGTAAAAGGTCTGTTTCAAACTGGTTTCAATTACACTAGTGATATGCTTGTCCGCGTCTTGAAAACTTAATTAAATTTTGAATTACCTGCAATAGTCGCACTATTGTTAATTTCATGTTGTAGTGCATGTTTACAACACTCTAAATAAACATTAAAACAATAAACACTGCATAACTAATAGCTGCCATATACAATAAGCAGCGAATAGGACCCAAATTTAATGAACCGATTCAATGATATGAAACTATGAAAACTGTCTGATTCATTCAAATTAGCATCATCGAAACGTAAAAAGTTGTTCATTAATAAAATTTTGTACTACAAACGTTGAAATGTTGCTGATACATGTAATAAACATAACGTTTATTAATTATGTGAGTCAAAATGCTGTAATACACACAACGCGTAGTAGGAAATGTTATAACAATTCTACACACTTGGGAATAAAGTTGTGAAAACATGTAAAGCATTGTAGTATCACATCACATCTAGAAAGGTATAATTAAAATGGTCGAAAAATAAGCTTTAGATTCGTATCTTTATTTTAATTTATGATGCGTATACCGAGTGTGTCCAGCGTACGGTTGTTTTTTGTGAGTATGGTAGATAATATCGGTCAAAATTTACTATTTATGAAAATAGCCTCGAAAATAGCACAGAAATTTAATTAAACAGAACGTATTGCTTATTGCTTATGACCAAGACGGCAGAATTTTTAAATTTATTTATGCGTCGTAACCACGAATTCTTTTAAATTCTAAATTATTTTCGGTGTTGGTCAGTCATACGTTTTCTTTTTCTTCTTTTTTTTTAAATAAAAATATTTCAGCTTCAGAAACAGTTAACACAAAAAAAAACCTAATTGTATCGATACCAAGAATGAGTCTAGGTATATTAATGTTCTATGACTAATCATCTTAACAAACCGCACATCCAAAATAAATTGATGTAATTTGTTAACATCATCCGATGTATATAATTATTTAAGAGATTAAAAATGAATATTATAATCCTATTTTTTGTGTACATTTCGCTATTATAAACATGTGCATCACTCAACGAGAGTGTGTTTTTTCTTGGCCTTATATATATGCCCACATTAGTAGGATCTAGTCATTCTAATTTACGATTTTGTTAGTAGTTTGTCAATAGTAATTCAACCGAATATGACTAATTTCTTGTTTATTCCCTACGTATATGGATAACACATTTCAATAAATTGTCTAAACGACTGTACGTGACAAACACAAGAATTCCTAATTTTCTCTTTTAATTCTGAGTTACGGCGAATATGTTTGTTTATTTCTCCAATGTTTATACTTTAAATTATAAAAATTCTTTCACAAATTTATCTCATATCAAAATGCAATGAAACGTTGAGTTATTTCGGATCCATTAGAACCAGAACAGTACGATGCACACAAATTATATATATATGTGGTAGTGCTAGTACATTCCTTCCACATCTGCAACGTACATTTTGACTTTGTCGACTATTGGATATCTTTACCCATTTTCAAACATAAATATTTATTGTGATGCGACACAATTGACGTATATTCCAATTAAAATAAAGGAGACTTCCTTGCCGAGTTTTACCACCGCCAGAACTAAGATATAAATATCAATTGGCTTTATTTTGAACCGATACTGTTATTAGCATAAATCAATTACTTAAATTCGAATGGGGATAAATCAATGTATTACGGAATTCGACACATACAATTCCGCACTGGATGGAGTGTAAAGCATTTTATGCGATCACTATACGGTTCACATTTCGATGGTCAAAAATGGAGAAATATATTTTAAAGTAATATAAATGGGAATGTAGATTGCATATTTTTGAGCGCTGATAGAAATGGTGAATTTTTATTCAAATTAACAAATATTTATTTCAATGATTGGATAGTAGGTTAAGGGTTGAAATGTAATTCGAATTATTATTCGATCAAAACATGCACGAACATAATATTCGGTTATGAAAATTAATGGATTGTGCTGAAGACTACGACTGTATGCTCTGTTTGAAATGTTTGGATTATCAATATTTTCTGAATATATATCCGATAACAGTCAATATCTTTTGATATTCCATTTTCATCGATAATTTCGCGTTTTACTTCGTTTTTTAAATGTAAATTTAGGTATACATAAGCGAAAATCATATTGAGCTCATCGGTTATTCTTGTTAACATTGTCGATAACAGATGACTATACACATATGAACAATTGCGTCTGACTCTTGTATAGGTAGTTTCGTGTGGTAATGTTGTAACGTACGTGCAATCAAAATAATTATTTGAATTAAGATTGTTGGATCTTACAATTCCTTCCCTGTACAGTTTTTATTTGTATAATAAACTATGTCAGATCAGTTTTACCCAGTGTTGTCCAGAAATTTAACGAAAACATCTTCTGTGTCGTCAACCCGATGATTTACTAAAGACCACTTCACATTCGTATTGATAGTGAGAAAAAAACTTGCTGTGCACACATTTTCCCTCTAAATAAAGTATATATCACACACTGTTTAGGGATTAAATTATAATGGTGTGCTATTGAAAGTTATGAAAGTTTTCGCACGAATGTTTGAAAAGACGTCTGGAATTTACAGAACACTCGTAATGTGAGTTTGAGAGTGTCATCACCTTTTGTGGAAGATGCGGGAAAACGTAATAAAAATTAATCTCTTTCAATCATACAGAAGTTTTTTTTTATTCTTCTTGTCTTGCGCATTTTTTTTTAACTTCGTGAACTTGAGATATTTTAATTGGAAATCATTATGTAATATGCAATGATACGTTTTCATACGAATTCAAAATCCTACGGCTTTTTTGTTACTGAAAGTATACCCCCTAACGTATGCTAAAATGTTTTTTTTTCGAATTCGCTAAAAATTCTTTTAGCATAAGTTAGGAACAACGTCGGTGGAAACACGAAGTCGCGATATTTCAACAATAGTTAGGAAAATAAGTGGTATGTATATTGAGCTGAAATATTGCGACTTAGTCATTTATTTCCGGCAAAACTCTTCTTAACAATAAACATAATTATCGGGGATAAATTTACACAAAATTCGCGTTCATATCGTCTTTAAAAAGAATTTTTATTTTATTTAAAGTGGAGAAAAAAAAAATTTAAAAGCACACCTCCTTTTATTTATAATGGTATCACATCCATTTATGATTGTTTCTCGGCATACAGCTTCCTGTGATAGTGATTGCTATTCGACACCGGCGTCAATTAGCCACAGAACACAGTTCATGCTATTCGACACCACAAATATTCGTCATTTCCATTAGTTTTATATTATAGACCAAGTAAAAAAAAAACATTATTTCGGGTTACAAGTGGAATTGAGACAAACTATGTAAGTATATTCAGTACTATTAAACAGGAATACAATTTAGGATATGAGGAGTTTGAAGAATTTTCATTAAAAGAAAATTTTTCTGTTCTGCAATAACTTTCGCGTCTTTCCGGTGGCGATTAGTCGCTCCGTAGTTTTTGCATAAATCTGTAAACTGTTAATGATTCACTTCTTATCAATGGGCATTATTTCGAAATCAAAAAAAAAAAATTTTGCTCCACTTTAAATAAAATTTAAATTGATAATTCTACTTTATAAAAGACGGATTGTGTATTAATAGATTTATTCAAAAACATGTTACGTAATATGGTACCCACAGGAAATGTCTGATAATTAGGATTGAATCATAAAATTCGCATTCGACTTAATTACACGCATGCCAAAATAGTACATTACTTAGCAATGGGGTAAATGATGGGAATGGTACTTCTTGTGTGTTTACCGACCTCGGATGCGCCTCGATCACACAAGAAGTAACATTTCCATCATGTGCCCCATTGCTAAGTAATGTACTATTTTGGCATGTGTGTTATTAAGTCGAATGCGAATTTTATGAGTCAATCCTAATTATCAGACATTTCCTGTGGGTACGTAACATGTGTTGGTTTTCAAAATTCCGTGAATCCACAAAATCCACTGCCGTATTTGTGTACAAATATTGTTAATGATTTCGAACATGTCATTCACATTTTTTGAACATGACACACATACATTGATTCATGTAACAGGCGAGAAGTAACAGAAGAGGCCGACCCTGTAAAGGTTTCAATCTAATACACCATGGATCGTATTTGTGAGTCAAAGAACGGTTCAAAGTTAAAACGTGAAAAACATTTTAAGTAATTTTTGTTGAGTGTACTTTCTCATAATTTATTTATAAATTTATCGGTAAATTACTAAATGAAAAGCACAGCCATTTTGAGTGCTTGATTAACGAAAGGTAAATTAAAATCAAATATGTCGTGCATTTATCAATCAATTATATTCCGTTCTACATTATTATAAACCTAACAGTGGAATTCACTGTTGCATTGACTATAACTTTTATCATTTCCTGTCCTAAATTGCAACAAACTGAATTACTGTTGGTCCTCACATAAATACACATCACATGATTGCAGCGTTGACTCATTTGTAATTCATTTACTCAAAGAATGGAAGTAATTTTAATTATAATTTTAACTGTACTATCGGAACAGGTAAGCTTTTGAGAATTTTCATGGCTTAGTTTCCAATTTTCCAATAATTTGCCAAAAATTCTGGTACGCTTGGCAGAAGCCGACGTTCTCTCTTGTTGCGTTAAAGCGAAATTTCCAAACATATATTCGTGATATAAGAGCGACTTTGGACAAAATGTCTAGGGACGATCTGAGACGACAATGTTCATCATACCGATGTTTAAAAACTACTCGGAAAACTCATTTCTGTGAAAAATCCTTCTTAAAACCAAGTTTTTCCTAATTAGTGTTGAAGTATCGCGACTTCATCGCGTTTTTCAAACTGAAAGGCTTTTTAGCGAATGAAAGATTTCCAGCACGAGCCGGAGGTGAGCCTTTCAGCATTCGTTAGGAAAATAACAAATTACCTTTTCTAACCATAAAAACATATTATTACCTAAAACGACAATTATGTATAGCAGCAATTATTATTGAATTACGGCCGCTATTAAATAAGTGCACAAATGAAAAAAAAAACGCTTTCTTTTGCTTAAGTTCCACATTATGTTATCTAAAACATGTATTCAAGCCAAGCCAAAAAAATTGCATTCAATTTTCTAACCTTGAGTACAATTGGCGATTCAATTCGAAAAAGTATTCGGCTTTTAGAAGGCGAGAGAAGAGGTGGCGGCTTCGTAATTTTCTTGGTACGGCCTTAACGTTAACATAAAGCTAAAATTTGACACAATCTTCCCTAATTAATTATTTGAATTATTGTGCTTCCTGCCATAAAAGAAATGATTACTTGTGGTGTTAATTAAATTGCATTCAAAATCACCAACAGTTAAAGTAAATAATGGAAGTGATTTTACTTTTAACATTTCTCTTGCAGCAGGTTGGTTATAGTAAATGTTCTTACCCAAGTTATTGGAATCGATTGTTTTTAGGCATTCATGGGTGCTTCTTGTTTATACTTAAATTCAACAATAGATGTCGACAATCCACCGTACTCAGATTCACCGTCAATACATCAATTAGCCATTTACGCAGCAACCCATCCGAATAGCACAGCTTTTGCTGAAAATGCTGTTGGAATCGTCTACCCTACGTTGACGGCTTCACAAGCCATAGGTTCTCGAGGTCCTATTTTACTACAAGATTTCTTTCTCATTGAAAAACTGCAGGCCTTTAATCGTGAGCCAGAGTTGTGCATGCAAAAGGAGCAGGTACGTATACCGAACGGCTGCTAATGATACAAATTGTGCAATTATGAAATTGTTTGCGTAAAGGCTACACACTCAAATAAGGGAATTTGAATAAATTAGATAAATTGTTATAGGTGCCAAGGGCTACTTTGAAGTCACTAATGACATAAGCCGATATACAAAGGCAGCTTTTCTTCAACCTGGTAAACGTACGAAAGTTGTAGCACGTTTATCAGGTGCTAATGCTGATGCGGGAGCACCAGACACTTTCCTAAACGACTTCAAAGGATTCGCCGTCAAGTTTTATACCGAAGAAGGAATACACGATTTACTGTCGCTAAATGTAAGAAATTTCTTTTTGCGTGATGCAGTTCTATTTGATGCTATGAATAGGGCGTTTAAACGTAATCCACAAACTCACCTGTTTGACCCATCTGCATTAATGGATATGATATCTGAACGACCTGAGATGACAACGTTTTTATTGTTAATTATGTCAGATGCAATCGTCCCCAAATCATATCGAAGTGTGAGAGCATTCGCATTAAATACGTACAAAATGGTTAACTCACATGGTGAAGCAGTTTATGTTAAATTTCATTGGGTCCCTCATACGAAAGAAGAATTCTTCACTTTGGAAGACGCTGTTAAAATGTATGTACTTCCCAATGTGCTGATACAAGATCTCTATGACAACATTGCAAAAAAGAATTTTGCATCATGGACATTGTCGATTCAAGTGATGACATTTGATCAAGCCGAAAAGCATCCCGAAAATCCATTCGATCCGACTAAGAACTGGAAAACTGATGAATATCCACTGATACCCGTTGGTACATTGACGTTAAATGAAAATCACAAAAACTATTTTATTAATGTTGAACAAATTGCGTTCAGTCCATCTAATATGGTGCGAGGAATTGAGTCTAGTCCAGATCGTGTACTTCAAGCAAGACTATTCACTTATCCTGATGCTCAACTTTACAGACTCGGAACTAACTTTGCTCAAATACCCGTTAACGCTTGTCCTTTTGAAGTAAAAACTTATCGAGTAAACGGACCCATGAATGTTGGTAGGAATGGTGAAGATGCTCCCGACTACTATCCAAATACTTTCCATGGTATCAATTCGAACGATAATCGTTCATTTAAGCAAAACGTCTTCTATGTTAGTGGTGACGTGGATCGAGTAGACACTGGTAACGACGACAACTTCACACCAGCGAAATATCATTGGGAACATGAAATTTGTGCCGATGAACGTAAGAGCATTATATCGAATTTGATAACTAATCTGAGTCCGGTTGAGAAGCGAATTCAAAAAAAGGTCCTGCAACGGAATCTTTACACTGTGAATAAGGAGTTAGGAGACAAAGTTAAAGCTGGTTTGCATTTATAAAGTTTGCATGCATTTATGTCTGATCGTGGAAAATGCCGAACTGAAGAAGTACATTGTATTTTGATAATTAAAAGAGTGTTTGTGTTACACAATGGACTTTCTTTTTAAAAGCGCAAATACTCAAACTCAATTGCAACTCTCCCACGCTTTTAAAGTCTTAGTCATTATATTTTTGTAGCTTTTGTTGCCAATTTTGCCAGGATCAACTTATTCTGACCATAAAAAGTGTTATGTTAATAGGCTTTGTACAGTATATGTTATTGAACAAGTACTGTAATGCTTTACACATTTAGATGTATTTTTTTACGTTTTCCCGCATCTTCCATCCAGTGTAAGAATGGAAAATATGAACCTTTGCGAGTGAACGTTAAACGTTTTTAATTGTAAAACATGACAACGGTAATTTTTGCTTCTGCTCTTGAAAATGTGCAATTAAAGAATTGTTGACTTCAAAAATCACTTAAGAGACAGGTGGAATATTTCCTCGCTCTTGCGTAAATTAAATTGAGCAACGAATTCCCGTTGTATTCAATCAGATTCAAAAGCACATTTTTCATCCCCCATCTCCACTTAAATGCATTTTTTTATATTTTTATGTACAAATGCGAAGCACGCTACAAAGTACTTAAAATTTTATGAAATTTAAAACTGCAAAAATTTCCTAATGGAGTTTTATCTTGAGTGCTGTTAAAAATAAAATAGTTAAAATGCTTATTCCCTGTAATGTAATGTAATGACCAAGTGCAACTATATGTATGTACATGCAACAATAACACGTTCAACCTATTGTGCCTTTATTAAAACGCTGACAGGAAAATATTTTTCAAATGGTAAGTAGCATTAGGTATATCTACGAACACACTCTGTGATGCTTTGTATAAATGTAATAAATATTAGAAGAAACTTAAGATTTGCGAATAAAAATGGGTTTTGCCATGGAATTGCTAAGTGAATATTTTCGTAATTGTTCAAATTGGAGAGGAAATTAATGTTTAAAAGCGTGCAATATACAGGGAGAGAAAAGTGAAAATCGTCATGTTGTGGTTTGTTTAATGATTTGTTTAACACATAAGGATCTCTGCATGGAGAGGCGACATTTCTACACGGTTAATATCGTCAAGAACGATAGTATCGTATTTTATCTGATTAATAACAGTAATATCGTTTTTCGGACGATAATATCGACTAAAATACGATATTGTTGTTCAAAATACGATATGATCGTTCAAAACACGACATGGTCGTTGAAAAAACGATATGATCGTTCAAAAAACGATATGATCGTTCAAAAAACGATATGATCGTTCAAAAAACGATATTATCTTTCTTAAACTTTTTACACAAGACGATAATTAAAATGTACAATTTTCTGAACGAAATTATCGTTTTTAGACAAAACAATGCAATAATTAATCTTTTACTTCTTTTGTTTGAAATACCACCTAAAGTCTAATACGAAATCTTTTACTTCAATTGTTTTGACATACATTTTACTACATAAGACCAAATTAACCGCAGATTATTGTCATTTTATCGTCGCTGCCGACTTTTTTTTCTGAAAAATAAATAAATAAACTTTCGTAGTGTTAGGACTTTCCCCCTGATAGTGGGTTGAGTATGACAGTCAATATTGTTTGCATAGTGACAAAAACGTATACAAAAAAAACTCGAGGATGTGGATGTCTCTATTGTTGTGTTCGACCCCTATACTGCTTTTCAAAAAGACAGAGATTCACATCAAAATTGTAATTAAAAATCAACATTTCTTTATGTTGTTCGAACCAGCATTATCGTCATTTACTGCCAATCATTATTTTATAAATCAATGCAGTATGACAATGAAAATGAAACATTTTCGGTGCGTAGCAAATGGTATCTAAGATAATTTGATGTCATCTTCATTATACCTTCATCAAAAATAATATCGAAAAAAGCATTGTTAAGTAAACATTATTTTTTTATAAATATATTTTCGATATTTCCAGATATGTTCGTTGAATCAGAAAGTAATACAGTAGCAAAAAAAACCATCCGTCCGCTTCTATTATAATGTGAAACAATAGCAAAGAGGCAATAAATTGTCATATGAAATACTTAAGTCAGAAACAACGTTAACCTAACCAGTTTCCTTTAGATACAAGGGAAAAAAGTATAAATAAAGAAATATATAAGTGAACAACACACAGCGGTGTATGCCCTTGATGCGAAAAGTCTAAGGTAGTAGGAATATTATTATAGAAAAATATTATGATTATCTCCTTACAGAAAAACCTAACAAACTTTTTTCATATTCTGTCAGAATATTTATAATTGATGTACAATATTAACTCCAAGTTTTTTGTTCACCTTTGTTGAACAATAAATTTTTATTAACTACACATTTTACGATTATCTCCTTTGTCATCTTCTATATAAATTTAATGCAGTAAAAAAGAAAGGAAGAAAAAAACATTTTCTTCATCTGTGACCGTCCACGTTCGTATTTTACATAATTTTTTTTTGTGTCAGTTTGGCTTTTCTCGTTATGAACATAACATCAAATTGTAATAATATTCAGTTTTTAATAAATTCGAAATGTTGTTTTTAAGAAGAATTTATTTTTATAATACTTCCTTCGTAAATTGAACCGAGTGTACGTACAACCAGCGTTACATATGCTAACTATAAGTTTTCCATGAATTATCATATTTAAATATACTTCGGTTCATATGCTTCGACAGTCAATTGGAGGAAGGGTATTACATGTTTTGTGTACTTTACAAGCATGGAATACGGTAATACATTATACTGAAATAAGCTAACGATTCCCCCGTTTACTGATGCAGTAGCAAACTGGTGTCGTGGTTATAGCCGGATCATAAATAACAAATTAAGTTCTTTATAATCTGATAAAAAACGACCAACGTAAACTAATTGAATTAAGCTTTATTTTCACAATTTTGTTACTTCTAACTTTTTCCAGTTCTGAGGATGAAATGTATGGTTTAGCTGCTATACGTTCATTTCCAGCTTATTATTTTTTAATTTAAACATACAATATTAATATCAAAAACAAAGGGAAACACTCGCAAAGGTGTATATATAGGTTATAATATGTGACAACTCTCGTGTAAAACATAGAGCCTCACGTATAGTGAACCATGGTGTCGAATCGACATTAACGCAGGATCCAATTTTAAAATGGAAAAGAATGTATATATAACAAAGAAATGAATAAAACTTAGATGTGACTCGTTAAATATTAAAACTTGTGATTGTTGATACTACCGAAAATATCGGAATTTTCATTATTTATTTCTGGTATTCTAGTTTGTAGGTTGTTCGGAAAGGGATGCATATAACAGAGTACATGATCGGCTGAAATATTGATCAGAAATTATACACGAATTTCGATTTTAGGTAAATGGAACTTGACATTGAATGAAATTTAAAAACTGATCCAAGAATAAAAGGCTAACAAGAATCAAGGTAAATGTTTTAAAATTTAATAGGCGACACACATAACAAGTTATCGTATAGACGTATAGTATCTAAAATGAGAAAGAATGGGCGACGAAATACCAATTCTATCGCCAATTCTTGGAGTTAAAATCGTTAAAAGAAACTCGGTTAATAGTATATTGCATATGAATGGGAAAAAAGATGGAAATGATGCTTCTTGTAGAGATTTAAGTGCTGATGCGAGGGAAAGCCTAGGTTAATAAAAAAGAAGTGTTTTACGTAATTTGACTCACCTAAATGTGAGGTATTCTATTCTAGAACGGAAACTTTAGCCGTCACGAGTAATGGTCCAGTTTTTAGGAATTTAATTCATTAAAATTTCAAAATTTAAAAATAAATTCGGCTAACGTTTATCTCTTAGTAAAATAATTAATTTACTCAACGACTGAGAAACTACATTTCGATAAGACAAATGATTCAAATGACTTCTCCTTGTGCTTAACAACCTCGTCCTCGTCATCTGATCGGAAAGCTTCCCACAAGAAGCATTATTTGCCATCATATGTCCAATTGATATGCAATGTACTATTACAGCAAATAGCAATAACTTACCAATCGAGGTTAAATTAATCCCCTGGCCTGGCTTATAAGTTATGACTTTTTCTGAAAATAAACACCATTAAAGGCGCAGTCATACGAAACATTTCTCATTCTCTGGTTTGATCAAAAGAAACTAAATATTTTATAGCACTGCTCTTGACTGTATCAATCCGAAACGTATAGTGTGCCTAAGCTAATCATAAATTTAATATTCACTTGCATTCAAGCCTTTTACCATTATACACCGTATAACAGCACTAAGCAATGACAAAAGTGATTTCTTAGTAGAATTTATTATTTAACATGAACTGAGTTTAAGCAAAAATATGTTATGTTCTGTTAACAAATAACATCAGTTTATGCAAATGTTTATATTCACGTTTAACTGATTGCCATTATTTATAGCAACTCAAAAATGTGTACATTCATAAATCATATATAAAAACATGTTTTATTTCTGTATATGTGTTATCTCTCGCTTGTATATTCAAATTGTTTATTATTCCAAACGCGCCAGGTTTTACCACCTTTCTCTTCACTGCAATGAGACTGGCAACATATATACACACAAATAACATGTTCTCTGTGTTGCAATCTTTTTGTTCATCTCAATGCACTCGGATGCACAGATTTGTTTGAAATAAATAACTGGTGACCATCGAGACAATCTTGACCTTTGATTACTCTCAAAGTAGCCATTACAAAAAAAAGAACACCAACTAACACTGCATCCACTGTATTCGTAGATGTGCAACGAAAAGTGTCCTACATCAACACATACATACCCGGACTGAAAGTTGGCAAAAAACAAAAACTTTCGGCGAAACTCAATTAACTTTTATAGTCGAATAAAATCAATGACTGATACACAGTACAGTGCATAGATATGGTGTGAAATGGACTTCCTGGTTAATTAAGTAGTTTTGGAGATATGTTTCCGAATTTACTTTGTGCCAAATCCACTCCCACAAAGGCTATAATTTACCAGCAAATCTGGAAAATGGACAATGAAATATAAGGACTATGAAACGAGTCCAATTTCACAGGTCGAAACTAACACCCAGCATCAAACACAATTGGCATTCAATTCTTTGCAATACATCGGATGAAGAGCAATCCTTCACATCGGGTATAAAAATCGTCATATGCAATTTTCCGTTACATGTACCTACCTATAAATATAAAATATGCAAAAGGTGTTATTAACTATGTATACGGCGAGTATCTGAAAAACACTTTGGTGCATAGTTTGTGTAATGTCTTAAACACGTTCGGAAGATGTTGGAACTCAATTTTAACATTATTTGAAACAAAACAAAGAAGAGAAGAACATAAAAGATAATTAGAAGGATGTTAAAGCTAAAAGTTTTTTTTCCTGCCTTTTTCTGCTCTAGCAAAAACATTGACTCTTAATTATTTGCGCAATAAAAAAGTAACAAAACTATCAAAACTTGTTAGGAATTTTCGTAATTCTTTGAAGGGGATTATTAACGAAGATGAACATAAATACTGAGATATTGTGAATGCGTCGGCCTTATTGCTGTGTAGGTTTTCGCAAAAAAATATTTGCACAAAGTGGACACTGTCACAACGAACAAGCGCACAAAGCAAAAGTTTCAAAAATAATTGCGACGAAGACGGAGTTTTGAGAAGAAACAAAAATAAAATGAGTAAACAACAAACATGTAAACTTAAGTTATTGCTAAGCTGAAGGCATATTAAATTATTATTTGGTATGCAGTTAAAGGACGGCTTATTAAATGTTAAACAAAAAAAAGAAGAGAATACGAAATGGCCCATTAAATTTCGTATGAAGAAGCTAATTGCGAATGGTGTATGATTACCATTGATGTCGCAGGACTGGTTCCAATTTAATTTTACGATTTTGAATATTTATATGCATGAATAATGTGTAATCTTTTTTGGTTATTTATTTTTTGAAATATACATGACAGTTTTTATAGATTTTTTTGGTTGGTATTTTGTTATTTTAAATATTGTAACATGACACCCAGATATTAATTAATAATGCATCTCATCAGATTGTACGAACCAGATATGAGAGACGGAATCATTTTAATTTTTCCACATTTTTAATAAGACAGCAGGCTACGGTTACTTGAGACGATTATTTTTAATGATATTTCATCTGTATGCCAATTAAAATTTAAATTAAATTGCGAAAGTTCAATAGCACTTTTCTTGTTTGCTCGTACGTAAATGTTATAATGAATATAAATTACATTCTTCTTGTTATTATGAACCGCTGGTTCTTTTCAATATAAAACGAAATGAGAAACGACTTTTAATGATTTAACAGCATAGAAACGAAGGAGACCAATTCAGGTATTGTATCTAGGTGTCCACGGCACATAACGCAGACAATTGAAATTCAATTTGAACCGTACAGATTTTAAGAATGTTTTTGTATTGACGACACGAAGAAACAAAAAAAAAACGAAAAGAAAATAAAATTGAAGAATTCGAGGTTCACCAGAATTGTTCATTTTCTTTTCAAAATAAAAAAAAAATTGAGAGGGTGAGACAACCACACACGTACATTTCGACAGGAACATTGATTTTTGGACACGACACAAGTACCATTAAATTTCATTTAATGTTAACCGAAACGTGCATTTTGGCTTATTACAAATAAATTGCATTTAAGAGTTTCTTTGGTTCATGTTCAATTATTTTCTTAAAAATTAATTGCCAGAGGAGCATCCTCATTCCGGATTTCTATAAGTTTTGCTTTAATTTAAAAAGAAAACATTTCCCAAAGTATATGGTGAGGGAGACATACACTTATACAAACGTTCAAATTATGAATCAAGCGTCAATTTAAAAATTAACAACACAATTAAAGGTCGGGAAGTTTGTTAATTATTAATAAGTTCGATATCCAAAAACTATCAATCGATAACAAAAAAAAAATTACTCGGGTCAAGTCTTACCATGGTAGACTACCCTAATAATTTTACATGATACATGTGTCGAAAACCGTACTTTTCCTGAATCAAACACTACTTTCGACGCCCTCAGCATGTAAAATCCTTTACATAATTCGGGATAAAAATTAATTCGCTAAAAAAACCATTTAGCATGAGTTAGGAAAATAACTATTTACGGCCGCAATCCAGCTTGTAATTGTTCATAGAAAAAATTGACGTTTGTAGATTGATTGCAAAGTGGAGTTATGTTTTTGGTGTGTCTATTATGTTACAGACGCACATATCGCATTCAAAAATTCAACTTTCTTATTGCTCATGACAAAATGTAGTACTTTGACAACTCAGTAACCTTAATCAACTTGAATCAACGCACTTCAAGCAAAAGTGATCGTAGTGACAGCTGCCAAATGGAATACTATTTAATATGAAATGGTTCTTTACAGTGTTTTACAGTTGTATGACACACTGTCAAGATTCAGTACCCTATTTAGAGTACCACTCATGCTTGAAGTGCGTTGCTTGAATCCATACCGACAAAAATAAGGGGTTAGCACCGGATAGTGCAGTCTCTTATAGTAAATATATGTTAAAACTAGTGAAGTAAAAGATTTTTTCCAGTCTTGTGAAATATATTTTTTAAGTAACAGATGATGCTGGGGATGTGCTTGTCGTCTGAGAAAGGGTAAAAGATAACTGGTAACCATTTACGAACAACAAGTTATTGTTACTTCTTTATTTTAAAGACACGCCTAATAGTCTTTTTGTCGTTGTCGATTACAGATGACTTTAAAACAAGTTCGTTCTAACACAATTTCCAATTTATTTAGTCTCTACTTTATTTTAACATTCGATAGGAAAAAAGTACACAGCAAAATTGAACTTTGTAGATAAAATTGTGAGAATAAATTTCTCTTAAAGTTCTTGTGTCTTTCTAAAATAAACCTCTATGTAATTATATGCATACGTACGTATATACATCTATACTCGCATTATTATTGATTTAATGAGTTGGGTTGGTTTTTTTTCCTCGAAAATTTCTGTTTGTTAGATATCGTTTGTCAGTTATCTACTTTGAAATGCCTTAAGCTATTTATAAAATAATGTGAAAGAAAATTCATGCTTGACTTAACAATTTTCTCATGGACTGAATGCAAAAGGAAATTGGTATCAATATTAAATGAAAAAGGGTTTTAGGGTTCATTAGGTTTTCTGCAAAAAGTGTATACGAAATGTTGTGGATATTTTAAAATATTATATTGAATTACTTTCAGAATGAAATCGTTAAAAGATTTAACCCATACGAAACGACGAAAAATATTACAAATCATTACAAGATGAAATATTGGACAATTTCTCGTTCATTTATCATCGTGCTAAATAATTTAACTTTATGTGCAATAATAAATCACTTTAATATAGATCGGCGGGCCAAAATACGAAAGCAGCTCGAACAACATGTACTATACAACGACATATCACTCTTTTAAATTTAAGTTGTAAAAAGGAGAAGCAAAAAAAAAGAAATTGGTATAAGCAACGCATCCAAAGTTGAGATGTTTCGTCAACGGAACGGTGTATCTATGACATAGAAAAATCTCCCCGGAGAACAACAAAAGTAATAGTTTTATGTTTTTATGGTTTTTCTCTTTCTCTCTTTCTCTATCTCTCGTTCGGCTTTGGGTGAAAGTATTTCATGTGGCTTTGCTTCAATTTAACCGGGACTCAGGTGTGCTTATTGTAAACTTTTTCCATTTCCACTCCTAAATCCAGACGGAATAGTTTTCCTTTTGTAAGCCATTCATCACGCCTGTATGATTAGATTTCATATTTTTTAAAGGCGACATGCGGTTTAGTTGGGGAGAAAATTTGTCTCGGGAATATTTTTAATTCGGAAAATTTAGTTTTCCGGAACGAAAAAAACAGCAGCCAAGTAACCAATTTATTCAGTAGAAAAATATCAGTGACTTGAAATCTGTACAAGATTTCCCTGTAGATAGGCGAGGACCATTCCTTTCATCACGTTTTAATGACTTGACGTACCATCGAGTAATGCAATGATTTGCGCCTTGCGGAACTTTGGAATGTAACACAACAAAAGAGAAAGAAATGCAGTGGTGGCTGCTATAGATTTTTTGTTGTTGCAGGTATCATACTAAATCGTTCGTATCATATGTTACCAGATGCGAGCATGAAGAATATTACGCTTCGTACGTGCATATTTGATGCAATTCAGAACCATTTTACATTAAATACAATCATAACGACTGACAGACTCACCGAAACGGATAAACGATGATATCAGTTACTGCACAATGCATTCAGTGCACTGTAGACATGTATTAGTGAAATATATACTCGTATGATGTAAAATATACTTTAATGTAGTAATATGTGCAATAAAATATAATATCTTTTGCTGTCACCGGTATATTTCCTCCTTTTTTTAATTTTTGTATTTGTGAATGAGAAATGTAATCTGAAAGAAATATTGTTCCCTCTCTTCAAGAAATATAGTTTTTTCTAACAAGTTAACAAGTTAAGTTTGGTTATTTGGTATCTGGAAATTTTAATAAAATTTTTGTTACCAACAAATAATAAAAAAATTGTTAGTTACTACTTTTGTACTTTTCCTCTTTCATCTCGTTCAATGTTTTTTTAAGAAATCACACGAAGAATTTATTTAAAAGTTTGCTCTTGTCATAAAGGATTTTTTTTTATAGTTTGCAAAATAAAACAAATTATAGTTTCGTAATGTGATATAAGTTTAATGTTAGACGACCGGAATGCCACAAAATTTTATTTTAATTTCCTCGTTAAACCATGATATTTAAGCCAGCTATTACCGTGTATATTTGAACGAAATTACCAATTGCATATCCACGAAAATGACAAATAACAGATCAAATTCGGCTACAGTACGATAAGTTGATTTGATCCATTTATTTAAAATGTAATTCCAAACAAATGATGTCTTTTGACAATTTGCTTCAGACAATATTTTTACTGTTCATATTCGTTGTACGGTATGATTGTGGTTATTCGAATCACAAGAAAGTTCAGCAGAGTGTCATTGCAACATTTCTTTTTATTTATTTTTTTCTTCTTTATTTTCAGCACGTCTACCATTTTTATTGAAGAAATGAAAATTGCATTTCCTTCAACGAAATGCAATGGGGTACTATGAATATATTTTCAACAAAATTTTATCGCTCGTTTCATGTTTAAAAGTGGAACAATGGAAAATGTTTTTGGGATTTAATCATAAAAGAAAATTACGAATACTTTAGCGTTCAGTTTATCGTAATGGGAAGTGAAGCCACAAGAGTATTTCCCATTTTACAATCTGAAACAATGTGACGCGTTAACGGTCAACTACATCACTTTTATGACACTTTCTCGCACTGAATCTTCGCATAGTAAACTAACGTATCCCCCTACCGCGGTATCATAATAGCGCAAATTTTAAGAACATTAGTACAATTCTGAGTGCTATCTGACGAGATAATATTCAAGACAAACACAAAACTTCGAATATCAAATAGAAGATAATCTACTACCGCTAAGGATTAGCAAATTATGTTGTTGCTGGAATGCTATGTGAAGTTATTATACAGGAAATTAAATAAATAAACACAGTTGAAACAAGGTTTATTAACCGAAAGGGTGTATGTACCAACCAAAATATACTTTCAAACATATTAAATTAATGACGAGTATAATAGAGATAAACTTTGTGTGTTAAATATTTTTGCCGGAGTTGATGTTGACGAATTCTTGTTTAATATTTTTGTTGAACAATGTAGATGTAAATAAAATACGACAACGGTTAACGTATCTACTGCCTAGCATTTCCATATGTATATATAAAGAGAATTTCGAAGTGTAATACAACAACTTGCAATAATTTCAAAGTGATTTCTTTTGTTGTTGTGGCTACACACATTTGTTCTAACGTTTCATTGAAGTCAGCTAAATAGATCATTTACGTAACAAGAAAGCAAACATTTCCGATCGTTCTATTTTTCGTGGAACGGACGATTCAGTAATGTTTTAAGTCAATTAGAATTTCAGCCAATGCTTCGTAATGCCCATGCAAAAATAATCAGAAAATTATTTTTTAAACTTATCAAATATGCGAAAGCTAATTGACACAACAAATATATAAAAAGAGAATCTCTCTAAGGTGGTTCTAGTGAGGAGGTGAATTTTTTACCTTTCACCTTTTATCGGTCATTTGAGTCCATTTATGAGTTTCACAAATAATTAACTGAAAGTCATGTCACTGAATGTTATTGAGAGGATAAAGTAGTTTTACCTGTATAAACCTAATGAGAACTTATCGATTTTAAGCAGGGACGTACATTTAATTTTATAAGTATCTTGCAATTACGCTAAGATTTTTCGTGAGACGATGCGACAACGTAAGTGTAGGAAGTACCATCATCGATTAATTCGCAACTCGCACATCCTCGTTCGTTATTACACAAATGGTACGCAGTTTTTCCACAGTTCGAGAATTCAAAGAACTATTAATTACAATCCATTTCTATCAAGAGTTACCAACATTACGATATGTACGTGTGAGTATTTCCTGTACATATATAGCAACGTGGATATCATGTGTGGAATGTGGATGTGGAATAAAATAAATTGGACTAAAATGATTCGTTCTTTTCATTCTTAATCTATCTATCTATGTATCTGGACTATAACGATTTCTCTATTACTCATCTACCAATTATTTTATAATACAAAAATCTCACTATGGGGAGTGCCCTATCGATGTTGGTCAATCTCTTTTTCACGTAAAAAGCTCCATTAAATAATGTAAACAGGACTAAGCATTCGAACGAAATAAATTTCTTCAAATTATTTGACGATGAGTATACTCGAGTTGTTGGGCTGATTCCTTTGTAGTCCAGTCCTTGTGTCAATCCGTTCGCTTGGCGTTTTTCGAGCTTTTTCGTTATTATTGGTAACCGATTTTCTTTTTTGAAAATTGACTTTGTCTGTACATTTTTGGCGAATGGAGCTATTTTCTCTGACACAAGGGCTTGGACTATTGATATATTTGACAAAGCGTATACGAATCATAAAGTCTCGTTTTTATTCCATAATACTTTAAAAAAGGGAGCGCCTCATTTGATAATGTCTATTACATATATGAATAAGCATAGCCGAATCCTCTTACGACCGATATTAATTTGTGGACGAACATGTCTTATTTCTCTAGGCACGTCGACAAAAAAGGGTCACCTACATTTGATTTCTATTTTTATAACAAGTCCCATATTATTCTTAAGCTGAAATATATATGACAAATGCCGGAATGCCTAACGCATGATGTAACAAACTTTTTCCGTTACGAATCATCTCGCATCAAAAAAAAAAAACATTTCCAAGAAAAATCAATCAATAAATGATTGCAAAAAAAGAACATTCCGCTTATCATTTCTCAACATTTTCTTACTATCGTTCAATAAATTACACATAAGTCTTATGAGGAATTAATGTCGGCTTTGCAATCATGAGTACTGTTTCGATGTGGATGATATGTTCAATTTGTATAAAATAGAATCAGCAAACAGCCTTCAATATCCTTCAATAAAAACGCTATTAACACAAGTACAATGCCATCGATAGTAAGATACTTTTTGTAACTTTCTGCCTGTAACATTTTCAAAATCTCGCCATCTTTAATTATATCATGTTTTCGAGAAAAATACGATTTCGATTTAGAATAGACTGAATGGTTGGTTTCTTGTGACTTTATTTCAGACATAAATTTTATTGTCTCGCATGTTTTTTTTAAGAAAATATAATGGAACGGTTCTTTATGATTCATTACATTTGAATTCAAAAATGAAAATTGAGGGGAAATCACTTGAATGAAATAAATCATACGGTTTTCGAACCGATAGAAAGGGAGATAACTGTAAAGAATGAGGCTGATATATGTTATACAAAAAACAGAAAACTTAATTATCTTTTAGATTTTCCCTGAGATGCCATTTATTAGGAACTCTTATCAATGTGTCTAATTTTAGAATTTCTTACAATTGAACTGATCTTTTACTTTAAAATGTTTAAATGGCAAGCTTTTTATAGTATAGTATCTGTCATGTGCGCATAGTCATCACAAATCTTTTACTTCACTAGCTGAGTTTACTTGTAATTTGCAATATTTTGTTGTCAATTCAGATGTCATAAAATAATGAATATATTTACTACACAAAGTTACAAACATCATATACGATAGACCTATATTACCCTACATTTCATTGGAAAGTAGAAGAATCTAGGTTATGCAGCGCAACGAAATTTTAACTTATTTTAGTTGCTAAAAGGAATTCTTCTTCCAAAATAGTACAGAGAGAAGAATATTATTAAAATAATTACGCACTCACGCTAGTTAAATACAATGAGAAACAATGACAATCTAGAGAAAGAGTTTACGTATAATAAGGTACACTGTTGTCGGGGAATATTAAACCAATAACATTCAGCTGCTTATACAGCTACAGTCGTAGCTTTCATCAATTTGGAATTAGAACTAAACACTTACCTTTAGCGATTCCAAAATTGAACTTAGTACTCACTCTTGTATTATGTCTACGTAGTGTCAACACTAAGAGAAATGTAATACGTTCACTAGTTCGTTCCGATCACACAACACAGCACTGTACAAAAATCTTTCTCTTCAGAATTTAAAATCAAATTCGCAACTTATTTTGAATTGCGTTAAATGAACACTGAAAAATGTTGGACAGAATTCATCGATTGAACAGCAAGTGTCGTTTGACTTAGCAAAAACATTTTTAATTAAAAAAACTGGAATCCAATGGAATTCAGGTGAACTACTATAGTTATAACGTAAAAATTGTAGAGTCGGTTTGGTAATTATGAATTAAATAAATTTTACAAAGATCAGTTCGGATTATTACCTATGATACGTATTCAAGAAAAAAAAACTAACTTAAATTCGCACACGTAAGCCATAGTGCTCACTGGTTTGAAAATATCGTTGAAAAATCTATTAACAGGTTCTTGTACCGTGTTGACAAGATTTGTTGTCATTTTTTATACATAGTCCAATGGTTCTCTATGTTAAATTATTGCCGACAAAAAGCTAATGAACCCTTTTAACGTAAAATTTGGCGGGTATAACGATAACAAGATTATTGCCAATCTCTTTTACCCTCCATTAAGTCAACAAATTTTCCATAATTGCCCAATTACAAATACGAAATCCCTGAGCGCTCTATTTTTATATTTGTTTTAATTTTCGATGACTTTGCTCATTATGCAGATTGGGACAATTTTTACTCATTACATAAACCCTTCTTTCAAATTAAAAAAAAGAAGAAGAAGAAGAAGAAGAAAAGCACAACAACTTTTAAAATGGCAAAGTCTTACCATTTAAGAAAGATAAGAGGCAGGCTAGACGAAAAAAAATTCCCTGTTTAAATATTGATCAAAATGTAACGTTTTAGCGTTTTGTCAACCCATCTTCACACCTTCTTTTTTAATTCTTTCTCGGAACTTTTAGCAGCTTTGACTTTTCTTATTTTCAGCACTGAGTTTATTTCATTACGCTTTTAATTTAGAATTAGAAACGACACGTATTTCCACTTATATTTATACTCTTGAATGAAGCTGTTTTAAATTATTCATATTAAATCAGCAAGTTGAAAGTAAAATGTGGTTTTCATGCGATTTCAGCTCTTAAAATCAGGATGAAAGCCAAAATCTCTGAAGCGAAATCGATTATATTATTCGGCCGTAGAGGTCGTTCGCTAAGTATGTCACACGAAAACAAAGATTCTATAGACACCCCCTTAACAGAAAAATATTTGAAATTTGCAATCATGTATGTATGACATACTTTATCAATGACTAAATAGCTACTGCTTCTTCTCTCTGAAAGGCTTTCAAAACTGCAATATCATCGATGATTTACACATTTAGGTACTAAACGACAGGCATGAGCAATGCTCAAACCTAGAATACTTTAGGTTATAGCATAAGATATTTAAATTCTTACCCTTTCAGCTTTGGAGTGTTCCAACCATTAAGTTGGTAAAACATTTCGAGCCCACTTAAGGCACTTTTTTGAATAAAAATATTTTACCGCCAAAGTGAACACCGCAAACATTCATTCTAGTACTTATAATAGCGGAGTTGTGTCGAAATATTTTCTGTGTCTTTGTCGCGACAAATCAAAAACTATTTGTTTTTGCATCGAGTAAAAAGTGTTTAGTGTTCAAATATGCCTTGGCAACCTAAAGAGACTATGCCCGAATACAATAAAAACCATAAGAGGTTTGAATTTTTTCGGGGAATTTTTGTGATAAAATTTTCCATACATTTTCGGGAAACTGTCCTGTCATTTCCATATGACTGGCCTTAAAAGTGTTCTTCAATTTCAGTTACTAATTCCGCACGTCTAATTTAGTGTAGAGATGAATTCTATTTAATTTCCTCAATTTTTGTTCTATTTCGCTATGGGAGTTGCTGGAAATAGAAGTATTTAGAATTCCGCTCGTCGGTTTCATTGACATTTTTATCAGAGAGCCCCTAACTTTTCCGACAACTTAACTTTCTCATTCGAATTTGGACCACCCTACTAAACTATAATAGTGTTCTCACCCAAAATTGGGTGTGTTTTTATTAAGAAAATGTGACATTCTAACAAACCGAAACTTAACTTAATTTATTTGTAACGGTTTGCGGAGCAAGTAAGAAATTAAGAGCTGAGCAGTTTTAAAATAAAGAGTTAAGTTTGTAAGTTTGTTTTTATACTGTAAAAACACTCCAAGCATTTTAACCGACGAACATAAGAGTGCATGCGAAGTTTGGTAATGTTAATTGTGCAACCGTCTGAATACTTATGAGAGATTATCTCTATCTATCCATACACACTGAGGTTATTCACACATAAAATATGATTAACATTTTCAATTGCGATTTTCCCTTGGCAATACTAAATGTGTAGGGCAAACGAACGGAATTGTAACCCATTTTGATGTAGTCGTTCTTGTTAACTGAACGTCACGTTCGACGAAAATTTGAGTAGTTATGGACAATGTTTCCACCACGGTAATTTGTGGAATAGTAATACTGTACTAGATGGGAAAAGTGAAGGGAAATATTGTACGTTGAAGTAAGTCATTCAAATGCCAGCAGCGAATGAATTGAATAACTTTTCTGTGTATCTATGTGGCGTAATCACGATCAGGCTCTGTGCGACACATTTTCAGCTTCATTTTTCCAATTTAATTTTTGTCATGATGGAAATATACTTCATGCAATTTACCATGAAATTTCTCTCAGAAAATTTATTTATACCGTGGAATGTCACACAAGAAAATCTATGTTCTAATGATAAAGTAAGACAATACCTTTAATATCACGTTCAACAAAACAAGCCAAAAAAAACGAGCCATCAGAACAGTCGGAGCGTTTGCTGCGACTGAGCCCCGTACAAACCCGTATATCTATTGCGTACGTGACCCTAGTGCGTCTGTCACCCTACTTTGACCGTAAGCCTATGCGCCGGTTAAAGTAGTTAAAGTAAAATTATTATGTAATGTGTACATCTTAGAAATTGCGCATAGCGCAATTATGAAGCCCCGTACGACGTTCCTTTCAAATAAAACAAAAATTTCAAATAGCCCTAAAATTTTAATTTATTGAGTATAAATACACATAGGGCCTAGTATCGGCCTCAGTCCGAGGATCCAATTTTTTTTTCAACTACATTCTATTCGGCCTTTGATTACCTTCCAAATGAAACAAAAAATACGAAAAACGGATGAAATTTGCTCGAGTTATATGTAAAATACACATAGGGCCCTAGTAGCGGCCTTAGTCCGAGGACCCAAATTTAATTTTTTTTCAACAACATTCTATTCGGCCTTTGATTACCTTCCAAATGAAACAAAAATTACGAAAAACGGATGAAATTTGCTCGAGTTATATGTAAAATACACATAGGGCCCTAGTAGCGGCCTTAGTCCAAGGACCCAATTTTTTTTTGTTTCAACAACATTCTATTCGGTGTTCGATTATCTTTCAAATGAAACAAAAATTACGAAAAACGGATGAAATTTACTCGAGTTGTATGTAAAATACGCATAGGGCCCTAGTAGCGGCCTTAGTCCGAGGACCCAAATTTAATTTTTTTTCAACAACATTCTATTCGGCCTTTGATTACCTTCCAAATGAAACAAAAATTACGAAAAACGGATGAAATTTGCTCGAGTTATATGTAAAATACACATAGGGCCCTAGTAGCGGCCTTAGTCCGAGGACCCAAATTTAATTTTTTTTCAACAACATTCTATTCGGCCTTTGATTACCTTTCAAATGAAACAAAAATTACGAAAAACGGATGAAATTTGCTCGAGTTATATGTAAAATACACATAGGGCCCTAGTAGCGGCCTTAGTCCGAGGACCCAAATTTAATTTTTTTCAACAACATTCTATTCGGCCTTTGATTACCTTCCAAATGAAACAAAAATTACGAAAAACGGATGAAATTTGCTCGAGTTATATGTAAAATACACATAGGGCCCTAGTAGCGGCCTTAGTCCAAGGACCCAAATTTAATTTTTTTCAACAACATTCTATTCGGTGTTCGATTATCTTTCAAATGAAACAAAAATTACGAAAAACGGATGAAATTTACTTGAGTTCTATGTAAAATACACATAGGGCCCTAGTAGCTTTTCACTTCTAAGGCCCTAACTCACGGTCCACTCACCCGATTTTAAAAAACTTTTTTTTCCTGGATTGGTATTGACAATACCTATCATTTGCCGTGTCATTTACATTTCCATCGTTTATTTTGCCATAAATATCACCAAAAGACCTTAAATCACTTAGGTGGCCCTAACTCACGAAGGGCCGACCCGAATATGCCCATCTTCGAACTTAGCCTCACTATTTTGACTATCTTTCAGGGAAAAAAAAAATTTTTGAAATCGGATTTGATTTACTCAAGATATCGACGTGACGGACAGACGGACAGACGGACAGACGGACAGACGGACAGACGGACAGACGGACAGACGGACAGACGGACAGACGGACAGACGGACAGACGGACAGACGGACAGACGGACAGACGGACAGACGGACAGACGGACAGACGGACAGACGGCCCAAATTTTTATTGCGGATTCGTCATCTATAAACATAGGCAAACACTTTGCCCTTACCGTCTGCTTCGAATTCCATCAATTACACACGGCATCGTAATCCTATAAGCCCCTTCGTACTTCGTACGGGGCTAAAAATTGTCGTTGAACTTTGTTCATTTCCATTATGTCCCAAACAGATATGTACTCAACTATGTTTTATTGCTGATTCGCTATGTTCGTTAATCCTAAAAATATTCGCTTGAATTTATTCAGAAATGAAGGTGATATCAAAAAGAAATGCCATCTCTTTTTGTATTTCGAAATAAAAACAATTCGAAGCAAAACTTTATATGCCACTAGTATATGCGGCCCTGTTGTTGTAAAAATATCTTATAGTGAAATATTACTCCCATTATATTTCTATTACCTTGATACATTTAATGTGACATAATAATTTACAAGGTGTATTACAACTGGAGTTTCATATTTCCTTTTAGTTTTTTTTTATTGTTTTTTCTTTTCCCAATGACGGGTTTTTCTCGGGTACAAAACTTTTTGTCATCAATCTTTTGTCTTTTTTATGACAAAATTAATGGGTAAAGTTTTCGTTAAAGTTTAGTTAACGAAAATTATAGGTGGGTGTTACACTATTCTACGTTTACAGTGTTCGAGCCTGTTAAAAAAAAATTCAATTGCAATTGGAATGAGGCGGAAAGTGTTCGGTTCGTGACTAATTTCGGCGCCCATTATCTAAACTAATCATGTCTGAAGTCTGAACCACCAATCCATTTAGTTCTCTGGATTTATTTTTCTGACTTGAGAAAGAATATGTTGTGATTTTCTCAAGTATAAGTTGCATAAATACTTGCAGAAATGATATTAAACTTTGTCATTGCCATGAACTTTTATTTGAAACTCAAAATTATACGAAAATTGTGTTTTGTTATGGTATATGTTATGTGACGAAGAAGAGAAATGCGAAATCAAAATGTTGGTTTAAAGTTCACATTTTGAATGTGCACTGTAATTTTGTGTCTTTTTTTATTGGCAATCGTATAATTGGTTCAATTTTCTGAGGATATTTTTGAGATGGAAGTTGCATCGTTTTCGTCAACAAATCTAGCGAATAAAATTGGTTTTGGACTGAGCGTTAGGGAATTTTGTGGAATGAAATTTCGGTTTCAATTTATCAAGAAAGTGTTCCACAAAATGTGAACTTTAATTTACGATGCTACTTGTGATAAAAATGATTGATGATCTTTATCAGGTGAAAAACGCTGTATATCCTTTTCCCCACAATTAGGCGAACGCTATTTTTGATTACACAAAAGTTTAGAAAATGTTCTTCCACAATAAAAGAAGGAATAAATTTCTTAGAAATTTTTTTTCTTCTTTCTTTCAGCGTAACAAATTTGAAAAATTAATATTTCATTAGCAACATTGGAGGATGTAACATCAAAATATTTTTTTTTTTTTTTTGTTAAACTCACATGTTGTTTCATTTATCAACAGCACATGGTTGATTATCAAAGGAAAACAACATAATAAAAAAAGTTAATCGTAAAAGTTTCGTGAATATCACTTAATTAAGATAAATAGGTTAGTGGTCGAAAGTATTTAAAATAAGTACACAGGTTCAACGCAGCAGAACATGGAATTAGTGTACTGGAACGTGTAAACATTAAAATGTTGCATTGAAACCGACATAATGGTAACGTGACTGATGTGACACAGACACCAGAATTCGATGCTAAAATTATATGTGTTTTTTTTCGGTTCTCATTTTATGCTATACCGCTTTGCTTTGCATTCAAGTCACTCGAAAAAAATCCATTTTCTTTAAACAATGTGGATATGTTAACTTGACTAAATGAAAAAGGAGATAATTTGTTGTGGACATTCGTTCCCGAGTGGACTTTTTATATGCAAATTCTGTCGCATATTTTATCATGAAGTAGACTAAGCGCACCGACAGTATTTTCTAGAGTACCTACACCAAACAAACAGTATACCGAAAATGGAAATTTATTTTCAACAATCTCTAGCTTCAAAACACATGTAAACGAATGGCATTGTCTTCAAAACGCCTATGGTAATTTTAAATGACTTCCATTTGATAACCTCACCTCGCATTTTCGCATTAAAATCTGTACATTGAAACTATAGCAAAGTGTCTGAATTCGGTTGGAGAGTAGATTGTGGAACAGAAACGTGGCTATGTGTCTATGATATTGTGTGTGTGTGTGTTTAGTGTGAAACACTTTTATAATTTTCGGAAAACGTACCCATTTAAAACTGGGAAAGGTAATTTATTGTTTTCGAATGGATTGTGTACAAAATCTTAACACTTTTCATTTATCAGAGGATTCATTATGTGTAAGGAAATGAATGGTACAGATTACGAATGATAAATGCTAGAAGTTAGGTTTCTTAATGGATACCTTCCACTGATAAAATCGTTTTCATAAGCATTAGAAAATTGGTTCCAAATGGGAAAGGAATAAATTGTAAAGGTTGTAAGGCAAGGTTTGCACTTTATTTCGTTGTTTTATTGTGTTTGGGTTACTTTTTTTTATTGTGTAAGGTGTATAACCTGTGCGGAAAATTAATGGAAATGGAGAGAGACACGGAGTTTCGTTTTGATACTGTACATTTTGTAACATTTCAATTCTGACAGATTTGTATCTTGCTACGTTTGCCCGGTGTTAGATGGTATATTATCATTTACTTACGAAAAGGATACATTTCTCATCTTCATTATTTCTTTGCTAGTCGTCATAGAAACTTGCACCAATTCCACTGTTGAATGATTCATCGAGAACTGTCTAATTTAGGGTCATAGTTATTAATGGGCTGGGCGGGCTTAGGCCTTGCGGTTTTTCTTCAATATGAAAATAATTTTTCTTCCTGTCCTAAGCCCGCCCTGAAAATCCTGTCTGGCTACGTTCCTGGTCTTATTCAAACGTTCTAATTCAAATAGTTGTCTTACTGTAAAGTGGCGTTAACGATAAATACTCATAAGCCATTTCGGCTTTCACATATATCCAGAAGCTCAGATTAATCAAATTAAACAAAAACCTGTTCGTTCAGCTTACATAACCGAACTAAAATAAACATTGCGCTTTATAGTATGTCTGATATAATTATGTTATTTGGTATATTCACCCGTGCTGATAAACAAAAATTTAGGAAATTAACTTGCTGGAAATGCGGGTGCAGGGTTAAATTATTTCGTTTACGTTGAAGCTTTTTGAAATGTTCTATCGTCTATCTACAAAACAAGCTGTAAAATTGATGGGGTTTACGTATATAAAATACGAAGTCATTTTATTAATCTTGAAAGGCATTACGAAATACAATGTTATTCTTGATTTAAGGATGTCAGTGTTGCGGACCAGAATGTTGAAAAACTCTATTTTAAGACATTTTTAACAAAATAATTTACTTTCTCCATTTTGCGAATCCGTGGAGAATTTCTATTGGCTGAAGCTATCGAGTGACAAATTGCAACCAATCTGAATCTCTCACTGACTCTGAACGGCACACGTATCATCATAATAGTTACCGAATCTATTACTTGATTCAATCCAAATATTTTCATAAGAAGATTGAAAAAAAATCTATACCTTCATTTGTTTCAACGTATATTTTGCTATTTAAGACTACGTTAGTCAGAGTTCGATGCTTTGTCGTCGCTGTCGATAACAGATGAACCGTCCGTAAAAGTTATCTTTCATTAGGATTATTTGTAATTTCTCTGTGGATGGTGTCCTCGTAAATTCACTTTTTATTTCCATCGATGATACTGAAACTGTATGAGTTTTTCTTTCCATTTGGTGTATACTTTGATTTCGGTTAATTTAATAGGCCTGTTCCAAATAACTGTAAGCCCGAACTTTGACAACACGAACTGCAACGATTTCATCCACAGCGACATAACCTACCCGATTTCACAAACAAATGTTGATGAGGTTATCTCTATCTACAAAAGAAATCTGTCAATTTTTGGCCTTAGAACAAGTCTATAGATCAAGTCCAATGTTATTCAAAATGTCTAAAACAATACCCTCCATTGCAAACAAACTAGGAAAATTATGTTGTCATAGAAAATGTTACACCTTTAAAAATAAATTAAATGAAGTATGGAGCAGCGATGTTCTTTTTTTGTTAGAAATATCACATATCCTGTCACCATTTCGTGTTCGAAAGTGAATAATTTGTGATTGTGATCCCTTGTTTTGTGTATTTCTTCATCATTTTGGTGTGCTAAAATGAAATACATTTTAAAATTTGTGTTTTTCTTGTGATGTCGATATTGTTTTAAAAAAAATTAGTGTCAAATTTGTCAAACTAAGGTGGTATTCTGACTGCGTCAAAGCGAAGTTTAGTTGCTAGAGGTGTTCTCTAAAATCATCCACAGAGAATTTTACCTGAAAATACATGCAGTGAAAATGAGCAGACACTTTGTTCACGTTTGAAAATAGAAACAAATGTTTGAAAGGTTTTCTTGTAAAATAATGAGCTTAAACACTTTCGCCGTGCAATAAACAGTTATAATTTCGCCTTTAATACATTGGAAATCTATAGGTTTCTTTCAAGGCCGTTCAAAATGTCAATCGTCATCCACAGAGAAACCAACACAACCTCACTTTGAAGTTTTAATGAATAAATTTGTTTAAGTTGCGGTTATGTTTGCTTCTGTGGATGACGGTCGGTTGTTTTCGGCCTGTCAAAATTCGTTTTTACCGTACGATGGAAGAAACCTATTCAATTTAACGTTTTTGTTGATGCTGACAAAACACAAAATTAAACGTCAGAGTTGAGATTAGGGTACTATTTGAGGGTAACCGTGTAGCTGTCAGTGTTCGTGTTTACAGTTACTCGTACTTAATTTATAGCCCACTTTTTTTTAACGAACATACAAGTTATTCCTGCGAGTGGTGTTACTAAGTCATAATTCCTAACATTGCTAATTAGTAAATAGAGCTATAGCTGGGAGGTTCATCTTATACTGATTATGTATCCAAATGCAAGTAGACCTTAAACCCCAAAATCAAATTTCAATTATCCGTCGCTAGATGATTCTTGTTGGCACATGTGTGCCCGAAGCATCTGTTTGGCAAAGTCCCGAAAAAAAGAGTAATCAAATCTACAATCATATCAATAGAAATAAAGGCAACCCACATAATAACTAAAAAAAAATCAAATGAAAAACGATTCCGGAAAAGTTCTATTCTTTATATACACGTTTCTATAAGAGAAAAACGAAAAGTTTTCTTTCTATCATCAGAGCAATTTACATAAGAACGACAAAAATTGAGACATTTGCAAATGACAGTTTTCTTTTCATTCAGTAAACTCAACATAGACTTTTTATTTAAAAATGTCAATCATCAAATTTGGCGAATATTAACAGCAATTTTCTTTTTATTAATATCTTTTAATATAGTAACTGTCAAAAAGTTATGGCTTTGGACATATCTTTTTTTCTTTATGTTTATATGGAGGGTTTTTTTAATAATAAAGTTTTGGTTACTTTTGTCATTTCACCTCGCTATCTATTTTTTTGTATGTGCTAAATTGTATAGTTATAGACATCTGAATTCAGATACTCGAATTGTAAATAATGTTGACGAAGTTGAATTCAGTAATTTAACTTGATTGTATATGGCTGAGCAATTTCGTCGTTATTTATCTAGTTCCCGATTTACCCATATTCAAATAACAGCCTATCAACTTCTAAAACACAAGAAAAATTAAGCATTCATGATTGGATTCCTTCAAAGATTGTTGAAATGCCATTCACGTTTAATTTTTTTTTCATACGAATGTATGAATGAAGGAAACATTAAACGAAACTTAAGTGAGGTTACGTCTAAAAGTACCGTAACTTGAAGAGACATACATTTCACAAAAATGATTGAAATAATAGATCATCGTCATGATTCGGTATACTTTCAAAAACGTAACCCACCCCCTAGACAATTGTCACACCCTTGACGTAACCTCACTTTAGGCTCGTTAAATCTTTTGTTCATTAATTAAGTGTAGGACAATTCATAGTAGTACCGTATTAGTAATTTAGACCGATTATTTGATCTACTACTCGCTGTGGTGCAGTCTGTTTTGTATTTTTTATATAAACTTAATAGAATCGCTTCTCCAGGTCTTTTATATTTGCTGACAGTTACTAAATGATTAATGATTATAGCCCAATATTCCAACACTAAAATTAGCTTAATTATTCATTGTGTAAACTACGTTTAAAATATTCAGCTATCGAATTTTACAATATAAAGGACCATATTACCCAGAGCTTGTCATTATTTTTGCCGTCGTTATCGATAACAGATGAATAGCCAACAACAGGGGTGCAATTCTATATGGCAGTTTCCACGCTCAGTGAGAACTTACTAAAATGTATCCGCACCACATTTTTGTTTGTTACCGGTATTTTACAGAAATTTGTAGCGGATACCGGTATTTGGTGTCATAAATCCTTTGTTTTTAATGTAACAGCGCACAAAGCGATATTTGTATACCAATTTAATGCACTTTAGGAGCGTTTTGTGCGAAAGCTTGTTGACTATCGGTATGACATTTTAAAATTTTTTACTAATGAAACGTTCGGAACGGTGATATTTTTAATTATTTTATAATTATTTCACAATCAAATTTAACTTAATACGTGATGAAAATGAAGTTTTGCCCTTCTTTTAATTTTTAAATTAAGTAATGGTTCACATTTGATTATGATACCATAAGAAAACACCTTTGCCGTCGATGCCTGCATACAATTTTTCTCATTTTAGAAACGTTCGGAATGACGCTTGATTTCGTTGTACTTGGCAGTTTTTAGCCCCGTACGAAGTACGAAGGGGCTTATAGGATTACGATGCCGTGTGTAATTGATGGAATTCGAAGCAGACGGTAAGGGCAAAGTGTTTGCCTATGTTCATAGATGACGAATCCGCAATAAAAATTTGGGCCGTCTGTCCGTCTGTCCGTCACGTCGATATCTTGAGTAAATCAAATCCGATTTCAAAATTTTTTTTTCCCTGAAAGATAGCTAAAACAGTGAGGCTAAGTTCGAAGATGGGCATATTCGGGTCGGCCCTTCGTGAGTTAGGGCCATCTAAGTGATTTAAGGTCTTTTGGTGATATTTATGGCAAAATAAACGATGGAAATGTAAATGACACGGCAAATTATAGGTATTGTCAATATCAATCCAGGAAAAAAAAGTTTTTTTAAATCGGGTGTGTGGACCGTGAGTTAGGGCCTTAGAAGTGAAAATCTACTAGGGCCCTATGTGTATTTTACATAGAACTCAAGTAAATTTCATTCGTTTTTCGTAATTTTTGTGTCATTTGGAAGGTAATCAAAGGCCGAATAGAATGTTGTTGAAAAAAAATTTAAATTTGGGTCCTCGGACTAAGGCCGCTACTAGGGCCCTATGCGTATTCTACATACAACTCGAGTAAATTTCATCCGTTTTTCGTAATTTTTGTTTCATTTGAAAGATAATCGAACACCGAATAGAATGTTGTTGAAAAAAAAATTAAATTTGGGTCCTTGGACTAAGGCCGCTACTAGGGCCCTATGTGTATTTTACATATAACTCGAGCAAATTTCATCCGTTTTTCGTAATTTTTGTTTCATTTGGAAGGTAATTACTTGATTATAATCAAAGGCCGAATAGAATGTCGTTGAAAAAAAAAAATTAGATTTGGGTCCCCGGACTAAGGCCGCTACTAGGGCCCTATGTGTATTTTACATATAACTCGAGCAAATTTCATCCGTTTTCCGTATTTTTTGTTTCATTTGGAAGGTAATCAAAGGCCGAATAGAATGTAGTTGAAAAAAAAATTGGATCCTCGGACTGAGGCCGATACTAGGCCCTATGTGTATTTATACTCAATAAATTAAAATTTTAGGGCTATTTGAAATTTTTGTTTTATTTGAAAGGAACGTCGTACGGGGCTTCGTAATTGCGCTATGCGCAATTTCTAAGATGTACACATTACATAATAATTTTACTTTAACTACTTTAACCGGCGCATAGGCTTACGGTCAAAGTAGGGTGACAGACGCACTAGGGTCACGTACGCAATAGATACACGGGTTTGTACGGGGCTCAGTCGCAGCAAACGCTCCGACTGTTCTGATGGCTCGTTTCATAATACTTTACATTTTTTTTGTCTCAATATGAAGATTCATCTTTATTTATCAATTAGAAATAGTTTTTAAATCATTTCCAATGTTTAAAATATCTTTATTTTGTATTGAAAAAATACCATGCACGAAAATGTTACAAAAGAACATGCCATATAGAAAAGGTACCTTATTTATCTTAAAACATTTCATTTTTAGAGGAAATAGTATGGTAGTAGGTGTAATTGTTTTGATTGAAGTCATCGTCAGTTTGTTAATATTGTCTTATCTGTTCAACGGATTTCGATCATTCGAAATCCCAGCGTGTAGAGAATGAGCACAGGACTACGAAACAATGGAAACAATTACGATTACACATACTACTATTGCCTCTAAAAATGAAACGTTTTCATTTAAAAACGGTTCTTTTTCTATATGGAAAAGAATCTTTCGATATAGAAAACTGCAGCCGCAATTCCACCCCTGGTTATTGTTATAAACTTTTCGAAACTACAAGCGTATCGTGATATAATCATTAAATCTACTACTTCCTTTGTATAAAGTATTTCTATTAGGTTAAGCTGTAGTTATTTCATATAAAACCAACAGTTGAATAAGGGCGATTAAGTTTCGCATATTTTTGTCGTTATTATCGATAACAGATGACTACATTTTTGTGAATTTGGTGAATTTATTATAGATATGGAAAAAGTGTGTAGTCAAT
The DNA here is from genome assembly GCF_014529535.1 of Bradysia coprophila. NCBI lineage: Eukaryota > Metazoa > Arthropoda > Insecta > Diptera > Sciaridae > Bradysia > Bradysia coprophila. The sequence goes on along the minus strand of NC_050738.1, from coordinate 8,122,318 downwards.
CGAAAAGATTGGTTTTCCCCGAAAGGCTCATTCAAAAATTGAAAAAACCCGTGGTAACCTTGTTATCTTCCCTAAGAAATGATTTCAATCATTCCTCTTAATATGAATGTATATTATCTATGAAGATACGAGTAATATTTTTTTCTCTTTCAAATATATCATATTTTGATGTTCTATAGTTGTATTGGCTAAATAGTAAAGACAAAACATCCAGTTGCAGTTCCGTAAACTTACAATACTTGTTTACCTCATATAAAGCACAAGAAACTTAAAACGGATGTACAAATGAATTTCAATACACACCATACAATAAATATTACTTCACACGCAAATATAAACCATTTTTTGCGTGCCAAAGCATGGTCTATAATTTGGAAACAGATTGGCGTATTCCATTTATATAGCGTGCTTCCGATATTCCATTATTTTGCACTTATACGAGGTGTCAAAAAACACACAAAACAGAGAACAGCATGTGTTCTCATTACTCTATTTAGAATCACGTGAGTTTTTGTAATGAACGAAAGATTATTTTTCAGATCTTCTAAATATTCTTTGTGGGATTAATGATACCAAGCATGTATGAACCGTGTGGATGAAGAAAAACACACGTAAAGGTAATGTGAGTTGGGTATGGGTATATACATATATTACGAAAACAATATTATATTTCATAGTTTTATATGTGCGGCCACAACAACCGCAGCTGAATTTTGAACCCACACGTATGGGCTACCACGGCGTTTGGGATTATTTATATATTTTAAGTTGAAACGACAAATAAAATCGTTGAAAGCAATTTATTTTGACAAAAATTTGGTTGTGTATATACGACCCTCGGAGTCGTACAATATACCTTGCCGAAAATGCGGTGCTACCATAGAATGGTTTTCTTTTGTCAAATCTAATTCAGACGAGTCGAGAACGGCTCACGTACAGACTTTTGACCCTTTTACTGTCAAAAATTCTAAGAAATTTCCTTTTGACGAATAAATAGTTTTCATGCAGCGATCACATAACTTTTATGTCAAAGAAAATTTCTGGTCGCGATGAAAACAATATTATTGCAAAGTTTCGTTAATAAATCACACATCAAAAAAAATGTAAATTGGACTGTCTACAAACTCAAATGCATAATAATTTTCGTCTGACAAATAAAATAGCTTTACGTATTTTATAGCGCAGGATGTCGAACCATCTCAACTAACTAAACAATAAAGCTCTCTCACTTTGTGCTTGTGCTGTTTACATTGGTAAATAGTGGTGTTTGTTCGGGTAAAGACTATAAATAGACATAAATCACAGTGATAATGGTTAGCAAATTAACATTCCAGTTGGATACATTGTTTTCAACTAATATTATGTGTATATCAATTTAATACATATTTCAAGATATAAATTGGGTAAAGGAAATGTTTATTGTTTAGTTTATCCTTGATAAATTATTATATTCTCTATATGGGTTGAATTTCTCATACAAAATAAGGCATTATATTAAACAGAGCATCATAGGACGCTTTGGCCCATGTTTCATAGTAACACAAAAAAATTATTATAATACACTAACGCCCAGGGAATGGATTTAGTTTCACCAGCTAGAGTTCGATATTCCGGTCGTTCCTTAATAATGGGTAATATAATCGAATTGACCTGGTACTGGTATTGAAATTCGATTGGTTTGATTCGTAAATTCGATAGAAAATTACTTTCTGATAGATAATATGTATCAGTGCACTAAGATAAACCATGGCTCCACCACCGCCACCACTCAATACCTACTGTTGTCAAATCGTTTTCCTAAGTTCATCGTTGGGCTCGCGAAAATTCTTTGAAGCTAAATGCCAATAAGTCCCAAGCCATTGTATTCGAGGATTCTAGATTCTTGTCGTCGAATTTGTTCCCTCCTGTCCTGCTAGGTGGTGTAGTCATTCCATATGCAGACAAGGTTCTTAACCTAGGACCTGTCATGGACAAAAGACTGACATTCAGAGACCAGGTGCGCTTGATCTGTTCCAGGGTATTTGCTAGACTTCGTAGTCTCTGGCATCAAGGTCATGTTTTCTCTCGTAAGATTTGGATGATGCTGATTAAGTCTCTTGTACTGCCGGCCTCGGTTTATTCGACAAATTTGTCGGCCGCTGATGCTCGGTCGTTGGAGGGAGCTTTTAGTGCCTGTGTGCGTTTTGTGTATGGATTGAGGCGCTACGACAGTACTCGGGATCACGTTGAAGGATTGTTAGGTTGTGACATTATGACGTATCTGAAGCGTCGGCGTTGCTCGTTTATGCCTTGTTCTGTTTAGGGAACCGAAGTTTCTCTTCGATAAGCTGGCTGATGGAAGGTCTGTGCGTAGTCGTCAGTATGCTATTCCGAGACATGTTTCTGCCCAGTACAACAGGTCGTTCTTTGTTAGAACCGTCGCTGACTATAATGCGATTCCTGTCGGTGTGAAAATGCTTAACTCCCTGTCCAGGTTTTCTGACGCGTGTCTGGATCTTTTTCGTCCTCACTAAAGTCGTTCTCGATCGGTTTGTACGGATTGGGCTTGCTTGTCGGCTCTGTGATTGGGAAAATCCGTTTTTGGACTATTTTGTTCCGATTCATCGTATGTTAAATGTTCTTGGACGTAGTGTGTGGTAGCACCTTGGAGTAAGTTTTTGTTCATTTATGTTATTATTTTCTCATTTATTGCCGCATTGAAATAGTTTTGTGTTTTTAATGTTTCTCGTTTTAATTTGTTTTTTTCTTTCCGTTGTGTTGATAGGGAGAGTTTTATAGTGTGAATTTAATCGTAAGGATATTTGTACAAGGTTTTTCCTTTTTGTCCTGTGATAAATAAAGTTGAATTGAATTGAATTGAATTGAAATTTGCTAAAATTGTTAAGACTTGTCATCAGAAAATTTGAAAAGTTATTGCAAATTTAGGAAAAAATATCGACTTTATTGGCTAAAAGGAAATATCAATTTTTGGAGTTCTTTTCGCTTTGGAATGATTTGTTCTGAATTTTCTTCAAATTTTCATAAACATCCACAATGTGTTGTGATAAGCAAAATCAGCAAAATCATTAAATTTGTTACTTCATTTATAATTATAAGCCATAATAATTCAATTAACGGATAGGACAGGTCAGAGGTTACGTACTAGCCTTCCACCAAATCCGGGTTCAATTCCTGTGTCAGACAATTCATATAGTACTAAAGTTCACTAAGGCTTCATAATTTATGTAGTTGTAGTGTGTTTGGCGGCACACACACTGAATGACCTTGTATAACGTAACCCAAATACGATAAGTTTTTCTTCAAATGTCTCACTTACATTTAGGCGAGAAATCAATTAAACACCTAACTTTCCTCAGAGAGTATTTGCATACTTCGAGGCGTGATTCGGAAATCTTAGCGTGCTAAGGCGGTGGTCCAGAATGCACTTGTTATTGTCTGTTAAAGGCAAATGGTCAGGTCTCTAAACAAAACAAAATAGATGAAAAATCTACTACTTCAATATTTTCATTATAGATTTCGCTATATCAGAAAAGACTAGCTAGAGACCATCGCTTATGTCGTCGTTGTCAATAACAACTGGCTATTTCTTTAAGGTAAAATGAGCATCACGCGAGGCATGACGTCCTCAACATTCACTACAAATTCCTCCCTACAATTTCAAATTTGGCACAAATTATACTACAACTAAAATTCATCCGAAAATAGACACGGCCATTTAGTATTATCAAAACTCCGTTTGCTGTATTCCTGAAATTTGTGTAAGAAATATAATAATTATTCATCGTAGTTTGATGTTATGGTAGTTGAATTCGAACACAGAAATAAAATTTAAGGAACGGATTCACCGTTGCGATGTTTGTATGCTAAAATATTGAAAACTATCGATTGCTGCCGATACATAAAATGGTAGCTTATGTGTACAGTACATTAATTTACAATGAATGCATCTGGACGAATTTCCACAATTTTTCATACAGTCAATCACTTTGCCATAAAACCAAAAACCTGTCCAGGTTTTAACCTGTAATATTCTAAACAATTAATTTACTCCAAATCGCTCTAGTTTTTAGTGCAACGTACAGTACAGACAACAACGTTTGCCTTTAATGCCTGAAATGCCATTTGTCATAAATATTTAGTCGAAATTTATATTTCTAACAATAAGGGATGAATATATCGAGGCAGAAAACACATTTTGTTAGCCATTTATCTATTATAGACATTAATTCAACTGAGGTGTATTCATTCAACCGATAAAAATTTATTGCTTAAATTGGTTATTTAATGGTAGTTTTGTGTTTTTGCTATGCATGGCAGTGGAGGACATAAACAACCCACAATAATAATCCATTGTTCAATTTTATTTTTCATATTTTTATATCGCATTCGTCGTTGAGTATCAGGCGTCTGGCTTTCTATTCAATATAAGTATTGTAATGCAGTGTGGGTCATTTGAATTCAATACCAGTTTATTCCTGCATATACAAGGTGGTCTTTTTCAGTGAACCGTGGGTAAAAATCGACTTAAGCTTCGTAGAGATTTTCATAATGTCTTTTTTATGGAGCAAGTAAGTTTTTACAGACAATTTTCGACAAAACATTTTTCATTAAAATATTGTTTGAGGAAAAACCAAGATTCGGTGATTTTGCAGAATTTACTTCGAGCTATGGTATGCAGTCTGCACAAAGTGGCTTGCAACTAAAATTCATGGTTTTTGGGAACATATAAGTGAAATATAGGGCTACTTATGAAACTTTAACTCTTTAGCATTTGAGGGCATTTAAGTCTGAATGTAAACCAAGGAGGTCTTTGGAGGCTCTTTATGGTTCTTCGAATAAACCTTTGAGAGGGGCATAATGCCTTCTCGGCCTGGGCAGTGGTATGTCCATTCATAAAGTAAAGAAGATTCCTTCCACGTAATTTAAAATATTTCAAACGAAATTTCTAGTGCAAAAATCTCGCGGCTACAACATAGCAAAATCTCAAATATCAAAAAAAAAAACTGAAAAGAACTGGAAGCGCTGGCTGTGATTAGCGAAACAATTTCCAGTAAATTATTACACTTAATTACTGAAATGATAATCTGATGTTTAGTTTGTTCCATACAAAAGAAATCATTACAAATGAATCGCTAACCATTTTGTTAAAAAAGAGGAAAATAAATGGTACACAAACTCTTCGAGTAATGAGATCCTACACAATGTTCCTTAACAAATGGAACAAAAATTTGTGTTAAAGAAATGCTTTTATAAAAAAGAATCCATCATACATTCTTTAATTAAAACTGGCATTGTTTGAATCAGATATTCTGTAGAGACACAATGTTGTACATATAGACGGTGTATAACAGTATTTGCTTCAGTACAAACATACCAAGCACAATACAAAAAGAAATGGCAAGCTATTGTAGAGTAAAAAAAAAGAAAAACCAATTTGTGAGGTGTAATTAAAATTATATAAAAGAAAAATAATTGCAAAATATGGATCTCATCGTAACAGGAATCATTATATTTCTGTTTCATATTTCTATGTCGTTGAAATGGTGTATTTGTCATACAAAGACACACTAATTGCGCGAAAGAAAAGACGACAATAAATGAAGCAGAAATTACAAAATATGAAACGAAAGAAAATGAAAAGTAAAAATGTGACTATTTTGCAGAAGTTATTGATTACTTTCAACAAACGGATTGAACGACAAAAACAAATAATAATATTGCTGTTCTGGCAAAATATAATGGTGAACCCTCCATAGGTATGTATTATACCTGCACAACCCCTTTCTCTTTTTTAGAAATAACTAAAAGCTATACCAACAAAAACATTATTTTTTGCTATTTAGAAAACTGGAAATTACTTCGTTTGTTTATTTTACGAAAATTATTCGTTAAATAATTTAATCAAAAATTATGAACTTTTAACATATCACACCTGCCTAACGCGGCCGCACCGTACACGTTGTACAAACAAACCGAATGATTTATATTTTTTTTCTCTCGTTCGTACTTCCTATCCATAATAAAATCATAACGTTGAAAAACATTTAATTAATTTGTCATTACAAACGAAATTAATTTTGAATGACTTTATAATAAATTCGAAATTTTATTACATTTTGACTTTTTATGTATGTCTCTAAATTACTTTTTTTTATGGTTCGTTCACGCTTTTGAATGTATGTTCTGGTTTTTTGTTCATATTGTTTGTTTTTTTTTTTCGTTTTTATTGTTTTTTCATAAATAACATATTCATATTGATAATTATTATAATTGGAAGTTTGTCCAATTTAGGTGTCGTTTAAAATGGGCAAATCGCCTCATTTATTTTCGTATTAAAATTAATTAATCAATTTATTTATTTCTTTTGACTTGAGACGTCCCTATAATGCACGAGAAGTCGCTTATACAATATATATTCCTTGAAAACTATGAAACAGGGGCTTCCTGACGAACAAAAGGATATTAGAACGTTGGAATGGCGTCCAAAGACTTTCGTTTCACTAATTATATTTGAGCCCATTGTCAAACTTCAAAGTTTAGTTACATTCAGCTGAATATACCAGGAGAAGAATTACGACACAGGGTGAGCTTGAAAATGTTCCGACCTGATATGTCGTGCACATGAATGTTTAGCCCCGTACGAAGTACAAAGGGGCTCATAGGATTACGATGCCGTGTGTATTTGATGGAATTCGATGCAGACAGTAAGGGCAAAGTGTTTGCCTACGTTCATAGATGACGAATCCGCAATAAAAATGTTGTCTGTCCGTCTGTCTGTCACGTCGATATCTTGAATAAATCAAATCCGATTTCAATTTTTTTTCCCTGAAAGATAGTCGAAATAGTGAGGCTAAGTTCGAAGATGGGCATATTCGGGTCGGCTCTTCGTGAATGTAATGACACGGCAAATGATACCAATCCAAGAAAAAAAAAGTTTTTTAAAATCGGGTGAGAGGACCGTGACCGTGAGTTAGGGCCTTAGAAGTGAAAGGTTACTCGTCCCTATGTGTATTTTGCATATAGGTCGAGTAAATTTGATCTGTTTTTCCTATTTTTTGTTTCATTTAAAAGGGAGTCGAACACCGAATAGAATGTTGTTGCAAAAAAATTAAATTTGGGTCCTAAAACTTAGGCCGCTACTAGGGCCCTATACGTATTTTACATGGAACTCGAGTTTTCATCCGTTTTTCGTAATTTTTCTACAATGAAAAAGTTATTACGTCTACCTCGTATAAAAGTGATGTTAGGATAATATGCACCGGACACGTAGGGTGCAAATGTATATTATACAAGGAGTGTGTATGAAAATGCTTTCGTTCATTTGTACAGATGCCTCGCTCCCCATGCCTAAACTATTTTTTAAAATTCTAAAAAAAAAGATTCGGGTCCAATATTTAGGCCTTCCGGACCAGAAAAACACCTATTTAGCCCAACATCCCACAGTCCCCGGAGTCAGAGCAGTTTAAAATCACACGTTTAAACTCATAGCTCTTAGACGTAATGAGATTTCTCAGTGTTGCTTTCGTACTGGTTGACACAAATGATTCATACATTCATCATTTTGAAACGAAGGGAATTTCTTCATCCTAGGTCCGTATTCGTACAGAACAAATTATTCCATGGAAACTGTTGAAGCTCGATTATTTTGCGTTTTGGATTCGGTTCTTTCCGTCAACCTTGCCGATCACGAGTCGTGTTTAGAGAACAAATGAATGCCGTTTATCATAAAACGAATCATTTTACAAAAAAAATTCTATTAGAATTCAATCGAAAAATGTAACATGAGAATATTATGCTTCAAATACCTGCCAACGTACAATTTATTAACACATGAGTTTTGTTTCGTTGCTGGAATGTTCATTGAAATTCATATTTTTTTCTCGCTTGATGAAAAAAATATGAAAATTTACATCACACTCTTCGCTGAATTTCATGGTATACACACACATTCTACTGAGCCCAATATACATACACACAGTCTAAAATTTAATCCTAGTGGAATTTAATTACGACATTTTTCTAATTCAATTACAGCATTCTCGAAAGGATTGACGAAAATCGTGTGAAAAAAAAAAAATTCTTCGCTTTTAATCGGATTAACATAAGATAATGGTGTGTTGATTCCACTCTTTGAATTCGAAATCATTTCTCTTGATTTTTGCCAACAGTAAGTAGTCATTAAAGAATCATTTACCAATTCTTGATTCGTTTTAATCCAAAATCACATCTTATTGTATTCGTTTGGGTTACAAAAGGATGTTGGATTTTTTTTTGTGTGTATTCCATTTCGTCTTCGTCTTTAAGACAGAAGTCACGGAATGCTAAAGTGGATATTAATGTCAAAATGAAATTTATTGTTTTAAGGCAAAACGCAAGTCATTCATCACGAATATAAATGTAGGTAAACGGTAGAGGAATACGGACAAAACGGAATTAAAAGATGAGTATTGGAGGCATCACCGGGGATAAGGATTAATGATGAGGACCGAATTTTACATTAAACAAAGTCGAAATGTGATGAATGAGCTTTTATGTTTAATTCAATGCGCATAATTAATTATTCAAACAATATCGACTCGTTGAAGGGGTGTTTTTTTCCTAAAAACATTTCTTATCGCATATAAATTGAAGAGATTTTAACTGTCGCACAATAATCAGAATCAACTATGTTATATTTGATAACTGAGTCATCTTGTATATACATCGACGACAGGATAGTAAGCGATCTACAGGTTATTTTGTGTCTTTAATGTATCAAAATAGAATGATAAAATATTGAGTTAAAGACAAAGAAACATACAAATGTAGTAACAGATTTGATGATTTTGCTGCGATGTTTCTGCTATTTCTAAAAGGTTTTCATGCTGTACACTTATGAACCACTGAAAATCTGTTTTATTACTAAAGTCTGACATCCTATCGATTATAAATTTCTCTCGTCGAACCACCCTAATTCCAGCATAAGACTTTCACTAACAATTGACGATTACCGCTCCTCGCCCAAGTCATCTAAATTAAACCAACTACAGTCCACATGCCTTTCCATTTTATGTAAATTTGGCGCGCCCCAATTAATGTATTTACAATTCATGCTCAACACAACATACTTGTAACTATTTTACCCGATAAAAAGACGATCAAAAAAAATGCAACATGAGTTTCTTTAAAATGTACAAATATGTTTTTAAAATGTAAAGCATTTCCTTATTACTCTCAGAAACGCGGCACAACACCCCACATGAAACAAAGCCTTTCTGAATAAGATTTCATTTTAATACATAATCACATAATATAAAAGTTGTAAGGGTTGTTCAGCAGATTGATTTAAACATCCCATTTCTACTCGAAGTCCCCATCATTAATTTATATAGCTTTTAAATGGGGTGTTCTTCGTAGATCGTATACGCACGCCATGAATAATTGCAATATGCAAAATGATTTAAATTTAAAATATGCGATTAAAACAATTGAATCATTGTTACCATTCTTTGAAGTGTAATTGGGTTATTTATAAATGGATGTTGTGAAACTGATTTATTTTCGGGTTTTCGGTGCGTATAAAGCAAAATAGGAAATGGGTATTTGTTCTTGGTAAGCATATTTCTCTATTTCTATTTTGCATCGGCGATCGCTTTACTATATTCTACCCTTTATTAATGCGAGGGTTAAAACAGCATATGGAAATGCTATTTATAACTGCGAAATCGATAAAATGCTGAAAGATAAACAAATATTTATTTGGATTATATGATGATACAGCGAACATTACCAGTAAACTTCTTCTGCGGTTTTATACACCTTCTTGTAATAGTTATAATTATCACAAACAATTGTTCCGACTTTTTGTGTATTTTTGTGTTCATTAAATACAAAATCGTTATAATAATATGTTTCTTCTGTTAGCAATACTCAATTCAAATCGCTGTCTTCGTCATTTTTTGATGCTGTCTTCGGTCTTGCATATAAGTATGTTGTGATGATTCCCTGGTTTCTATTGAAGGTGGCAACCTTAAAAATTCCTCGGAGGGATGACAATCGGAAGAGTTGCGGAGCCTGTGTCCCTGCCTCTCCCATTTCTAGGGCTCTTTGACTTCCAAATCCGTTGTTTCGAACCTTCGGAAGCATTTCGCACGGTGTTAGGGAATCTCGCGCTGCGTCATTCACAATAATTCACAAAGTGACATCTTCCTTATACAAAATGTGTCAAAATGTTAATTACTGTGAATGACGCGGCGCGAGATTCCGAGCAACCTTTCGCACACACCTGACTTATACAATACTCGTCCACAAAAAATGGGTTGTGATTTCCGCCATTTTAAGAAGAAGAAGAATTGCGATCAAGGTATATGACGCTCGTAAATAAGACATGTATTCTGGTTGTTTATGTTTTGACTGTTTTTGTTTAAGTAAAATTAAAAAATTATTCCCGTTTGAGTAGAAATTACGTGTGAAATTCGAGAATGAAAATTACAAAGTTGGCGCTGGAGTCGATTTTTGCGGCTAAATCTGTAACTTCCATCACAACCCATTTGAGCGGAAATATTTTGGTTGTTTGTGTAATTTTTACACACCTGTGAAAGTTACACCATTTATTTTATCATCTGAAACTTAGCTTAGTGGTGACTGCCTCGGAAAAAGCGATCACTAAAACCATTCTGCCTATCTCTCGAATGATACTTCAGAACGAATGGCGATATTGAGTTTCAAAAACATCAATTAAATCAGTTCAAAATTTCACATTCAACTTAGATGAACTAGATTTCTTGCAAATATTTTCATTCGTTTCAACTAGCTCTCATTTCTACTTCAATAAAACGTGTCACATATTGTTTTGTTTCATACCCTGTGACATACGGCTATTCATCTGTTATCGATAACGACGGCAAAAAGAATGACAAACTCTGTGTAATATGGTCATTTATAGAGTAAAATGCATGTTAAAAAAATTGAAGTACAAGATTTGAAATGAACCGATTAAAAATATTTTGATCGATGGGAGTAATAGACCGATAATAATACTGATTGATGCTTGCCGTCTTTGACAGGATAAATGTGTGTTCATTGCATATTGGTTTATGTGATGATTTTTGTGGTGTAGAAACATTACTTTGATAAAATGATCGAGTTGAATTTCGGTTACTCCGTTTACTAATACGACTAATACTCTGCCATAAAGTGTCAAATTAATTTGACATAGCGCGGCTTTTAAAACAAGCTCGCATAAGATAATTTATCTTTTACAAAGAAACCACTTTAGTGAAAAATAATGTCGAGCAGGACTAAGTCACGGAAGCGCTGGAACAAAAAGGGGCGAGATAATGACCGCTGTATAAAAGTTATCCAATACGAGAATCACCGGATCGTAGAAGCCTCCACGAACATTTCCAAAACGATCAGTCCCGGACCGCTAGATGATCAATTGTGTCAGCGATCGCGCGGAGGTGTCAAACGACACCAGCGATAACGTACAATTGTTGGAATCGGTGCTACTTTACAAGCCAACGAAAATTGCAACACCTAATCAAAGAAAACCAGAAGCAAACGGGGACTCGTGATGTAAAAATTATTGGAATTTCAGTCGATTTCAGGCTTCAGGCCAATGTTTACATCTGAATGGAGAAAGGACTGTGAAAGATTTTATCAAGAAAGGTAACGATTAACGTAAGAGGAATATGTGGGATCGATGCGCAATCCAATATCATGTGAGTTTCGTACTCACCGTTTTAGGCGCTTGTGTGAGTTGGTTCGCCGACCAAACGTTTCATCAGGACCAAAGATTTTTCAAGTTTTCACCCCTAGCCATGTCTCGTCATCTAATTCAAATTTCAAATCAAACGTTCTGACATATTTAACGAATTTAATTAATTGTAATTCCTTCGTCGATCAAACACAAATATATATTTTTTTTTTTTTTATTTATTGTTTCGGATAATAATAATTAATTTACAAATAAAATATTTCGCTCAAATCTCTCGTGGGTGGGATTGTTCCCAAAATTGAAGCTACATTTCCTTTCTGAATGGCGAAATATAATTTATTTCCGATAAAGTAAACTAAGAAAATGAATCGCGTAGCTCCAGTATGCATTAAAAATTCAAAGAAGCTACAAACACGATACGAATACACTATCGATTTCCCAATTTCCTTTGCGATGACATCGCTAAAGATGATATCCACCTAAGGTTTTCTTATATCGCAGTACGCATAGAAAAGTAAAGATGTGCAAGATCGGGTATCGAATCATTATGTGAGAAGGTCTTTTTTCGAGGAGAAGCTTTGAATCAGTTGTCGAAACTTCTAAAATGAATGCTCAGGTACGGACCGGTGGATTTAAAGAAAAACGAAATCGTAGACCCGCTTATCTCTAAACCAATTCGAAAACAGCTTATTTGGGTTACTTTTGTTTAAAAAAAAAGGGAGGAATAAACGGTAAAAGTTTTCTGTTTACACCTCAAAACGAACACATTCAAAATAACTGTAGCAGCAGTGTAACAGAAAGAATAAAGATAAAAAAACAATAATATTCCTCAAACTTATTTTTCCGAATAAATTGAAATGACTTTTCTTTTTAGTTTCGAAATTGATTTTGTCGGAAGTTTTTTGTCTTTCTATCCTATGTATACATCTCCTCGTAAAATGAAAAATTAATTATATGTAAAAAGTTTCAATTTTAACTTTATATTACTTTAAATCTTTTCTTTTGGCACTCATACTTTTTCGTGAGAATTTTTTCATTTTATGTTAATTTAGAACAATTTATAAAGGTAAGATTGTATACGTATAAATGGGTGGATAGAAAAGGTGATGATAATATAACCAAGTTATATATCAGTTCAACCAGCACACTAGAGCTCATGAAATTTAAATTAAAATTTTGAACTTTTTCGCGAAGTTTTTATAGACTGATTTAAGAATAAAGTTACCATAATATCGTATACGACGAGTTTTTCTCTCGGTACTGTCGGTAATTTGATAAATGCAACTATTTACATACGATGAGAGCGAAAAGATCATCATCACCATCATTACATGCATTTTAATTAAACAAATGCAATGTTCGTTTTCCGAACATTAAGCCAAACGATTACACAATTTAAAAGGATAACGCTTGAATGAATTCATTTTATCAAGCCATATGGGAATACAGTCTTAGACAATGTAAAAACATGCTATTTATTGGAATGAATAAATACGCTTTATCGCAAACAAGACGAGATAGGTATTTTTATATAGAGAGAATACGTTAGACGAATTTATTCCATGAAACACCAGCCCTTTTCCAAATGGCAAATTTATTTTCATCTCCCATAAATCTTACGAAATAAACTGGAAGTACAAGGAGTTTCTTCAAAATTTTATACAGACATACAGTTGTACATAAATACATTTGATACAGAATACAAATATGTTTAGGTAAGCAGAAGATGAAATCTTCTGTATATTATGTTCTACAGAAATACATACATTTCTTACGATCCAAATGCATCAGCACAGCAAAGGCATTGCATCAAGTTAAGTGTATATATAATACCCTATTCGTTGATATTATGCACATAGTAGTAAAATTCTCCATCGCTCCATCTCACCAGCTCTAACCTTCTAAAATTTATATTCGACCTCGAAAGACTTTCAACACAAAAGTGATGAATAAAATGAAATGAAATGAATTGAAGCGAAATTGCAATTTGTTATAATGTCTGCTCTTTTATTTTCCTTATCTCGTTTTTTGCTGTTGAATATTTATCATCTCGAAAATTGAAAAGAAAAAGAGAACTGAGCCACTACTGCCAGAGAATATATATGTCAACAACTAAAACATGTAATTGCTTTTACGTTGGTGGGACATCGCTTTCTGCAGGCTTTCTCGGCATCTTTGCCCAACGCAAATATGCCCCCACAAGAAATCAAATATCATCTTAGAAGTGACTAATAGAGTGCCGTTCGTAATGGATTGGTATATTACTTAAGATTTTTTAATCATTTTTGGAAACATTCTAGGACTTCAAATAATATAGAAAGTCCTACCGCTTTCCTTACCTTTTATCTGAGCCTAATGTCAATATAATCATTGAAAGATCACGATAATACCCAAATCGACATTTTTTCGATGGGATAGTAATTGCGCTTGTAACAATCAAGTCATGAACTACCAATAACTGATAAGGTTTATTTTGATTTTATTTATAGCTTGTTTTGTCCGATGACTTTCTTTTTTTTTTCTTTTAATTAATTTTCGTTTAATAAACGTAAGAATTTCAATTAACGTTTGCTGCCGTAGCGGTCTGGCGGTTATTAAGTAATGATAAGGTAAATAACATACCTCCTGGTCATTTATAAACCAATTATTACACGTTTATTGTTCATGTACTACGTTTTATCGGTCACATCAAAATGATAAGAGACCACAATATAAGCCACTGACTGGAACTCGATTCTTCAGTTGTATTCAACTGAACAATGGCATACGTGAAACTATTTGCAGCCACTTTGTTGGCATTTTTCGTTGGCACTGAGTGTCAACTAAGAGTTGGTCTTGGACGATATGATGTTACCGGTCCCAGTGTAGAAGTTCCATTTGTAAGCATATGTGATGTAAATTTCGAATCGAATTATTTCAATTAAAACCGATAATCTACAGATGGGATATGGAAGTATGACACAAAGAGGTATCGGTATTCATACTCGTCAATATGCTCGTGCATTCATTATTGAAGATGGATCAGGAAATCGAGTTGTTTTCGTAAATGGAGACATCAGTGCATTTACACATCCAATGAAGAGAGAAGTAAATCCAGGCTGAATTGTACACTTGATGAGTTTTGGTGTGAACAATTTTGATTTTTAACAGATCACTAGACGTCTCCGTCTCAGATTCGGCGATTTGTATACCATTGATAACATCATGTTGGCTCCAACACGTAATATGCCGTAAACTGGACTATTCACAGAAAATTCATTTCTTTTTCCATTTCTCGCAGACACTCATGGTGGACCAGGTGGCTACCATCAATTGGTGTTGTATGATATCACCTGTCTTGGTTTTATTGAGGAGACATTCAATCCCATCGTCATCGGAGTTGTCGAAGCTATAACAAGAGCTCACAACAACATGCAGGCAGGTCGCGCTTTCTACAGTGAAGTTCCAATCGAGGACTTTGGTATCAACCGTTCGCCTGCTTCTTATTTGGCTAATCCAGCGTCTGAACGAGCCCGGTATAGCGAAAATATTGACCGAAATTTACAACAAATTAAGTTCGTCAACGCAAATGATGACGTCATTGGGGCGTTCCATTGGGTTGCAAGTAAGAGAACTAGTCAAATTTAATTAGAATTGCAATTTTCGCGGTTCGTCAATGAAGACCGTGATTTAAAAGCGTGATAGCATAACCTTCGAAAATTAGACTGAAGTCTTCAAATATATTTTCAGCTCACGCCGTATCGATGAACAATACAAACTATCTCATTTCGTTCGACAATTTGGGCTATGCATCCTATCTATTGGAACAAGAGTTCAATCCAGGCCATTTGGTTGGTAGAGGACCCTTCGTTGGCGCTTTTAGTACCTCCAATTCTGCGGACATCAGTCCGAATATTTTGGGGCCGAGATGTTATGTACGAAACGATTGTGTTGCATGAATGTTTTTCAAGCAATTTTTTTTTAAAACAGAGAAATGGTGGTGAATGTGATACATTGACTTCAGCGTGCCCAGCTGATGATGTGTGCAAGGCTGAAGGACCGGGAGAAACTGACAAAGAAAACACGAGAATTATTGGAGGTAACATCTTCAAAGCTGCCCTAATTGGCCTAAGATCGGAACCTCAACGTGAGCTCACCGGAAACGTTGGTTTCGTTCATCAATTTGTTGAAATGCATCGCCAGACTGGAACTTGGTTCAATCCAACAACACAACGGAATGAATCTTTCAGAGGATGTTTGCCAGCAATGGGAACCAGTTTTGCTGCTGGAACAACTGATGGACCTGGAGCCTACTCTTTCTTTGAACAGGGTGACACAACTGGAAATCCTTTCTGGCAACTCGTCGGAAATGCGCTACGTCCACCAACTCGCGACGATCGTGATTGTCAAAGACCGAAACCTATTCTTCTGATGACTGGTGGTATGAGCTGGCCATACTTATGGCAGCCGCAAAGTCTTCCAACTCAGGTACTAAAAATTGGAAGCGCTGTTATTTTGGGCGTAGCTTCTGAGATTACAACAATGGCTGGTCGTCGGCTACGTGATACAATTACAGAAATTGGCCAATCAATGGGCGAAGATCTTGTAGTTTTACCTACAGGAATGGCAAATATGTACGCGAGTTATGTTGTAACGTTTGAAGAATTTCAAGTTCAAAGATACGAAGCTGGATCATCACCGTATGGACCACACACACTCACAATTTACCAACAGACATTCCAACGAATTTTTACAGCTCTAATGAATGGACAAACTGTACCAGCAGGTCCAACACCTAGAGATGAAAGTCGTAGTCAGCTAACTTTCTTGACGCCGGTTGTTATGGACACTGGACGATTTGGAAGAGTTGTTGTTGAACCTAGGGCAACATATAACAGACATCAAGTAGTTTTCACAACGTTCGTTGCTGGTAATCCGAGGAACGATCTTATGACGGAAGGCTCATACTTCTTTGTGCAACAACTACAGACCAACGGAACATGGAGGGATGTTGTAACGGACGCTAATTGGGAAACGAAATTCATTTGGAGAAGAGTCAGTACACTCTTGGGAACAAGTGAGATAGACTTTTATTGGACCATTCCAGCAAATGTCGAAAATGGTACATATCGTGTCAGACACGTCGGAGCTTCAAGAGGAGCATTCACTGGAGTTCGTCGATACGATGGAAATACGAGAATATTCACAATTAACTAATGTTTTGAATCTTTCTCTGAATACATTTTACTAAAATGAACCAATTGTTTCTTATTGCCTGCTTCGGAACGAACGCCGATAGAAATCACTTCGAGTTTTTGTCATGACTACCACTCAGTGGTAAATTGCATCGTTGAAAGTCTTTGCATGTACGTGCAATATAATCGAAAATACCATTTCATATACAAATGTGCAACAAGACTTTCATTTATCAGAGAATCTTAATTCCACATTTCCTAAGTTCAACGAGAGGAAATGTGGTCATATAAATTAATCGTTCGCTTATTAGTTTTTACAGCTTTCGATTCAACCGTTTTTTGCTGAGACAAGTTGCTGTAACATAAATATATCAACAATTTCATTAGCAAAGTGTTATAAGTTACACACTTAAAAAAAACACCCAACTTCATTACGAACGTAAATGAATAAACTTTAATTACACTTGGAATATTCCACATTACAAAATTGAATTATAAATTGAAAAAAAATACAAAACATTCAATTTACTTATACGTTTATGCAGAGCAGAAATCCGCAGTGGTAAGGAACATTATATTTATCAATAAACAAATCCGAATAAATGGTCATTAGCTACTACACGGTCGTTCGTTCTTTTCTTTTTGAATAAAATGAATTTTAACGTATTCCAGGCTAATTTTACCATTAAAGTCATTATTTTTTTAGTTGTTTTGTTTTACTGTTCTGTATGCATCGCGCTATATTTGTGCTTTCCATGCTGATTCAAAATTAAAGATTATAGTAACTTGTTCCATGACGCCTACGCACGACAAATTAACTGAAAACATTATTTTACTTGTTTTATGACATTTTTGGTTTTAATAGAATTTCTCACTTAAGAGCCTTGAATTCAATTGTAGTTAAAGTAATGAACGAACAAACATTAATAATAATTACCACTGCTTCTGCCCCACTAAAAGCTATGGTTAAATGTCGAAGGTAATATTTCACAATGTTTAATATGAAACTGGTAGGTGTTCTTATCGTCACTGTGGCAAAATTAACCTTTGGACTATCTGCTATTAAACAAATATCTCCTTTACATATCACAGTGGTGTAATGGATTTTCATATGTACATATTTTACAACCCTAGGGAAAAAAGTGTCACGTATACCTGTTATTACCGACCTCGATGCCACCTCTAGACATAAAGACGTAAACTGAACTTTTCAGCTGTTAGTCCATAGGTAAGTAAATATTAACAGTCATTTACACATTGGAACTATTTTTACAGTGGGATTCTTTAGAAAAACAGTCTACCTAAATCGGATGCAATTTCCAGTGGACTTTTTATTTGTATTTAGAAAGTTATTGATCACCATAAGCAGAAGCCGAAGTTTCGGATGCAGAGGAACCGCTAGAAGTTCACAGAAACAATCGACACCACCTTATACATTAAATGTATAAATTTCCATAGAGCATGTCTTCGGTTTTTCGATCACCTCCGACAAGCATCCAAGATTTTTTTTAAAGTTTGACTTCTAGGAACCTCTCTAGAAGGACATATAAAAAGTCTGACTTCGTACGACTTCGATAACTTATTTTTCAAAAGAATCCCTCACATCTTGGTGCGTGGGAGCTTTTTTTTTTGAATTGGCGTCACTATTTAGATTACTGTAAGTCGGTATATCATATCATCCAAATAAATTGCAGTCGTTTCAGAATTAAGGATTGCATCATTCACTAATGAATAAGCATGGTCCAATACTTCAGCAGATGGATAGTCATCTTTTATTGATCCTAATGACAAAAAAACAGACTACAAGCTATGTATAATGTTATCTTATGTAGCAAAGTGTATTTCAGAAGAAATTAGGTATAAGATCTCCATCAATCTTGTGCAACTTGTTAGATCGAAGGTCAGACAGTAATTCCACTCATATGATGGTACGCCATGTACATTCTAATAAAATCTTTGCGTAAATAAGTTGCCAGCGATGACCCATGGTTCGAGGGTGTTATGGTTGCTCATTATATTTTACAATTGTTGGTGCTTTGCCACCCCATGTCGACCTGGGACAAATTCACAAAATGGACGGAACAAAAATTTGAATTATCATAATACCCCTAAACCATATTATAATGAACCCAGAACATCGACTTTAACTATACATGCAACCATAACTTTGAATATGCCACTATTTTGATTGATTAACTTGTTTCACCTTAAAGTTTCGTCTATTCTCTAGGCTATAATATTCCGCATGCAATAATGTACTTCTGCTTTTATCATCAATATGTCGCATGTTGCAATCTGTTCGTAAAATGTTTTGAAAACATTAATGTTATGAAAGCCTTTCCGAAGCGTTATAAGCAATGCATACATTAACGTCAGACATTGTACATTGTTTTGCATGTAGCTGCATGCAAGATGTGAATTAAGTTAACCTTTTGATGCTCTTCCCTATCAACCAAAGATTCGAAAACCGATATATGACGACAAATTCTAATAAATTGATTGTATTAGGTGAGTACGTTAACAGTGATGAGTGTTTGATATGGTGTCCGGTGGCAAAATCAACATACTCTTAAAGGATGTATATATGTGCGGTTGTAATAACCGCAATACAAATCAAATGCAGTTCTTGTATATAATACAGTGTCCTCGTAAGCTAGACGTTTAGCATCAATATTGATAGATAGGCTCGTTTTTTACATTGATTGATGATCAAGAGGGTATGAAAATTAACAAGATCACAGTAATACATCTCAATATAACATTGGCAACATATGCCAGCGTAGAGAATTGAATTTCTAAATACAATGTGGTTGTGGCGAGGGCGGATGTATTTCGAACTTATTTTTGTGTAGGCGTTTTTCAACCTAATTAGAAGAGCATTTCGTTTCTCTAATTAATATTTCAACATATTTTGGAATCCTGATTCGGCGATACTGCCCATAACTCATCTCGAGTAATTCCGAGAACTTTGACCTCTTTGGCCTCTTCAATTCCCCCACATATTTACCATGCAGTGGCTCAATTTTCATGGACTTTCGAAAGTATATTATGGACAGGTATAGAACTCTTATCTTATGAATTTCGTACAACTAACTTACCAGTAATTTTAAGAATGTAAATTCACAATGCTTTTTGACACGCAATCATTCTTTAAACGACAACATAGCGTTTCTTCCCTAATTTGTTTGTGAAGAGAATTTAAATGACATGTAATTTGATGATATAAATGAGTAAATGACAACAATGAATAGACTTGAAGTTATGTGGTACTATTTCTATGTTAGATGTCTATACGATATTGATATGCTTTCAGTTTACTTTTATAAATAGCAAACCTTAATTGTCTTAAAATAGCACAATAGTTGAAGGAATGTCAATCACTGAGTTGATTCAGAATTTTTTTTGTGGATTAGCGTTTTATGATTATGAAAGTAGCCCAT
The DNA here is from genome assembly GCF_014529535.1 of Bradysia coprophila. NCBI lineage: Eukaryota > Metazoa > Arthropoda > Insecta > Diptera > Sciaridae > Bradysia > Bradysia coprophila. Next base: position 8,102,006 of record NC_050738.1, on the reverse strand, counting down.
GGTCGGTTTGTAATTCTCATAATCTAGTCGCTACACAAAGTTTTCAGATTTGAATTGGATGGAATGTAACCTGCCGAAGCCTCCGTGAACTCACAGTGAGAAAAAATCGCGGTTAAACATTCACAAGCTCTACCATGCTAAATTTACGTTTTCATTGCTACTGTACAATGACATAGTTTTATTTTAAATAATTTTTATCAACTGTCTTCGGCCGGTCACGATTAGCCACAGTGTTGTGATGTGTCAAAAGAAATATGAAAGATCCGTTCTGTTACTTAGGATTAACAGTTTACTTACGGTGAAGTGGACCGTAGTCTTCCTTATGACTATTCATTAGAAATATAATAGAATATCGATATCATAACACTGCCACTATACGTATATATTCTATGTTATATTGATACAATTTTCCATAAGATATGTTCTTCACTTCCATTATTATTACTACTACATCACGTGTAACGCTGGCAAACAAAAAATTACACCTCTACTACTATTACATAGCAAAATATAATATATTTTGAGGGTAAATACAATTTAATGTTTGAGCATGGGATGCTATAATCAAAAGATATCATACCATTTACACCAGAAACGGTAATTATTCTCGCTTCTTGCAAAAGCTGTGGGGGAATAGAAATGTATTTTTTACGAACACAAAGTAACGCTAATGTATCCTGAGAATATTACGATCTGACTCTATTGATTAAGTATGTGGAATCATGTGAAATGATTATTTATATGTAACAAATGTACGATTATATGCTCAAAACTAAATAATCCTCAATGCTTAGATAAGTTGTTGTAGTTGTTATAATTATGGGAACCGAAAGATGGTATAGCAAAATTATATCATGAATTTCTACCATGTGCGCACTATAATATAGTCTGTATGTTGTTGTTACAGGGTTCTTTCTTTATGTGGAACGTTTTTATTATTAAATCGGGTAAATAATTTCTTAATAATTTAACTTAACTATGTGGTTGTCAGCTTTCAGTAATTTGGTATAGTAATTGAAAAATACAGGACAGGTATGTGGAGTCCTTATTAAATCTCAGAATAAAACCACAGAACTAGGCCCGACTTAATGAGTGGGTAAGGTCCCTCGGCTGATGAAGTTCTCCAAAAACATTCTTTTATTTTGAGTTACACATTTCATTCTCAAAATTAAAACAATAAAATAAGCGTTCGCTACGGTGATTTGTGCATGTAAAAACGAACATCGATTTGTGTTTGTAAATTTGTATGGAAAGAAAATCGTAGCACAAGTGACGATGCTATGAACCGTAATTTGTGCAATGACGTTTTCATATTGAGCCGACCAATACCCTCTCTAGCAACCAAACTAGGAAAATTAAGGTGGTAAAACTGTATAGTGTATTCTGTCATAGAAAATTTTACACTTTTAAAAATAAATTAAATGAAGTATGAGCAGCGATGTCATTTTTTGTGTTGAAAATATTACGTCCGACTCTTACCATTTCGGTGTTCGAAAATGAATAATTTGTGATTGTGACGTGTTTTTTTTGTGTGTGCTCCGCTATTTTGGTGTTCAAAAATGAAGAAAAGTTTAAAATTTATCTTTTTCGTGTGACGTCGATATTGCTTTAAAAAAGAGCGCGGCACAAAAAGAAGTCAGTGTCACATTTGTCAAAATAAGGAGGTATTTTGACTGCATCAAAACGAAGTTTAGTTGCTAGAGAGGGTATTAAGCCGACACACAGTTCATTGATTTTCTATGAATTACGCACTCCGATTTTGAGATCAAATCTTACTCTATTCCAATTATTCTTCTTGAATCTTAGTGCTATTATATATTATGCGCCTGTTGCCAAGATTGGTATTTTGACGTGTAGGACATTATTGCCCTAGCCGAAGGCGTGGGTCATAATGCCTACACATCAAAATAACAGTCTGGCAATAGGTGCATATCATATTTTATCTGTCGAGAACAGATATATCGAGATAAACAAAAACTCCCTAGAGGGATAAGCTCGAGATTATCGTTCTAGACATATAAAAAGAATTAATCTTTGGAATAAAGCCTAGACGTCTATCTAAAGATCGCATACAGTACAGAAATAGCCCACAGAGCTGAAAGTTGCAGCGTTATCACATATCACCGTTCGTTACCTTACATAAGCCTGATCTTGCCTTTAAGCAAAAAGTTAAAAACAACAGCAAAAAAATTTAATCGAGGCTGTGTTGGGAGATAATTATGCCTTGTGTCAACTGGAGAGGGATTGCGGCATCAATTCACTTTTTGACTTGACTTTGTTCCAGCGACAACTTTCAGCGAAATAGTGAATTGTACTCTATCGGTAGAGTTGAGATAGAATTGAGAAAAGAGAACGGATGGCATAATCCCTCTGCTGATGTAAATTTAATGGCTTAAAACAACGCACTTCAAGCAAAAGTGCTTCGAGTGACAGCTGCCAAATAGAGTACTATTTTGTATGAAATTTTTTTTTACAGATTTTTTTACTATGCAAAAATTTGTTTGATACACTTTGTCCCCTTTCAGTACTCTATTTATAGTACCACTCATGCTCAATTGCCCAAATTGATGACCAGTTTAAAACATATTAAGTCAGACGACCTGACAACTTTAGGATGTACAATACACCATAGGTATGAGCATGAGTAATAAAACCTGCTAGTTGAAATCAGTCAGACATGGTGACATATTATGTATTAAATCGCAAAGTTTTTGAAAATCGGTTCGAATTTACTAAAGTATCAACCATCGAAAATTCAGGGAAATACTCTTTCTCGAATAGCTCCTAGATCATTAGATCAATTTTGTTGATCTGTGAACCAGACCTCATGAATCTGGATTTTCAATGAAGGATTTCGATAGGTTCAGAAATACCAGATTATCATCCCAACAAAAAAATAAGCAAAAATTCTTTTGGGAATAACAGATGTTACAGACATTTCCGCATTTTATGTTTTTCACCAACCGATCATAAGGTAATTCAAGACGTATTTTCTGACATGACGTAAGACCTTGACTTTACAGTCAATGGAACAATAATTTCTGCAACTGTTAAAATCAAAATGACCCGACCCTCCTTTTTCGGATCATTTATTGGCTGAAAAAAACAGCAAACACAAAATGATTCACCCTGATACTCGATGAAGTTGTGATCTCCGAATATATATTTGCATTACAGAATCATATGTAATTATCTGAACACCACACATTTAGTAGACCTATAATCGTTTTCGGAAGATCTTTAAATCAAATAGCTCAGATAACGGTAGTACGCAGTACATTTATTTTATACAATAGGACACAGACAGCTGGCAACCAGTTAATTATTTACCTGGCCGGTCCCAAAAAAATTTAATAGTTTTGGTTTCGAAGGAATCAATTTACTCGATGTTTACGATGGATGTATACATTCGTTCGGGGAACAGGTAGAAATCAAAAATTTGTTCGATACCATTTTCTCGTGTCTATTTTGAATCAACATAAACATTTCATGTGTCTCGCCTTTATGTTAAATTGTTTTGATTTTAAAACAACAAAAAAAATCCTTGAAATAAGGTTGGAATTACACGCCATTTAGCAGCCACAATTCGAAACTAGTTAAATTTGCATCAACCGAACGTAAACAAAGCTTTTAAGGATCATTACTTAATGTTCACTCTCTCGGTTGTAGCACACTGAATTGATTAACTCAGTCAGTAAGCAGGACGTAAAACGAATATTAGAAATACCATTGGTCGTAGTTGTTATAAAATGAAAATCTAATAGTTCTGAAGTTCGTGCAGAACGAACACAGAATAATAATTTAAGCTTCAAGTTAAAGAATTAAGTACATTAACATTGCATTATCACAGCGAAAAAATAAAATTGTATAAATATAACACAACAGGAACCTATAAATATTAATGAACAAACGCGAACAATTCACTTCAATTTATTATGCTTTAATTCGTTTTAGAATGAAATTCACGAAATCAAAAAATTTATAATTCATTATTACTAAAACAAAAGTAAATCACGGTATTGACACATATATAAAGCACAATATATGTGCGGTCAAAAGTTTTAGTTACAGCGCTATTTTAGTACAAACTCAAAGTAAAGAACTAATGAAAAACTAAACTGTTTAATTACCCTAATTTATGTTACAGACCCGTTTAAAATATCCAGCCACGTACGTTTACTGTCACGTTTGTAATTAGTGGTATTCGGATCCTGGATGAGAAAGGTTTGTCGATGTGTCAATATATATTCGAAAACCGGAAAATTGCCGATGAATTGTTGCACATATTACCAGACAATTTCCAACGCTAATTCGTAATGATGAGTGATAGCCGAAGAAAAATAGTTTTTTAGTAACAAGTTAAAGGTGATGGTGTCGAAACTAGAGAAGATTTTGCGTCTTTGTTTCGAACTTTTTATTTTGTTTGTGTTGTTTGCAGCTCTAGCCGTAGGCGAGGGATGCAACCATACAAGGCAAAATATAAAGTTCCAAACAATTACGTAAGTTATTTTACTCACAAAGCCCCGAGAAATGAGTTTTTACGCTCACGTCATTGAAATAATGACGCATTTTCCATAAGCCTAGTGAGTAAAATGATTTTACTACCTACCCCATGCGAAAGTTGACCAATAATGTTTTTGACAAGTGTAGTCGTTCGGCTCGGATATACAACCTCTACAAAGCCAGTTTGCGCAGCTTGTTGCTCAAACACACTTCTGAGTTTACTTTTATCACAAAATTGTTACCTCATTTAATGAGTTACTTTCGTAGCATCCGATGTTACATAGACTTATTACGCTTCATATAACAGTGATGTAGATTGATTGATTTATCAAAAGGTCCTATTACTTATGGCAATTTATATTGGAATTTACTTTGAACGCCTTCTTATAGTCAATTGCAATCGATCGAATAATCGGTTCGTGGATCACAAAAGCCGTCTTTAAATTTATGTGATTCACCTCAATTGTTCAAATATTAAATGTAGCTCTTACACAAGTTCTCGCTACATATTTTTTTCATAATTTTCTGAACCAAATTTTATAATGAATTCTTTATAACTTTTCACACCTGATAATTTAGAATGCTCGGAATGTATCCATTTCCCGTAAAAACGTCTACTCACACTCACCACATACCTAGAATCTATAACATCTTTTCATTTTGAATAAAAAGTCGTATAATACAATTGGTAACACAAAATTGATTGATATTTTATTGTGTTCGTAGAATTTATTGCCATTATGTAAACATTTTCTAATTAATTTCCGAAAAAATTACAATAAAAAATAATTTTGTTTATGTCACACCGATTTTCAATGGACTAATAGACGCTCACCAGGTGAGCTCATATAATGAATATTATATGGACGTGGAACGAAAACAGTTTGAATTTTAATTGAAATTTATTTAAAATATACGACTCGAAAAAAAAACTTGGCCCCACCTCTTGGGTGGGTCAGGTCCCTTGACTGGCTATTTTTTTTTTTATAATTCCAGTCTTAGTTTTCTTACCATTTTTAAATGAGGTGGTGTTTTTGAGATCACAAAATTAAAGTCACATGAAAAGGTGATGTCTCTTTTATTTGTCAAAAAGCAGTCATCACATGTTTCATTGAGTCGGCTGTCATCTGCTATCGACAACGATAGCAATAATAAACGACAATCATCGACAAATGAGGTCTTATATAGCAAAAAACGTGGTCAAAACAAATGATGTAAAAGATTTCTGAAATAAATCTTTCAAAATCTTCGATCAAATGAAGTAATAGATTAGATAATAAAACTATAAATATGCTTGCCGTCTGTGACAGGTTAAGAACACGATTTCACGCAAAAATTGTCGTACATCGCAGATTACCAGTCCAATAAAAATCCAATGTTCGAATTTAACCACATGAATTACGATACTGGTCGAAAACACTTAATATTTTCAAATCTGCGATTTTTGAAGCCTCTGAGAATTACTCGAGTTATCGTGTTATCAAGCAAGCAAGATTCTTCTAGACTTCTAGATTGTTCGACCAGAAATCCAGATTCACTTATTCGTCGAATAAGAAATTTTTCTTTAAATCCGTTGCAAAAATGTAACAAAATGTGTTTACAATTACACTCCAACCTCACTACTCCAATATTATCCATCTACGAACTTAAAATCGAATAAAAATTCGAAGTGACTATTCGCAGTCATCTGCGAATAGTCAATATTAATGCTATTTGCAGCCAACTGCGAATAGTCAATATTGATGCTATTCGCAATCAACTGCCAATAGTCAATTTTGATGCTATTCGCAGTCAACTGTTAATAGTCAATATTGATGCTATTCGCAGTCAACTGTTAATAGTCAATATTGATGCTATTCGCAGTTACTTATTTGAAAAATTGTAAATAACTAAAAATATCTTCTAAAATAAAAGTAAAGTTGGGAAGATTGTTGGTTTGTTACTTATATTAAACCAAAGAAAATTCGTTCAGTCAAAAAATTAGAATTGTTCGATAATTTGTAAAGTATATATATTGCAAAATGCAACAAAAGAAACTGATTATCCATTGAATAAGCTTTGGAGACTGTTGGTCACATGTACAAACTTTAAAACTAGGGATTGATCATCCCTTTTACCAACTGTATCATTACGGATTGTTGATCCCTTTGACAAACTGTGACATTACAAAGTGCTGCTCCCTATAACAAACAGTAACATTACAGATTGTCGTTCACTTTTACAAACTGTAACATTAGAGACTGTCGCTCCACTTTATAAACTGTAACACAGAGTGTTGATCCCTTTTACAAACTGTGACATAACAGATCGTTGCTCCCTATAACAAACGGTAGCATTACAGAGTGTATATCCCTTTAACCAATTGTAAAATTACATACTGTTACTACCTTTTACAAACTGTGACATTACAGACTGTCGCTCCCTTTTACAAACTGTAACATTACAGAGTGCAGATACCTTTTACAAACTTTGACATAACAGAGTGTTCCTCCTATTTACAAAATGTAACATTGCAGACTGTTGATCCCTTTTACAAACTGTGACTGCAAAACTGCGCCCCTCTACAAAACTTTAATCACAAATTTTAAATATCATTAATATTGACTATTCGCAGTTGACTGCAAATAGTATTAATATTGACTATTGGCAGTCAACTGCGAATAGTATCAACATTGACTATTGGCAGTTGACTGCGAATAGCATCAATATTGACTATTGGCAGTTGACTGCGAATAGCATGTGCCATAAAATTACTTAAGTTATCACGATAACAAGGAAAAGCGTCTGAGTATAATTTCTCCCATGTCTTGTAACAACGATCACAAAATTATAGTCACATGAAAAATCAATGTCTCTTTTATTTAGAAAACAGCAGCTATCACATGCTTCATTTTACTCAAAATTTAATTTGATTTTCTGCAGAAACAAAAAGAGCTATGAGTTGCTGGCCCAGCGAGCGATGTTTTACTCTTTTACTCTATTACGAGTCTCCTATATTGTATAATATTGTTTAAAATATAAAATTTTGCAAATTGGTAAAGAATTACTCGAGTTATCGAGTTCACAAGTGTACGGACGTTTTCTGTATTTAACGTTTTTTTGCCAATGTAGAACATTTTCAAAATATCAAAGTAAACTTAGCGTTACGGACATTATAGGGTATTTTCTTTCATAAGACCCTGACTTTCAGTCAAGGGAATACAAAAAAAATTAAAATGATTCACGCATAGTAGAACCTCCCCATATGTTTGTACTTGGTATGTTCAAATATTTTTTTTTTTTTATTCGAGGGTAGTATCCGTGGTTGTATCTAATGTGGGATTGTGGATTTTAATTTAATATTTACATTTTGAGGTAGACTTCGTAGGTAATAAACAAACTTAGTTAAGTTGTGGATTAAGACTGATTATAAAATTTAATTTGAAAAATTGTCATTAAATGGGAAATTGTTTCAACTCAAATTTTTGAAATGAAAAAAAAAGATAAACATTGGAGCTACTGAAAAAATAAACTTAATACGAGAAAATATTAGGGAGCCCGGAGCAGTATGCAGATATACAGTAGGGGTTCTACCAAATTTGATTCCTCATTCAATAACATTTATTGTCAACACTATTTTTTAATAGAAGAGAGTTTCATTGATATTGTCGATTTGTCATAATAAAAAATGTCATCGCAGTTTTTAATTGACTTGGTTGTTATCAATATACTGGCTTGACGTTGACTGAGATTGAAATGAATGAATAGTATATTTCAACATACCCCAATACACACAAGATGTGTGTGCACGCGCGGGCGAAGCCCAAGCGAAAACACACATCGAGTGTGTATTGGGGTATTTTGAAAGATATTTTACTATGCTGGTGCATGTAATAAGGCTATTACATGTATAGGCAATATCCTTTACATCACTCGCATAGTAAAACGTCGTACTACACACGGGAAATAAAGTGATATCTCGTATCACGATGAGTAAAAGTACCTCGGGCTACCGCCCTCGGATACTTTTTCTCATCTGTATACGAGATATCACTTTACTTCCCTTGCATAGTAATGTACTATTTCTGTAATAGTGAGAGTGTGTTGGTGCATTCCTTCCCAACCGTTACTTTCCTTCTCGACCGTTTACTTTCCCTACCGACCGATTCATATCATAGCTCACCAATACACTCTCACGTATACAGAAAACATCATTATTGGATATCACTTTCGAGTAAACTTTATGTTTACGTCTGGCATTATCTTCAACGGCCGAAGGCGTGGGGTACACAATTTTTCAATACCAAAATTTTGTAAAAGGAGTCATTAAGTCAATGAGATGGCTAAAAAGCATTTCCGTGTGCCAGATTCACTGATACCCTTAAATCTGTTACTTCTTTCGTTCAAATTATCGTTTCCTATTTTAATTGAAATATTTTCCTTCAACTGTTGTAGTTGTGCTACACATGAGTGACCAACAGTCAGAGCTCAACGTTTATTTTTGTCGATAACAGATGACTAGATGTTTCCATAAAGTTTGAAAGAAGCATTAATTTTTCCTGTCACATTTAACTGTTCGATACAATAAGGATACAATAATCTTATCGATTGATCGATTTAACATAATGTTTAAAAGAATACACCTACTATCTATTAGTTTTTAACTGTTTAGGACTGGTTTGAAAGGACTATTTGTATAAGCTATGTAGACAACATTTTATGGGATCCCATAAAATCGTTAAAAATATCGAGATTGCATTTTAAATGAAACAAATGAAAAGGTGTTGTAAAACACATCAAGGGGATCGTTAATTACATAAACTCGAGATATTCGTCGAAATCCATAAGACCCACATATTCTCGAAATACTACGACTCTCATCAATAGGTAAAAGAACATAATTTAAGTATCAAGTATCTCCATTAACAAATTGTGAGAAACAAGCAGGATCGGAAAAAGAACGATAAAATTCAAAAGACATAGAGTTTTTTGTCAGACTGTTGTTGCAATGGACCTCACGTACATCGTGTGTGTCTAAATCTAAACATTTTTTTTTTGAAACTCTTTAAGTTGTCAAATCACTCCAAAGTTAAGATATCATATCAAACAATACATCGATGCCCGGGCCTTCAATAATATTCCATCCCTTTTTCAAAACAAGTTATTATACGGTTCTGTTTGCAGCAGCATGATGCTGTGCATTTAATGCGAATTCAGATGCACAAAACAACCGTAAAATTGATGAATGGAAATATAGTTTGAACCCATACACACATTATGTGTGCAACTTTTTGCAACTTCAGTAAGTGCAGTCATAAGAAAAATGAACTCCACAAAAGATTGTCCTTTTAGTTTTATTTACAACACAATCCAATTCCTTGGCTGTAATAAATCAAGAAAAAAAAAAATTAAAGTAGTTTTATTACCCTAGTAACCCAGTGACCCACACGAAATAATAGACGGAGCAGGTATAGTATCGTATAGATATAAGCGAAGTCAAAATGTTTATTTCAATTATCCCTGCTGCTTCCATTGCTCTAAGAACACTGTACAATAGAGTAGAGAAAATACTTCGCATAAAAGAAACACATTTTTCGGACACAAAACCATAAAAAGGTTCATGATCCCTTTTGACATTTTTACTTGGATGTAATTTAGTAGAAGAAAGTTAAAGTCCAAGAAATTATTTGTATTTTTATGAAGAAACTTTAGTGATGAATATATGGGTCAGAATAAATGATTGCCTTCTGGTAACAGATATGAGGCGGCATGCGAAAAATAAAATCGTTCCTTTCACTGGCTGCATGGCATACAGACACCATGCTAAGCGCGATTTGCTATGTATGTAAAAAGTAGTTAAAGCCAAAACCATTCTAGTTAAATGTCATTACGCATTTCCTTTGACGGAATAATACGTTTTCCCGGAAGCGTAATTGACATTCAATTCAATTTGGGATACGCATTTGTAACAATTTATGGTGGCGTGCGTTGTCGTATTGAGGATTCAGTTATCCACAAAATGTTTTATAACAGCAATCGTAACTAAAGAAGAAAGGATTACAGTTTCGAACAAATCGTTCAAAATGTTCGAATGTTGAATTTTTTTGGCAAAACTTTGTGTGTGAGTTTTTAATTGAAATTCTTTACTGCTTCGGGATTTTCGAAGACTAAAGTGTTTTTTTCACTAGATAATACTAAAAAAGTTTTAATTAAAAAGGAATCGATACAACAAACCTGCTAAACGAGAGTTTCACTATCAGACCAATGTATAATTATTTCTTTAATTTTTTACCAATCAATTAAATCTTACTCTTAATCATGGTTATTGGGTAGCATCGCTAATAGCAGCTCGCAAAAGTTTTTAGTTATTTCTTTCTTATTAGTTCGACCGATCGACAGAAACGAAAACAAATTTCGAAACTAGCTTCCGTAAAAGAAGGTAAATAGATGCGATTATTACCCTCACCACCACCAGAATTAAAAAAAAGTGGATGTAACAACTGTCTTTAACCTCTTACAGACGGCAAGCACATGACCAGTATTTTTATCGGGTGTATCACTTCCATCGATCAAAATATTTTTAATCTGTTGAGTTCAAATCTTGTACTTCAATTTTTTTAAACATGCATTTTACTATATAAAAGACTATATTACTCAGAGCTTGTCGTTATTTTTGTCGTCGTTATCGATAACAGATGAACTAATACAATATTCTGGCTTATCGAACTTAGTTTAGTTGGTGAATATAAACAAAATCTCATGTATTGTTGAATAAGTTACCCTTTTTATAGTGAGTGATTTTGTTGAAAGTGGACCAGGCTCCTTCGGAGCTATTTTCTAAAGACGCTTTGTTTACATGCCCAGATAGCCCTTGGCCCAAATAGTCGAAAATCGCAGTCGTTCAATTTTAATATTCTCTTATTGGCTGGGGAACTTCCACCAAAAGTCGAAAAAGGGTGTTTTTTGTCCGTGATTTACTGCCGCTACATGCTATGGACATACATGTGTGTGGGTTCATTGGATTGGTATTGTGCAGGAGATACGGTGCCAGCACAGAATGAAATTTTGATGAACTTCAAAAGGTCATATCTCGTACGTGGCGAATGTTAGTCTTGAGATCAGTAGATCAGTGATAATTCGATAATTTTCTAAAATTAATATTTTGCTTTCGAGTGAACGAACACTATTCACTTTGTACCCAAAAATGTATCCTGTCCTGAACCTGTCACTTCTATGGCAAATGAGGTATCATTGTAAAGCTAGGTTAAGGCTCTATCAGGGCATCCACCGATCTAAACATAAACATTCGCCAGGATCTCGTACCCGATCACGTTTTAACGTTCATCAAAATTTACAGCCTTTGACTGGCACAATATTTTTGTTAGTTTGGAACAGTGGTACAGGACATGTAAGATATCTGTGCTTACCCCGTATGCGCATTCGGACAACCATTTAAGAGGAATCTTCACTTGGCAAATGTGTAGCCTACATTTGGGCTCAAAAATATTATATTTTTAATGATAATCTTGCACCCGCATCCTTTTTGGAAAAAGTAAAACCATCGTTTGGTGTTAAAAAGTGTTAGCTTTGAATAAAAATAGAAATGTTTGTGATGATGTAACCTAGGTCCGAGAAAACTCAATTTGTTTTAATTTGTGTCAATTTTCGTGAACTATTGAGTTTTCTCTATAAATTACATCGCACCACAAAAATTTCTGTTTTTTATTCAAAAGTAACACATTTCAACACCAAACGATGGTTTTACTTTTTCCATCCTTTTTGGAAGTGCAAGTGCAAAATTATCATTAAAAATATAACATTTTTGCGAACAAATGTAGGCTACACATTTGTCAAATGAATATTCCTCTTAAGTTTGTTATTATTAAAAAGCTGTGCATAAAATCATCGATCTCATTAAAAACTTTTTTTCACTTTTCGAATATTTCAGTGTTCAAACATCATCCGCATCTGTATTCTTTTGTCCAATTATCTATAGTATAGTTGCTAGTGGCAAAAAAATAGTTTATAAACAACCTCGTTTATCATTAAGCTGGAAAAGAAACCTTTTAATGGTAAAATAAGACGACATTTAAAACACCAATCGCCTTTAAATATTTAATGAAATTAATTTAAAATCGAAAAACTAATCTCGAAATTAAATATTTATTTCTTGGTTTATTAAAGAAATATCTCCCTGTTACATCAATAATAACAGAAAACATTCATTAGACGTATCAATGAAAAGATAAAGAACTAAAACAAAATTTTTTAATAATTTCAAATAAATTTATATCACTAACTCAATTTACATAATTTAAATGACTGCTTACATTACTGTCAATTATTTCAAGATGTCAAACAAGTTATGACGGGGCTACAAACATATAAATATCCGAATATCTCTTGTGAGATGTGTACGTATAGATAATAATATCCTCGAGAATAACCTATCGTCTCGCATTTTCTGCATAAATTAAAATAAGTTTGTGTTTGAATTAATAATTCAAAACTGTTAAATATGTTATATCATCATAGGTAAATTATGTACTTATTACTACAAGTATCACATTTCAACAGTAAATTAAATTTGACTTTCTGTATATATGAATAGATATTTAGATCAACGTTATGGTTACACATTATAGCTAGTTTGCTAACTAGTGAGTAAATGTTGGGGTTAGAAGTGAATTTGATGAGCGAGGCGAGTTCGGTAGCACATCGTGTGCGCAAAGCCCCATTTACTAACGTTTTAGCAACAAGATTTTATCTTCTGCTATATTGAAAATATTCATAATTTTCAATGAAAACCACATGTTACGTAAGTCGTAAGTATACAGAATACTTCTGCATCTGATCGTAGAAGGACCCTTATGTATTACATAGATTTTCGCACGACAATCGTTGCGTGAAAATAAACTACATTTGCTAGCTCGATTGTTGCTGAAAATTATGAATATTTTCAACTTACAGTGGATAAAGTCATATTATATACGATGTATACACGGACGGACATAGGACACCCATATCCCAAAATAGTACATAACTTTCCGGTATTACGTTCGTTTAAAATGTAATTAGTGAAATAATTTTTATATTTTTTTCCCCTGTTCAACGACATCCAGGACATCACACAAATTTATTAAATTATTCCAGACCAACCGCATTTCAATGTTTTTCATTTTTCATTTGAATTTATTAGATATTTTTTCCGGCGTCGATGTCGTTACGTTTTATTTTTCATTATTCTTGCCAGTCGATTAGGGACAATTGTGTCGTTAGCGGGCTAGCATTTTATTTGGTAAGACATTCTTGGAAAAACAATTCGTTGCATTTTTATTCAAATTTATTTTACCGCCTTAAACCATTTTATTGGACAAAGAACAGACTGTACACCGAAACTATCAGCAGACAATAAAGAAAATAATTAAACGTATTTTGTCTTGTCGACGTAGAGAGATCTATTTATCTGCTAAAAGTTATTAACACACTTTTTCTTAGTGGTTGTCTGGTATTGAATGAAACAGAAAAAAATCAGTAATGCTCACGGGGTTGGGGTGGAAAATATCGTCTGACAATGTTTTTCAATAAAACAAGTAAACCAATAAAAAGCGGAGTCAGTTCAACGAACTAGTAATACCACAGTAAAACAATTATCACTAAATTTCTGGGGAAATAAATTGAACTTTTTGTACAAAAATTAACTGTCTTTTTCGGACGGAAGTAAACTTACAGAATGGTCGTCAATATTTAGGTATGTATATGGGGTATAACAAAGGAAATGTTATTTCAATGAAACATAAATAGATAAAATATGTAATTGCTAATAACACAGCACTGGAGACCCACCACGATGTCAGAAGTCTACAAAGAAAAGACTCTTAAAATGCTACTTAATTATGAAAACAACACACCGTCATTCAAAACTTAAATAAATAAACAACAACTGAAACATTTCGTAACGTGCGTCTGTCCAAAAATTGTGATTTGTGAACCATAACATTTTCGGTTGTTTATACTTTACTAGATTTAACGACATTAAACGACATTATCATATGGAATGAGACATTATTGTTGTGTAAGACGTTTTATATGACACATTCTATTTCGTGTTTTTTTTAAGACAAAAAAGACATTTTGGCACTTTGAATTTAGTAATATTTATTTCTTACTTCCATTAAATGACGGGTTCTTATGATGGGCTTTGGTATTTTGTCTGTCAGTCTTCTTCTGTCTCCAGTCTCGTTATATTGCAAAAAAAAAAAAACAAAAAAAAACAGTAACAGCATTTTAATACATATAATCGTCCTTCCTCTGCTCAAAAGGTGCACGTCTCATGATAATAATGCATTAAATATTATAATCGGTCGCTAACCTCCTGTTTTTTTGTTAACTTCATATTAGAATTATACTGAAATGACAAGTGATTATCTGGAGACCAAAAAGTTGAATAATTTTTTTTCCTTTCGTTCTCTTCTTAATTTATAATTTAAAAATTATGCGCCATAAAAATGATAAGATAACCAGGTAAAAAATTGGGTAGTATAATAATAAAAGAACCAAAAAAAATAAAAATGACTTAAGTCGGGTTCCGAACGAAAAGGCGTAATGACAAAAAACGGCCGCACACAGGATTAAAGTGAATAACAAAATTGGAATAAATTTGTTTGTCAGATTAAGTCCTCAAACAAAACAACGAAAAAAAAGAGACAAAACCGATTAATATTATAGACAGGTGGAATAAAAATAAAAATAAATTTTCACGTACATCAGGTTTGGATATTGTACGCACAAAGTATACCCATTTATTGAGGTATTTGTATAGGCAGTAGCAGCAGCAGCCAGCCAGCCAACAATTCTATATGTGAATCGGAATAAAGCTAATATGTAAATCCGAATAAAAAGGGGGGCTTTTTATTTATCGTATGACCTTTTTTCCATCAAAATCGATAACCCCCAATTCTTTTGAGGATTAACAACATAAAGAATTTATTAAATATTTGTTTATTTTTGTATGGAAGTAAAAATTTTCTATATTTTTTGTTGTTGTTCGGTGTGTTGTTATTCCATTCCTGAAATACACACGCATTATATACGTATATATACCTTTCCCACCGTATCGAAAATAAATTTGTTGTTTTGCATATTTTATGTATGTTTAATGGATGTGTAGGCGATTAGGTAGCTGATGTGGTGTTATTTTAAATCAACATATCATTTAAATATTATTATTTTAAGTTCTATATATTTTATGCGATTGTTGTTTTCCGGAGAGTATATATTCTATATTACCATGGTACACGTACGGTTCTACCATTTTTCTTCGCGGTTGTTTGACATGCATGATGCATGATTTCTCCAAAAAGCAAATGGATTATATTTTAGTTTCAAAAAGTAA
This sequence comes from Bradysia coprophila, assembly GCF_014529535.1. Lineage (NCBI taxonomy): Eukaryota > Metazoa > Arthropoda > Insecta > Diptera > Sciaridae > Bradysia > Bradysia coprophila. The sequence continues at coordinate 8,086,129 of NC_050738.1, read as the reverse complement.
ATTAATAAAGTGCGAGATAAAGTGAGTACTTCGTTAGAATAACATATCGTCTTTGTGTTTTCCGTATTTACAGAAAATTTCTCGTTACATTGTTTTTGGAACGTTCATTGTAAGATTGTGAGAATATTTTCGTTGTTTAGTTTTTGGATCGACTCGAGTGTGTAATGTGTATTTACTTAAAAAATAATTTTGTAAAACCATTAGATGAGCCTACATGTTTTACATTAGATTAGTGTACATACGGTGTTGTTTAAGGAAATATGAAAAGACAATATTTTCTCTTGCATTTCCTTAATTTTATTTAAAATAATTTAAGACTTAATACTCCGAGGGGTGAGAGTGTCAAAATACCGGAGGCAATCATGATTTACAATGATTTCCGCGAGGAGTTGCACACTCGTTTTTATTAACATGATCTATCATTGATTAACCAGGTCAAACATAGTAACTTAGCTACAATTCTGGATCGGATATATATTGATTTTCAAGTAAGACTTGCTGTCTTACAGCCTATACTTTTCATTTGTTTACTAATAAATCTTTAGGCAAGTCATTGTTGAATGTAAAGTGATTGACGATCTGTGCTAAGTTAACGAGACTCGAGACTATTCCTTTTATTTGTGCCTTTTACAATCGACTCATCATCTGTTATTGAAAACGACATACACAATGAATGATGATCTCTGGCTAGTGTTCTTTTATTTATAGGAAGACGTTTAGTAAAGGTTTTGAAGTAAAAGATTTTGCATCCAACATTAGGCGACACTTTAACAAAAGAAGTAACAGATCTGATCGTAATGTTCAACACATTTGCCGCTTATAAAAGGAAGAAATTCTTTTTTGAACTTTCCAGGGAGAGCTCAGAGCCGAAAACAATATTTGTGTATGGAGAAATTTAATGAAAACCGTTTTTTTTTCGATGTCTTAGAGGCGACTCAGCCCACATGTACGCACCTACAGGCCTTTCAGAAAATATAAGGAAATAACGAAAACGTCAAACAAAATCATACATTTTACGACGAGGTGTGAAGGTTTGACTCGAGTTATAGCTCATTTTATTTGACGATTGCCAATGAATTACTTTGGAACTTTCAGAGGCTAACAGATCTATGCGTTACATATGGTGCATATGAAGATATCGTCTACCATCTTTAATATCCTAATATTATAATCTGAGTCTGCGACACTGACTATAAGTACACCAAAAATTGGCAAACCATAAATTTTTCTCATTTTAATTTTTTATGCGAAATTTCGATGAATAAAATTGTTTTCGATTTATTAAAACATATCCACATAGCCAACGAACCACGAAGTGCAGCCTAACCGCAAACGATTCATAAGATCTTTTATCCACCAACCAAACCATATTCATCCACATATTTGCATGACCAATGTTATGGAAGCATTAAAAACGTATGCCAGTTTTGAATGAAAAATATCAATGGCCTAACATCACGAGCAGGTAGAGAAGAGAGAGAAAAAAAACGGACATCCGATTTTCTGGCATAAAAGTTAGATTGCGATTAAAAACAAAACCGCGTAGCAAAGGTTCCGTCGAGGGTGCTGTACTTTTACCATCGTTTAAAAGGGACAGATCAATATGATAATTTGCAAACCGTTGGTATGCAAATGGTATGCAGTTAGGTATGTGAATAAAGGGGTTTTATTGAGAAATTCTGTTGAAAGAATAAATTTATTTTTGCAAAGTTTAGTTTGAATGCATGTTCACTGGAAGGAAGCAATTAAAAAACTATTAAATTTTTTTTTTGGTTTGACGATGGATTTATTTTTATTTAGATAAGAATTCTTCGTTTACATTTTTATTGATAATATTTTTTTGATATATTGATTTTAAATGGTATCTTGAAAATGGATATACCTGGCGTACGTTTTACTTACGTCATCTGTTTTCGATAACGACGAAAAAACTAAACAACGAGCGTTTCTATTTTGATATTACTTTGTAGCAAAATGTACATTAAAACGAATGAAGTAAAAGAATTCTCACCAATGGAGATGTGTATACTTGAATCAAAGGAAGTAGTAGATTCTACGGTTCTACTATTGTCTTTTGTAAAAAGTTACTTTTGCATTAGTTTTGTTAACATCAAATCATATGTTCAAATAAATAAAATATGAGAATTTCCACGGTTTACATTTATATCAAAGGAAGTAATACATTTAGATTCTATGGCTCTGTTATTACAGTTTGTGAAAACTTACAAATGCATCAGTTTCGTCAACATCAAATCATATGCTCAAACAAATGAAGTAAAAGAATTTGCGTATACTTCCATCAAAGGATGTAATTGATTTTTCATACCTATGACCTATGGACTTGGTCGCATTTTTTCTCCGTCCAATATGAAAAATACTATTCGTACCACGGGCACGGACTAAAGGTCTTTTTTTTGCGTATTCGTGTAACTATTCTCACATGCTAAAAAAGACTCTTAGTCCCAAGTACGAATGATTTTACTCTTGCCGTTTGTGAAATATTACAAATTTTGCATCAGTTTCGTCAACATCAAATCATATGTTCTAACAAATGAAGTAAAAGAATATGCACACCTGTCCCGTGTGTTAGATTAAAGGAAATAATAGATCAAATCATTTATTCAACAAATGAAGTAAAAGAATTTGCACGAATGAATAATGTGTTTGAACTTGGATCAAATGAAGTAATTACACTATTACAATCTATGAAAAGTAACAGACGTTTGCATCACTTTCGTCAACATAAATTCATAACGGTAAAACGTGAACCCAACAATCTATCTACATAAAAATAGTTCAGCTGAGCACAACACTTTTTTTACCAGTTGTTTACCTAACAACACTTATACAAATGATTTATAATGCAAATAAATTCTTTCCATAAATATAGTTATCACGCACCACCAGCAATCAAAGAATATAATAAGGAAAATCAATGAAAGCGCGTTATAGCGAAAATTACCTAGATATTCATATCTATAATGTACTTGATTAATATACAGAAAAAATACGTAAATGAAAAATTTATTTTTAGATGAGAAAATCAACAAGGATGACTAAGGACATTCGAGCCACATATCTATAATAGTAGTCATAGTAAAGTTGTTTTTTTTTCTATACTCGACGACTATAGACTATCTTCATATCCATAGATTCGATGAATTGTACATTTTGTTGCTGTGTAATGTTGGTATACAAAATACTCGCATAATAAAAATCATGGCGTGACTGCCTTACTAGAAGGTATAGCGGCAAAGACAACATTTCTGTTAAATTTTACTTGTTTCTCACATGAGCCAGAAGTCTTGAATGAATCTTTTTACAGTTTGCTCAATTCTTTTTTCGTTAAGTTTTTCCACTTTATACAATTCTCTCCATGGAATGAATGAACTTTTGAATGATCAACTGAGAGAGAGAGAGAGTGTGAGTCTTTTCTATTGAGAGTATTATACTTTTGCGCAGATTCATGTTTTCATTCAAAATGAGAAAAAAATTTATTTCGTAACTTTTCGTAGAACAATTTTCGAGCTAGCAAATTGATGTCTCTGAAAATTCCAACTATATGATCAAGATGTATTCGTATAAATGAGAATTGAGTTGAAGCAAACCACAACAACAATATATATATACACACACAGAATGTTGTAATATCTTCTGCGAGTGCATGCATGGCGCTGAATACACGTTAAGTTTTTGGTTTTTCAGGAGCGGAATGCCATGGGTATACTGGTGAACTTACGGACGAAATTCATTCAAAGAATGATTATGCTCAACCGACAAACCAAACGCAACGTTTAGTTTCGTCGTGTCTTTCTTGTTGTACGAACGTATATGGTAAAATGTACCACATCTTGCAAAACATTGTTCGCTTAAGAGGAAGACAATCATGTTAAAGTTGTTGATGTGAAAGAATTTTTTTTTTTTGGAAAATATTTGATTGGAATTATATAAAACGATTCGTGTATTTCATATGGATTGTTGTTACCTAGAATGATATAGATTTTTGGCAAATAAAACAATTAAAGAAAACGTTTTTCGGAAATAATTTTGGTAAATCGAGACCGATTAAAAGATTTTTTTGGCTGTTAAATTCACGCAATAATTCTACTTTTATTACATCACGCTGTAAAAAAAAGGAGAAGAAGACTCAGATCGTTTGTTAAAAAGACTGAAAATAATTCTCATAATTAAAATAAACTTTGGCTACAACAAATTGCTCTTTTCAAAGGAATTACCTACTATTAAGTTGATAAATGACATTGTTAAAAATGTAAAAAGTGAAATACGTGAAAATAGGGATAACATAAATGACTTCAAGTTTATTTTTTGTCTTGTCTCTCTGCGAAAAAAAGATACAAAAAAAACAATTTATTTTACGATTAACGTCACAAAATATGTTTCACGTAGACGAAGCATGTTTATAATAAAATCACAATAATCTGAAGGAATTCACAGAATTTTCGTTACAAGACCATAGTTTTATTCATATAAGGCGCCAAATACGCATTTTCGGTATGGTTTGGTATATATTTATTATAAACTGACTTAATTCTTGAAAATAAATAAATTTTGTTAAAAAAGAGCGCTTCATATAAGACACACAAAAACGGATTTTTATGTTCTGTTTTTATATGAAATTTATACGAAAACCATAAAATTAATATTCGAAACAAAGAGAGTGGGTGATATGGTTTATGTATCAACCACCATAATTCCTACTTTCATTTAAATGAAAAGAGTGTTTATGACTCTTCAAACGAAAACAGAGAGCCATTATAACCATACCATTCATTACAGAGTGTTAGATTTTGTGTGTGCGGCAAACGTTTTGTTATGTTGGAGTTGTTGTAGTTGTTTTTTCCTCGTTCGTTTTGTTTAATCACAATCATGTTTATTCCCGACAACGTATATGATACATACACACACCAAAAGTTCGGTGTGTTTAATTAAATTTTGACGTGTGAGGCGTTTGTTTATTGCTTTGTGTTGTATACATATAACAAAAGCATTGAGCCCAATAAACTATACCATCGGCATTCGAGTGTTATGCCTGGAGGACCTCGATGAGAATACATTTTATCACCCAGACAGAGTTCGTTTTTTATGTACATATACATTCAATCACGAGTCGAAGAACAAAGTTTATGTATACGAGAGAGAGCGGCTCAATTTAGTTAAAGTCTGAAACTGCAAATATATAGGATTATCTTGGATCAACTGGGATTAACACTATAACATTCTTAATTGGATTAAGCGGCTGACGACGACGGGGAAAATGTGTGGATGGATAAGATTACTTTAAATTGGATAAATTACCTTCCACTAAATACCAGAATGTGGAAATAGAGAAATGTAAGTAAATGATAGAAATTATACTTAGAGGTATTTGATACCCGATAAAAACTAATCTGCCTAACTAAATAGAAAATAATTTTTTTTTATTTGGTTTAGATAATGTTAAATGTTTGCTCGGCTATAATTCTGTCGTAGTGTTACAACTAAACTATCTTTATGTACACAGAACGCATATGTCTATTTACATATTATAAAACGAAAAATACTTTTAAATTGACTTTTTTTATTGGTGAAAACTTTATCGAATATTCAGTTCGTTTATTGTATATAGTAAATGTAAGCATGCATTTCGTTTGGTATAAATGGAATACAGACGTGTTCGCTCTCAATCCTTGACATAAATTTTAAACATTGATTTTACCAAACATTTCACTCGTTTTCGTTTTTCTCAGTCTTTCCATTGTCACCTCGATAAGCGTTCGCACAATGAACCATTTTTCATTTCTGTTTTTCTCGTTATCTTATCTCAAATTAACCAATAACTTTAAATGTTCGTTGAAGAGGGGTGGCAGCAGGAAAAAAAATGATTTCAGAGAAGTGTTCGCTTTTACACACAATATTATTTCCGAAACATTTGCGCTGAATTTGGTTTTGGGTATTATTTATACGCAATTCGAAAAAGTGTTGTCAGTCATCACTTGTTTGTTGGGTGGAAAATGACGATTCGATAGACATGTATAGACATGCTGCCATACTAGGTATTAAGATACGATTCTACTTTGTTTACACTTGGAATTATTGACCTAGGGATACGTCGTCTACACAACTGGCATTTTTGCTCGAGTTTGTTTCTTCATTTCATATTCACTGGCAAGTTATGCAAAGTCAAACGAAACCTATCAAAAATTCACTTGATCGTAAAAATGCTGCATAAATTCATGAAGTCAACAGTTCAAATTAGATTCACAGCTTTCGTCTCGCGGTCTGGTCCATATAAAGAATGGCAGTAAAATCCGTATTTACATATCTCTATATAATATAAGAAGAATTCGAACTTTAAAGCAAACTTGGTATGCACATTTTCATCATATTTGGTAAATGGGGCGAGTATTATATTAAACTGGCAGTGACCGAAATGCAAAGAAAGTCTTTTTGGTAGAATTCGGAAAGATGAAGCAGATAAGAAGTTTGTTTTTTTCGTAGGTAATTGAATGGGAAAATTGGTGTTGAAATTTTCATTTTATTCATATAACATATAACATCTGATGGAAATGATGAAAGCAATTTTACTGAATCTACTTTTAGACTTTCAATAGCATGCCGGTGTATTCCACATAATTATTTAAATTCTGATTAAAACCTCATCCTCTCAAGTATATGATTTCAGGATCAACATGGTTGACTTCAAAGAACTGGATCTCAAGTGTATAATAGATGATGGTGCAATAGGTCTCCACAGTCAAATATTACATTCATTTGTAGAAAACACAAACGATTAATTGAGATAGATCTGATATTCAGGTCAGTACATTGTTTATGTTACCCTATGTTTGGACCTTTAAATATTAATCCCTCGTTTGGATTTCTGAACAGCGACTTGATCTATATTATTTATATAAATCGGGATGATGTTATGTTTCATCGTTAAGTGAAACAGTATATGTGCGTCAGAAACACTTCTTTTTCGCTATGAATCCGTAGAGGGTGATTATTGTCCCTTAGCAGAGAAGTACCAAAGTCGGATAGCTCCGTGACTAAATGAAAATAGAATAGGTTTACGATAAATCTGAATCGGTCACTCATCTCTGATTATATCTGTTATCGCCAACTACGCGAAGAATAAGCCATTTGCACTGGATTTATATAGCGAAATGTATGATAAAAATATTGAAGTAGTAGATTTTGAATCAAACACTAAACAGATACTTTCCACAAATGAAGTAGCAGATTCAATGGTTTGGTTGCGATACTATTGTCTGACACACTTCTTTTCTCTATGATCCGTAGAGATCGCTTATTGTCCATTAGCAGAGAAGAATCATAGTCACATACCTCCGTGATTAAATCAAAATAGAATAGGTTTGCGAAGACCTTTGATCGGTCACTTGTCTCTGATTACATCTGTTAACGACAAATTCGTCAACGACAACTTTGCACTGGATCGAGTTCTTTTATATAGCGAAATGTATGATAAAAATATTGAAGTAGTAGATTTTGAATCAAATACTAAGGAGATACTTTACACAAATGAAGTAGCAGATTAAATGATTTGCGAAATGTTGCTATACGATTGCCGTTTTTAAAAGGTAAGGACTACTTACTAAGGAGATCAATCAAATGCCCTGCAGATTACAACTACATTGTGAAAGTGATGCTGGTTTATAAACGTAACGATTCTTTAATCGTTCGAAGGCCTAGAGCTCTAAAATTTGAAATGTTCATAATGTGATGTTCAATACAATTGAAATCGTATGAAAGTTTATCAAAATCTATTTCCACGAATAAATATATATTTGGGGTGTGTGTAGAATACTTCGGTCTATAAATACTATGTGAGGTTTCTCTAATTGATAAATCAAAATCATGTATTCAACGTTACTAAACAACTAAAATCCGATAATTGATTTTTGTATTTATTTTTCAAACTGATATGCATATAAGCAGATTAATATTGTTGCTATTATTAACGGTATAATATTAAATTTCAACATTTTAAGCTATTTCCAATTCAATGATCTTGCACAAGATGATGATGAATTTAATATACGATTATATGTATATCACTTCCGGATTCTAAATCATCTTACGTATATCAATAACATTGTATAAGCTCACACACACTCACACACAAGAAAATCATATTAAAATCAAGTCGATGCATGTGGATATTAATACCAACATTTTAGAAGAAGCAAAACCGAAAAATGTTGCTTGATAAGAAGTCAATTTTTAAAGTTTATCTCGAACTAAATTAAGATATTCAATGAACCATTCCCGAATGCATTAAAACATTTATGTAACCAATGAAGTATAGATTGACTGCTCGTAACGGAAACAAATAATTTAATTTATTGAAGTTGATAAACTTCAATTACTTTATCTTTTGAGTTAATTAGTTTTGATGTCGGTTTCTGTTTCTCTTTATAATTATTATGATTTTATCGAACGCATGTATAAGTAATATTATATGTACTTGTACATTGATCGTAATAAAAAAAACATTCTGGGTAGCTGGTGTACAAGAACCAGAAGTAAAAAAAAGAAAGAAAAGAAATTCGATCAAATTTTTTTTGTTTGTTGTATCCGACCATAAAACGAAAGCGTTGGATCAATGAAATTTTATCAGGGGAATATTAATTCATTCAAGTTGAAGTTGCACGAATAAAAAGGTCTGGAAATGTCGTAAAACCACTAGACGTGGATGGTAAATATTTAACTTCCAGTAATGTTGCACTCTGTGAACAACAAGGCACTTCAAGTTAAAGTTTCTGAAAGTAATAAAAATTCCATGACACCGCGCCGTACTCATCCATGATTCCATTCCGTTTACTATTATAGTCATTGCGAACATTTTTACTGTAATAAAACCGGCATTTCTCCTACAATTGAGCCATGATATTGTTTATGATAACTGTAATTATGTCAAGCATTACCCCGAAATAATATACATTTATTAACCTCAATTCCCAAACTAAAAACAGATGGAGGAGTCACAACGTTAAAAAAGTGTATTGCACTAAAAACCGTTTTATGACAATCATAAAAGCTCATATGGTTTTTTATATGGTATTTTGTGTCTACCTAATTCCCCGTCTTGATTTAATGTAGAGTAAAAAACGACACATAAAAGCGAATAAAAATTACACACACCGTAAAACTGTTATTAATTGTCAGATGAATAAACTGTCTGGAAAACTCACCACATTTAGTGATTCATAACCGAAAGTTTTTTTTTTGTTCTATCCGTTCCTTCTCGTGTTGTTTTATTTTAAATTTTAATTCGAAACAAAAACTTAATAAAACTCAATTAAAAATGTAAAAATAATAGCATACCATGCCAACCACTCACTGTACGTGTTTATAAAAATATATAATTAAAATGGAATTGTAAGTCTATTTCATTATCGAATAAAAATGCCTTTTTATTGCAAGAAATATGATAGTTATAAATATTTTAATGTATAATAATTTTTGAGTCTCTCGAAAACCGGTATAAATAAAACAAAAATGCACTCTGGATGTGAATACATGGGCGTGAAAGTAATTATTATTTTTTGTTCTTTAATTCTGTTGTTTTTATCACTTCTTCTCTGAAAGCTTAGTGCGTTGATTTTAATTAAAAAGTCTCGGAATTTTATTCGCATTATTTTATGGCGGAATTTATGTTGATTAATTTTACACGTCTCGATTATATACTACGGAAGGGTTATAAAAAATGAGAGTTCCATCGAACCTTTAACGACTCAATGCATTCGTCTGTGAAGGAAAGAGTATTTGAAAAAATTTCTAGCAAAGACTCAAGGTCGTCTTATTTGATTCAGAATGTCTTGATTCAGAATAAGTCAAATGCAGAAAGAAAAAGCGAATTAACAATCCAATCAAACAACGTCATTTTCCTCACAGGAGAGAATTTGAGCCAATCAGGTGATAGTATTTGCCTTACGGAAGAGAAATTACAGTTGGAGCTCTTTATTTAATAAACACGTTAAGTATCAATTAGGATGTGTCGATTTTCTCATTTTTCCCTATTGCTGAAAACAAACGAGACATTGAAAACGTGTTTTGGTCCTAGTTTTCATTGACAAATGCAGCAATCGTAATTTTCGATAGAGAAATTTCTAACTTTATTTGACAGTTGCGACAATTTCGTCATGAAAACATGTTTTGAATGCCTCGTTTGTTTTCAGCATATTGCTGAACGAAGTCTTTTGCATTTTCTAAATTTTTTCGACTTCTTTTGAATATCACACGATTGCATGAATGAATGTTACAGACTTTGAACTTGAAGGAGTACTGATGTTCCAAAAAATCATCTTATGATCATAAATACTGGCTGTAGTTGATCTAAATATGTCGTATTGAGCATTTTCTCGAAACATTAGGCATTCTGTAGAAATTCGGTTGAATATACTAAATTTACGCTAAACAAGTTCACTAAAAGCATGTGGGGTATTATTGGAAAGCTAAGATACATCAAGTACAGATCGAGCTTATGGTAATAAAAGACAACAGAGTACGGCTATTCATCTGTTATCGATAATGACTAGAAAAATAATGACAAGCTCTGGGTAATATGGTCCTTTATATTGTAAAATGCATGTTACAAAAATTGAAGTACAAGATTTGAAATCAACTGATTAAAAATACTTTGATCGATGGAAATAATAGACCCAATAATAATTCTGGTCATATGCTTGCCGTCTGTAACCCAAAAAGCCATTCATACAGTCGTGTGAGGTGTGATATTCAAAAGTTCTCAATAAACAACTAGACAACTAAAAATGCAAAAAAGTTCGTCCTGGCAAGCTGCAATAAAAATGGGAAAATCGAGCCAACCTAGTATCAATATTAACTCAATAAAAAAGTTGTTTCCCTGAAATTCATTGAATTTATCGAGCTCCAATTAGTACGAATATTATTTGCGCAACAAACCGAATTACAAGTCAATTAGTCCGTAGAATATGAAAATAAAATATAAAATTAGTCTGAGGTGTAGCCGTATAACACTTCCATACGCAAAATGTATTTTCTAAAAATTTTACACAATCAAGATAATAATGTGCTCCCTAATTTCAACCGCATGCAAACCGCAAAAACTCAATGGTTTTCTCTAAATTACCATATTTTCGCTATGATTTATTTCAGTATTAATATCACATTTTGATTTATAAATACCTTCATTTCCGATAAAACACACTTTTTGAATAAATATAAATCTCTATACCACCAACGCCATTTACCGTTTTACAACCACACAGGAGTAAACTAGAAAAAGAATCTGTACTGTTCCTTATACGTGTGATTAAGTCAGTCGTATTTTTTGAAGAGTTATTGCTTCTACACAATTTCCTTAATTTCCAGTTTTAACGAACCCCATATTGTTACGTTATAATTTTTGTCGTTTGAACATTGCCATCCACCGCAAAATTATACATAAACCAAGTTTACTTCCTTTGAGCTGGTAATGTCATAAAATTTTCGGGTGGAATTTGGCATGGTTAGTTGAACCAAGTACAATATAACGTTGAGTTTCATTCTATTTTCGGCTGGGAAATATTGTTAAATAAATATTTTATATATAAAAAAACGTATTAGCATGACTGTAGTGTATTATAAAATGGTATGCCGGGTATGTATATACCCTCGGTACGTGTGATTTAAATCACGTACCGCACCATAAATCTGGGTCCCCTTAAACATCCGTTCAAAGTTATAGCCGTCCGAAATGAAGACAGTGTGTATTTATTTGAGCGAAAATCTTTCAAAGAGATTAAAACGTTAACGCTTATTAGCAGACTGCACGATTTCCTACAATAATAAAATGAATAATTTTTCATTAGGCGAACGTACATAACATTGGAACAGTGCTGAGATTTTGCCAAGGCAGAAATCCTCTAAATCTCATTTCGCAGATAATAATAACAGGGAAAGGTTTTTTTTGGCAACTTCCATTCTGCAGATACTACATATATTTAGGTCACATTTCAGCCGAAAAAACACACCAAAAATTGTCGTGGTACAACGACCATAAATTTCTATATTTTATTTCACAATTAATATGCATCCTTTCGCTGTGTGTATGCATGGGTTACGATTTTTTTTGTATTATTATTTGTTGTTGTTTATTGACGATATCAAATATCTGTTTTGATTTTTTTATTTAACCCTCCACTATGGAACACCCCATGAAGTTTCGACTGCGGTGCATTGAAAATTGTTCATGTAAATAAAATGATCACGAGATCCGACTTGTAAGGTTTTCATATTGACCATACAAATAATACACCAATTCCATTTACATGGGTATCGATTTAACAAAATAATGAAGGAAAGAAAACACCGTTCTCCGTTGGTACATCGTATCAAATTACCATTTGATTTTTATATTTATTGATATTGTGTCGAACAAAAAGCGATCCATTTCAACAACAAAAAAAAGTTTGTATAGGTTCACTCCAATTTAAATTTCATTAACAAATACCTGAAGTATCCGGCAGTGCGCGGATGTACACACAAAGAAAAATGATTTTATTATTCAAGTTTTCAATTTAAAAATCAGTCCACACTGGAACAAGTGGACATAGGTTTTTTCGAGGGGCAGGTATTTGTAAGTTTCGTTGACAAAGGATTTTCGAAAAGATAATTCTCTGAGGATTTTTCTTTCGTTTTGCAAAGATATTTAGAGGATTTCTTACTGATTCTGGATGGATTGTCAAAAGATTTTTTCATTTTCCAAGAATTTTCTTCTTTAATTGTATTTTCTTGAGACTTTTAAAGGATTTTCTATGATTCTTGAGAACTGTCTTTCGTAAAATTTTCGAGGATTTTCTCGATTTTCTTCGGACTTACACCCCAGGGTTTATTTTTGGGAATTTAAATTCTGAAAAATTTTGAAAATTCAGAAAATTATTTTTTTCATAGTTGTTTGGAGTTTTCAGAAGTTTTCGGAATTTCAGAATTTTTTCAGAAAATAATTTCCCAAAAATTTTCCCTGCTGACAAAGTATTTTCTATGAATATTTACACCCCGGGTTTCTTTCATTTCATGAGTTCGTCGTCTCCGAAGACATCAAAGACGAACTCCAAAAAAACAAGTTATAAAATGAATAGCAGTCAAATATTGATTTCTTACGACAGATACTTGTTCCACCAATAAAAATCAATGATTATCAAAGCATTTCATTAAGCCATTGAATATATACATTGGATACCTGCGCTCCATATTGGCGGAGTTCAGAGTAAAGAATTGTTACGAATTTTTACGAAATATTTATGAAATCCAATTTAAATATTGATGCTATAAGCAATGCCTAATATACCATCTGTTTGATGCTCTTTGAAACAAAGATGGATTCTTTCATTGTATTCCGATGGAGAGTTTCTTCAGTTCATTCGAAGAAAAAAATTGAAATAAATCAAAATTGAAACAAAAAAATAATAATAATTCGTCGTTCCCACAATAAAATTTGAAATTTAAATCAGTGAGTATTTTCATATTGTATTGTAAAGACAAAACGATAGATACGACAAAATCTGATTATCTTATATATATATGTATTCAACATTTATCCGAATCAATAATCTAAATCCAGAGAAAAAACAATACAATCCATAAATACCACAAAACTTAAACCTGTCACGAAACCTCAAAAAACAAATAAAAAATATTTTCATTTTTCGTTAAAAAAAATTTTTTATTAAATAAATATTCATGATTTTTTCCTACTCTGATTAGGGGGGTATCACATAACGCTTTCTGTAAAATATCAACGACGAGAACAACAACCTTTTTTATCGCGTTTGGTGGTTTTTATACGTTTATTATGGAACATAACGAAAAACCGATGATATTTTCCAATGCTATCATGCTGTTTAATATTCAATTTTATTCATTATATTCGTATACAATAAAATCAGAAGTAAGTAACATAAATAATTCACAATTTGAATATATGTATACCCATTCTGATGTTTTGAAAAGAATATTATATCAAAAAATTGTTAAATGGAAGAAATAATATAAAAAAAATTTGAAACGATATGCGATTAAACGTAAGATATTCTTTCACATATACACACAAAAGTATATTAAACATATTTTAAATTCTTAATTACCGGGCAATTACACACAAAACGAATGAAAGAAGATGAAAAAAAAAAAACGAAACCTTTTGATCGAAAAAATTGTAATCTACCATGTGGTAGAAATGTATGTGCCTAATGCCATTAAAAAGTATGTCCATAAAGCTATTCGATTTGTATTTTCATAAGAACTTTCATATACATGTTCAACGTTCTTCTCCGTTTCTATACGTATTTATCTCCATTTATTTCATCTGAGCAGTGCTTATGTTTCGGTTTAAGCATTTTATAACGATTGGGGCATCATCATCGGCTGGTGGAACATTTACTTAAAAGAGACTCACAAAAATGGATCTAATGTGAATATAAATACCCCAGGAATGTTTTATTATCATTAGCTTATTGGGCTTAGTTAAATATCCCGCTGTGACTAATCTGTATGGTGGTATGGCTGGATATTATAGACGCGTATAATTCTTATGGTTGTCTAATTTTGTCTGGTTCTTACTATAGATTTTTTTGTTCCTCTTCATTCTTTTAAAAATTCAACCAGAAAAATTCTAATAACTCAAAAAAGGATTTAAGAAAATTAATTCATATTTAACTGCAATTTTATATATATATCCATAAGGTGTATCCAATTATATCGTTTAATTTCGTTGATGTTTCTCGAAGATTAATGTGGAAATTTATTTAATATGAAGATTTCAAAAAGAATAGAGAAAAAAAACTTCCTTTTTCTACCCATTTGTATTCAAATTGAATATATGCCTTGTATGGTTATTTACAAACATGTGTGAAATTGTGTGGTAGATAGACTAAACAATATTACGTATTTATAAATATAATCCCTGCCAACAGCATCATTAAAATAAATTTTAAAATACGGCTTTTATTCCGGTATATTATTATTATAATTTTCAAGTAGCTGAAAATTCCAGTTTCGACTCTTCAGCAGCTCGTCCATAAAATATGCATTTTCTAGTGAAGTTGAAACCAGAATTTCAAAAACGATTACATTAGCATTATATGAATTAATAAGCTTTTGGAGCAGAGACAATACAATAACGCAGCATAATATCAAAAGTACTTGTGTGCCATTGCATTATAATATGGAGGAAGCTCTGCACTCAAGCGCTCCTCTCCACTCTATTCCAATCCAGACAGTAATGAAACGAAACAATGTAATATTTTGTAAATGTTTTTTTTTTCCTGGCTCGGTTTTTTTTTTCGTTGAATATTTTGTATATATTTATATTCGGTTTAGTCGTGTGGTTTGGCTTTCGTAATAATATTCCAACGTTTTGTGTTGTATATCTCGTTTATTTAAAACAAAAAATTTATATATTTTATAAAAGAAGATGGAATAAAAAAAATATATTCAGTAGCATGTCGTATTCAATATGTTGTTTAAAATATCTTTTTTCTTCTTTATATTTTTTTCCCTTTCCCGAAAAAAATAATTTTTTAGCTTTATGTCTCATGCAAATTAGATATTGTTATTGAATACAAATTAACTTTTATCTCTGGCGACATCATTTTGGCAAATAAACTGAAATTCTGTGCAATTATTTTTTTCTTCTGCAAAATTTTTATTTAAAACTTCAAAGACATAACAAGCGCGGATGAAATCTAAATGACGGTTGCTTCTTTTTTTTTTGTTCATACTTTCCACGCGCGGAATATATCATCCCCAAGATTTGATAGATGATATTGTGTACGCAGTAGAGTACATACATAATAGGGTTTCAGTCGGGGGTTTCATCAAACTTTTTCTTTTAGCGATAAAAGAATTCTTATCTAATTAGATGTGATATTCTTAATTTATATTTGAAGATTGTTCTTTAAAAGATTCAAATAAAAAAATGATTTGCTTTTTCGTGCATGAGTGCCTCTCTTTGACTCAAACGAAATATTACAATTCAAAATTATTCAGAACAGTAATTTGTAAACATTTCTAAATTTCCCAAGAACCACAAACTTATATGCATTCGATTAAATTAAATAAATTACAACTGCTTTCGATGTTAATTCTGTAAATGGAAATAAAGTAAGAGGGACCATGTGTCTCATCAGGCGCGGATCCACCTATGTGCGGTCGTGGCGGTCGCCGGGGGTCAGAAGAAGATTTTTACACAGAAATTTTTTTTAAAACCAAAAGCCGTCTGGGTCAGAAACTGTTTCTCTTCTATCCGCCTGGGTCAGAGCAAAAGCTGGATCTAAAGCTCTATTGATTATTTTACTAGTCTTCATTGTCAGTACTAACAGGGAGATAATTTCGTTGAACAAATGAAAATCTAGATTTCTTTTTCTGAATTTCTGCTAACGCGAGAATGAAATACTAAAATGAAAAATCTAGATTTTCATTTGTTAAGCAATGTTAAACGGAATCACTTACAAATCATACCAACTCCCATAAAACATGTTGAAGTTTACTTTTATTTACCTGGAGTTATAGAGCAACTTGGTTCCACTGTAAAAGACAAAATGTCAAAACGGATATGAGAATTTAACACTGAACCTATTTGCGCCTTTTGCACAATCTTTCCCAAATCAGTTAGAAAAACTGCATCAGGGGATCACTCACAACGATATCAACAATAAAAGTAAGCGTTAAGCTCTTTTTTATAACAATTTTTTGTTGAAACTAATGAAGTAATAGAATCGACGTCAAATTCTTTGTTAATTCCCTAAACAATAGAAATAACAGATTAAATGATTAAGTCGAGACCTTAGTTAAAATACACATCGGAGCTGAGTAAATGTAACTGATACTATTAACCGAAATGTGATTAAGCCCTATTTCAACTTCATTCTGGTCCTTGAAAACTTCAAGACATTTTTAAAATTCTCCAAAGGACTACACCAAAAGTTTTTGTAATCCTCTGTAATTTGCATTTATCTGCTACTCTCGTTCATAGACGCTGATAGGATCCAAACGAATCGTCGCTAGTGGCTAATTATGCTTCCAATTGATATCAAAGGAATGACAACTGTATTACAAACGACAATCTTATTCATTGCCGATTAAGTGTATGTCATTAATCTTACAGCATTGATTATCGTTACACAAGAGGATTAGATTCGTCGTAGCTTCGTCATTATAATAAAATGACCCAAATCCAAATAGACACAAGTAATACTTAAGGTTAGTCAATAGAATTATCCATGTGCCTTATATCATTTTATACGAAGCGTTTTTGTCGTAAAAACAAATAGAAAATAATGAATATCTTTTTAACAACTAGTTACAGTACAACGGGGTCTTACCCAAGCCCCATAATAATGACGGGAAGCAAATGTAGAATATGTATATATCCATTAGAAAACCATTCATGTTCATATTTCTAATGTAAACAAAATTAAAACTTATTCATAAATCGATTAATCATAATAACGTTGACAATAGTTCCGAGTCGGTTTTGAACATAACACAAACTTAATTATAATAATTTATATTGATAATGAATAATCGATTAAAATGGGGGGGAGGAAAGGAACAGAAAAAACTATCCGGAAAATATTACAAATCCACTTTGTTTGATTTTTATTTTCATTTGACCCAGTTACACTGATAGGGAAAATGCAGCTTAACTGGTAATGGCAATGGTAATAAAGTAAAAAGTTTTGAATTGAAGTGTTTTTCTTGTATACAATTTCAAATTACACAATTTTGATGCAGTGCAAAAGTTTTTGAATTCATATTCGCAGCTTTTAGAGTGCGAAACCATAAATATACAGTTCGTTATTAATTGCATCGTATCTCTATCATGAGCAATGAACCATAAAGTGTACGTAATGGGAATAGCATTAATCTATTTGGTATTATGGGTTTAATCAAAAACATTTTAGAACTTTATGTATATACGTACCCGCACCGGTAGTTGTCACTTTAGCAGCAATTAGAGGAAATTTTGAGACTTGTAAGGAAATTATGTTGCAGCAATAAGTTTTGACTTTAATTGAAAGATCTTTAGGGAAGGAATGCTGATGAAATGTGTTTAAAGATTTATGAATCGAAACTGACAACATTTCAGTTTTCCTTATGCTTGCGGGTGTAATACGTACGTACAGAAAAATACAGAAGAAAGAAAGAAGAAAGAAAGAAGAAATGACAAATCTAGTTATCGAGCTTTTGATCGTTTCCTCGTTAATACTAAAACTTTTCCAAGCGGCAGGCTTATCACCATTAAACCATAAAATTTGTGTTAGAGGTTAACTCATAATCTTTTACTTCAAATGTTTTAACATGTGCCAATATTTAACATCAATATTTAACACTATCTAGGGGCCGTTCATAAATTACGTAACGCAAGAGGGGGGAGGGGGGGGTATGAGGCAAGCGTTACGGTTCTAACAAAATTGGGTCAAACTTGACCCTTTTAGCGTTACAGACCCGGGGGGGGGGGTCTGAAAAATGTTGATTTTTGCGTTACGTAATTTATGAACGGCCCCCTAGAGCTGAACGCTTATTTTTGTCAACTTAGTTAATAACAGATTTTACTATTTTAAATTGTTCAGGATTTGTTTAAAGTCTAGTTGTCTGCCTTAAATGCAAACCAAATTTAGTGTGATATTTCGACAGATATCTTGCAAATAAATGTCGAATCTCATATTAGTAGAGGCTAAGTTTAAAAGCAACATGGCGTCGACTAACTCATTAGTGTTGCCTTTATCGTCGGCGTTTGCCATTACCGTACGGATTTAGCGTTAGTGTGTGGCATTTAGCGTTTAAAAAAATCTGACGTTCTCTAATATCAACATATCATTCGTTCGAAGGTCTTAAACGGAGTTAATTTCAAATATCGCCAAAATATTTATCAAATCTAGCATTTCACCTTTCAACAAGTTGATGCAGAATCTTTTACTTCTTTTGTTTAAACAAAAAATGTATTATACTAAACGTCATAAGTCAGAGCACAGCATTTACTATTGCCGTCGCTGTCGTTAACAGACGAAATGTCGTCGTTGACAGCCGAAGTTGCAAGAAGTTCTTTCTGTTTTTCTTATAGGTCGAGTAAATAAGACATTTTTCCCCGAAATTCAAAAAATATTTTCAAACTTACAACCAGCGATAATAGCTAATTGACCGTCTTTAGGACTTCGAAAAACTACCACCAATTATCGTGGAAATTTTTTGTAATTATGAAAAACCAAAAAAAAGAATGAAAATTGCTTTAGAATTCAAATTTTTTTTTTTTGATCATCGAAGCTATTTCCGATAATTACGTTAGTATTCAGTTACAGAATAGAATAATAATTAATTTATTGTTTTTAATAATTCATTCTTTTCTTACTGTTAAAAAAGGATATCCTTTCCCTTCTTATCGATAATTATTCCATGAATAATAAAGATACAAAACGAAAAAAATGTTCTTGTAATTTTCCGTCGATTGATATGATAAACCATAAATAATTCAAATAATTTATTTTTGTCACTTTCCGTTTTTTTTCAGTCTTTCCTCTAACATCCTTCCAATTAAAACTTATTGTAATTTATTTATGTGCGACCAAGAAAAAACAGAATAATTTCTTTTTATGAACCGAGGCACTGAATAAAATATTAAAATAAAAAAAAGTGAAAACGTTAATTTATTCAATTTATTTATAGTCATTCAATGAACATTAATTGTACGAGTAAATGGGAGATTATGCTGGTTTCATATTTTCATCTATTGTCATTCATATTGAATTTTGGGTATATGAAAGGAAGAGTCACTTATTATGCTATATGTTCCGACTGCACACAAATGTATATATACACTCGAATAGCTGCATAATATAACATGCAGCAAGAGAAAGAGAGTTTGAATGCTCATTAATTGTCATTGTTATTGAGTTCATTTCATTGCATTTGATGGGTTCGGGTTGGTAGCGAAATAATGAAATGCAATTTCTTTATATTCCCATATATACCTTACATTGTCAACTTTTATCTCTCTTTTTTCGTCATTTTGTCGCAGCATTATACTTTGAAGTATATGGCGAAAAATAATGGCCATAGAAACAAAGTGAACAAATATTTGAAATTGTTGTACGACAAACCTATAAAAACAAAATGCTGCTGAGCTTGTTAAAAACATTTTTTTTTAAACATCCAAACACACCAGCTAGTTACACACAAAACGCGGAGCATACATTATATCTCTTTTCTCTATAGATAAGTATACATAAAAAAAGATGATTTATCTCCCAAGACCTACCAGCCAAGTTTTCTGGTGTGTGGTGTACGTTGAGGTGCAATAAAGTTACTCTTTTAGTCTTTTGCTTTTCCACATTGAACGTTCAAATAAAACTTTTATAATGCGCATACACTGTGTGCATATCATAAAGCAGCTTCTTGATTCATCAACTCACGTACACACATCTTATACTCACATATTATTATATAATCCAACTATGTGAATATATCGTGGCAACATATTATAACCTCAATGTAACCTATTATAATAATCCGTCTTTATGTTTTGTAGGAAGAAAAAAAAACGAATTCTTCGTTATACGGTTTTATTCTCTGTGTACGCGATAACTTTCCTAGTGCTCAATATTTATAACAATAGAATTATTTCTGTGTTCATTTTTTTTCTTATTATTATTATAGCTCGAACAATTTTGTATTCTAAACCTCATAATTTATAAATTCCCTGTTGCATAAATATATATACATATATATAGGTGGAGGTGCGCACTTCTTATTTACTTTAAAGTATTGAAAATGGAACATACCTTGAAACTATATTTTTTCCATGTTTTTTTAGCACACGAAAAAAAAGAATTTAAATTTTATAAATCATAAAAACGATGTGTATAATATACCTTTGGTGCATGAACCGACAGATTCCAAACTGCATGGAAAACGAACATAAAACACCACCACCATGTGTTATTTTGTATAAACAATGGTTCAGTCTTTGGAAGGTGTAAATTGCAAAACGTGACACGATTTTATCTTGATGTATAAAATTATTCCCGATGTGTTGTTAGTATTTATTTATACAATTTTTTTTTTGCTTCATAAACTATGAAAGCGTACAAAGTCTCAGCACTTTCTTGCATAATGTACTATTATCCAACTTCGGATGCAATGTGCATGTAATGGAAGAAACAATAACCACAAACAATATTGGTATGGAAGTTTTTTTTTCGCTCTTTCAAAAAGCGATTATTTCACATATATAACGTATAAATCGTATGCAAGTTGTGCACATAGTTCGACTTTTTGTTCTCGTACAAAAGAAATCAAGGGGAATTGGTTCGCTTGCATTTTATATGTACGTATTCACACTGCAAATCATTTCGTGACACAGCAGACCCATTTTATGCTTATGGCACTTTCGAGACTCAACAACAATTGTATTATAACAAAATTTTACGAAAATTCAATAACAATGCAACAGAATGGGGATGATTTTCAATATAACATGAATTTATAAATTTGAAGCTATCTGCTGTTGTCAATATGTCAGAGGTTATGAATAGCGTTGAAGTATTTTCTATTCGCTTCAGGCATTTTTCGTTACTTTTTTTTATATATATATTTGCCATAATAGCTTAGACAATGTATTTATAGACATTGACAATGATACGAAAGGCTTATACATTACCGCTGATTGAAGACATCGACAAACGGGACGCATTTAATAGATGAAATTTTTCTTGAGTGAAAATTTGCCACCACGACGAATTTGAGCGACTGAAGCGATTTTTTTCGATCCCATTTCTATTGATGTCAATGAAGTAACAGTAAAATGCAAATTTCGTTGATGGCATTTCACTAAAAATTAGTGCTTCCAGAAGAAGTACCGTGACATTATGAAAGAAAAAAATTGAGGCTGCAACTAGAACTAGGGCCTAATCGGTAAAACAATTAGCAGTCAGGATTTTTTATCAGTAAAATAACATTTCGACTGCTAGAGTAGTCTTACTGAGTGTTCCATCTGGTCTAGTTGATGGAAATCTGTTACTTCTTTTGTTAAAAAAAACTGTACAAAATCTATGACTTCATTAGATATAACCACATTCTGCTATAAATATGAAAAGATAACAGCCATAGCTCATCATTTACTACTGCCAATGTCGTTAACAGATGACTAGTCTTTCCTTATAACTTGCATTAGTTCACTGATTCTAACTTTACCTACTGGAATGTCAGTGTTAGTTCAGGGTTTCTAGAAACCTTTCCAACTTGAAAGAATAACATTATCAGGGACAACCTTTAGGGGACAACTCAATTGATTATATCCAGGTAAATGTCGCATTCCGCGAGTCCCTTCTGCATCCGTTTTATCTTTTTTTCACAATCTTGTAATCGCCTTGTTGACAAATCGATATTTGTTGGCATCGTGCATTACGCAATCTTTCTTCGACGAAGGGTGTAAAATCTGTTTACCATAATGTAAATGATTGTTTGTATGGGCGCAGTTGTATAAGATAAAATGGTCTGTCTGCACATCTGCCTATCACGATGACGAAAGTGTTTTGCTATATGACTGTTTCGTGGTTGAATAGATTTACGGTAACATTTTCTATGAAAGTAATGTTGCTAATGATTGCATTAAAGTGGGATTTACTTAAGAAAAATTAATAAATTTCCTAATTCACATAAGTAGAATAGGAAATTGCTATTGTCGATATTTGTTATGCAAATGAATAAATTTTCTTTCAATTTCAATCCATTATCCCAAAATACTTTCCCATCCAAATTCTGTTGATTTTTTTTTTCACTTATGTATCCCACAAAAAACCAAATCACTTACTGTGGTCAGAGCTCAGAACGCAAACGATCGATTGAGTCTATTTATTTTTATTTATAAAATATTACACAAAAATACAATTCGAAGCGGTCGTCATGCCATATTGAATGCGTATAATATTGGTTGATGGTTCCACAACCGAAAATGTATTATTTATGATATCGACATACATATATGAGTGTGTTATTTCGTATATTATATATGCCATTGACGCCCTTTCTTATAATATTTTATTTATGAGTTATATGTGTTAAATAAGATATTTAATCAAAGTTTTCTAACTTGAGCCAAACAAGAACTGATTGGTTGGTTTTTTTCATCTTCAACCGACGCAGATGTTTTAAAAATGTTAAAAGGAAAAAAGTTTTTTTTCGGATGACAAAAGAACATCGCTACATATCGATAGTTGATGCTATTTTTGTATATATATATGTGTATACGCTACACCTAAGCCATACATTATATCCACAAGAAAACATAATGTAACATACAACGAATCGAGTAAACATTTAAAGTTGCCATAGTGGAAGGCACAACACGAAAGGAGAGGAAGAAAAAAATTGGAATGTGGACATTATTTTGATACACATATTGAAAAATGTATAACCTAAAATGTAATATGAAATGTGAAAAGTAAAAAAAAAAACCTTTGCTATGTTATGTGACAAAAGAACGAAACTCTTCTATTGTTGGATTTTACACAATTGAGCGAGGAAGATTAAAGTTGAAGATTAAAATTTTGAGATATGCTTTGTTCAGGTTTATGATAAACGTTCTCCACATACGAAATGAAAAATCTGCTTTTTTACGCTGTTGCCCATAGGATAATTCCGAACCGATGTTTAACGAACTGGTATATGCTACACGTTAAAATATATACTGGAGTGTGTATGGAAAAAGTATTGCTTTTTCGTGCATAAATACATGGAATCGTATGAACAATTTGTTTTTGTTCATTTTCGGAATGTTTATGTTGTTCACTTTGATGCACTCTTATTATTCGTTACAATGGCATCGCTATTTATTAAACAAATCGAGAATTGATCTTTTTTTGTTGTTCTTTTTAAATATTAAACGAATCGCAGTCGAAAACTTGGCACGTTAAATCATGTAGTGATGCGATGATCACTAGACTGTCATTAAAGCGTAGACTGGTAAAATATAAATCACATCAATTAAAATGATAGGAGTTTAATCGATAATCCCCTGTACAATACATATATTCAGTCTACTGTTGAGCTCAACGATGCTCCGGATTTCAGTTCATTTTTCAAAATACTAATATGGGAATTATTGTCAATGAAAGCGGAAAATTCATATTTTTTTCTGTCCACTGGAGTATTGCTGAATTGTTCAATGAAATGACGTTTGAGAGGTGAAAAGTCATAAATTATTTTTAAGACTTAAATTTCAATTATGGAGCCACTATGGAGTGGTAATTAAAAGATTATTTTTATTAGAAATATGTGCCTCGGACATTAAGGCTGAATGACCCAAGTCAAAGGCTCACTTTTAGTAAAGATATCCACGCTGTTTACTTGCTACGAGTTTCTAAACCAGACAATCAAACTAATATCGTCGTCGAACTAATGAATTGCTGTTTCAGGCTTTACTGATTTTAGAAGTTACTATTGTCGACAACGTTGACAAAAATAAGCGATGAGTTCTGGCCAATTTTCTCTGGCATATAGAAGAAGAAATATCCCATCTAGTCGTCTATTAATTGAACTCAGATCACTCCACAATGAGCGATTAGATTCTTGAAAGGGGACATGTCCTCTAGCGAATCTGGGACATGTCCCCTTTCTGCTTTTAATCATTCATATAAGAAAATGCAAATTGCTGCAGAGCTGTTGCAGGCGACAGGTCATGTGTTATTGACAGATCTAACGAATATAGGCGATTACCCTTAGGTCAATGCGATGTTTAATAGACAAATGCATGTTGAAACTAATGAAGTAATAGATTTTCTATAAATATTTAAAAAAATACTTGAATCAAAAGAAGTAATAGATGTCGTTATTATAATCGTATCCCCAACATCTAACACGAAAGTCGACGGCGCCCTTGTCCGAACTGTGCACTTCCTAAAAATGTTCTACGCAACTATCAGTCCAATTATAAAATGTTTTATGAGCAACAGAAATATAAAAAATACATTTTTGTGGCTACAGAAAATTGATAAAGTTAGCAATTAATGTACGTTTTGAACTACCTGGAAACCATTAAGCTATAGACAGGTTAATAGTTTTATTTATCAGTTCTGCTGCTGTAAATTTTCGAGAGAAAAAAAATGAGATAACTACACAGGTAGTAAACGGATCCAGGTGTGTATAGGATTTCTATGGAACAAAATGCTCAATTAAAATCTGGCAACATTTTACGAAATTAATTTATGTTTTAGGATGTCATTCGCTGCGTTATAAATTTTCTATTTTAATTTCTAAATTATTTCCACGAGCGATATTTCAACGCTACCTCAAAATTAGTTCGTAATTTGATTGGCATTAAACCCCCGGCACTGTTGTGAAATTTCCTCAAAACAGAAATTTATGTCACGACACGTTCGTCTTTCCCATGTCTTTCTCTGTATATTTAAAAAAACAACACATCCATTTTGAATGGTTTTTACCTAAAATAACTATACTTTATTATTTATGACTGGAATGAATGTTAGAGAGATATTGTTTATTTTTATTGGAAATATAAATTTGTCCCTACAATGGATATGGATATTTGTTTTACAATTTTGTTATTTAACGACTTGACATTTGAAAAACCGACTATACACAGTATTATTCCCTACCAACCAAGAAGCATTTTTACATTATGTATGGTTAGTAATATATCTATTTATACAAAAAGGATATTATATACAGAAAATGAAGAGTGTCAACAATGAATATGGATATAACCCAAAAAATATGAATAATCTTTCTTTCATACAAAACCACATTTACACATGAAAAAACAACCTCCTATACAGAAAACCGTTTTCATATATGAAAATACAATAAAGCGTGAAATGGTTTCCGTTTTTAATGTTTTCGGCTTCTTCAAAAAATATTGTTCTAATTTTTCTGAAATGGAATAAAAAACACAGAACAACATTCCATATGATGAGGCAGGCAGTAATGCAGAGGGAGGATCATTTTACCATATATTTTTATAAGGAAATTTAATGAGAAAAAAAAGTTGCATGAAATTATGTAACATCCCTTTTGCATTTTGATTTATGTGAAGAAAAGAAATTGATTAGATTCATTAATTAAGTCGCATTGAAATTAGTTTCAGTTCGGGGTTTTTTTTTCTACTGTCTAGACAGTTTCATTAGAACTTTTTTTTTTTGTTATTGTAATTTTCATAAAAATTTCTTCCAATAAACTTTTATATTTACATTACGATTAAATCGAGCGAGTCCATCGCCTTCGTCATCCATTCCATAAATTATGTAAAATTTTCATTAAATTTCTGTCTAATATGTTTGCATGTAAAACATGGCCAAAGTTATACATCAAATTTATTACAAGCGCTTCTTCTTCTTCTGCCTCCTCCTAGAAAATACATTAAATACAATTTCATTAAGTATCTACAGCGTTCCTTTTAATCACACTCTAATAATTTTAGTTTTTAAGTGGATTGCAATTTCCGAATGACTTGAGAGAAACTTTCCCGTAATGGTGAAACGCAGACTCGCATATTGTAAAATGGTGTATAAGAAGTAATACCACAAGAGATGGGAGTTTAAATTTCACACAATATGTGTGTATGTTGTACTATATACACATTTAACACTGCGAATAATTTAGTTAACATAAACAAGACTTCCGTGTCGTACAAGTAAGTAAGTACTTCCCTTTAAATAAATATTTATTGGTTATTTATTGGCATGGAAAATTTAAAGTAGCGTATCGTAAAGATGTTTCGGGTTCTTTTTTCTTCTTCTTCATCTTAAATTTTACGACGACGTAAGTGTTTTTCTCAGTTTGATTATGTTCGGAATTTTACAAGCAGATGGATTTTGTCACGAATTCAATGGAATAAAAATGTGATAATTGCTCATCGGGAACAGTTTTGTTTGATGTTTATTTAACCTAATTGGACCTATAGGGTTTAAAAAAATAAATAAAACATTTCTCAACGGTTAGGTATATACCTGCAGTTAATAACGTTGATGTAACGAAATCGATTGTTCTTTTTTTTAGATCGGTTCGCTAACATTGGTGTTGTGAAATAAGTCACGAGGTACCAAAGTTGCATTCCATTGATTTGTTTATTAGACGAAACGAAAATACTGAGTAAATTCTCAGCTGTGAATTGCTTATGAATAATTTATTCGAAAGTTTTATGTAAAGTTTGGAATTTTTTTACTGATTCTATTGGGTGACGCAGCATTTTCGAATGTCTAAATTGTCTAGACATTTGGTATTGTTGCCATTGCAAACATAAACAAATAAAATCGACAATATTTCGTTAATGCAAATAAACAGCATTGATGATTCTGTTAGTGTGTTTCTTTCTCGTTGCTTTTTTTTTATCGAATTGTGTAGACAAGAATATTATGTTCGTTGTAAAAGCAAAGAAAATCACAAGTTCGTTGATTGTAAAAAAAAAGAGTAAACAAACAGAATAGCAAGTAATTGTAAAAAACCAAACCACTCCGCACTTAATTATTTATCGAATGGTTGTTGTTCTTTATGTGGTATACATAATTGACGTAGTAAAACTACCAAAGACATGAGCACAGTGTATGCTCCTTTTTGAACACATCCAGTCTAAATGCTTCCATTTTACATTATTTTAAACACATTTTGCTATATGATGTGTGCTTGCCCTCCTTTAATTAAGGGTAATCAAGAAGCCATTTCACTCCACTATAATTTTCTATAAATAATTTATAGCTGAATGAAGCACATAAAATCTAATTTATAACTATAAACATAAGCCGTGTAAGCGCATAAAACATTAAGCTATTTTGTGGCTCAGAAATGCATTAAAGATATAAGTAGAAAATTATGAAAAGTTCATTACACTCGGTAACTATACTACTGAAAAGTACTCCATAGTGCATTTTTGTGATGATTTTCCATCAGTTTAACCGTGGTTCCTCAAGAAAATGAAGATGAAGTACAACTTTTTTTCTTTCGTAATACTATAGGTAGAACATATATATATCAACATTAACCCGGCTCGGCGTATAGATATACTGTATATGATATTATACAGACAAAAATGTTAAATGCCTGGACAGGTATTTTTGTTATTATTTTGTCGGTTATAATTTTTTTTATTCTTTAATTTCTGTTGCTTCTTTGCTTGGCGGCAACTTCTTTGTATTTTATATATATATGTGTCTTGTCACTTCATTTTAATGAATATTAAAGATTTGCATTAATTTACTTTCTTAATGAATATTCATTTAAATATTCTACCGATGAATAAAAGGATGGAGTTAATATAGAATAATTGTATTACTTAAAATATCATTCATAATTGAGTGTGGTTTTTTTTTTTCGTTTCAGATTAGTCCACACGTATAAACACTTCAGCACAAGGTTCGGAATAAAGGTAATTTTATAAGTTTTGTATTTTATTATATATACAGCGGTTATACGAATGAAACATTTACTTTTAAATACATCAAATAAATAATAACACTTTCGGTTTATTTAATGTTGAATTCTTTTGTAGTTTTACGGAAATGCATTACTTTAATGCAGTTGTTCAAAGTGAGAATTTACTGAATTAATTTTTTTTGTAGTTTGAACATCCAGCTCTTTTTTTTGCTATTATAA
Source organism: Bradysia coprophila (assembly GCF_014529535.1). Classification (NCBI taxonomy): domain Eukaryota; kingdom Metazoa; phylum Arthropoda; class Insecta; order Diptera; family Sciaridae; genus Bradysia; species Bradysia coprophila. The sequence goes on along the minus strand of NC_050738.1, from coordinate 8,057,485 downwards.
AATACTTAGTTACAGTGGTTGAGAAATGCCTGATTAAAGATGTTGAGAAACTACAAGGTTTCATAATGATACTGAGCCATCATGATTACACAGATTCACAGAGATTGATTTATAACTATTTTACTAACATGTGCCTAAATAGAAATTTTGCGCAATATAAGAGAAAATTGACAGCCCGAGGCGATGCCGAGGTTGGCAACACATCGTATACGCAAAGTTCTAGTTTAGGCAGAAGTTATATTAGCAACAAAATTTTATGTACTGTACAGGAATTACAGAATTAGTTCCTTTTCCTCTATTCTATCTCAACTATACCGATAGATTCACTGAAAGATGTCGCTGCAACAACGCCAACAAAGTCAACAGAAAAATAATTAATTTTTAACGGATGTTAGTCAAATAAAATGTACATGACCGCTATAGTCCAGCAAACATCAAACATATGTATGTACTTTACGACGGCATTTTATTTCCCTAAAATCCGTCTAGTAAAAAATTAATTTTAATGCAGCGACATCTTCCAGTGAAATAGTTGAATCACACTCTATCGGTAAAGTTGAGATAAAATTCAGAATAGAGAACTGATGCCGTAATTCCTCAGGAGCCTTTGTTGTGAAAAATGTTCCAACTTCTTTTTCATCTCGGTCAACCAATAACTATTCTTGGCCAAAAATTATTCACTAAGTTTTACGAACTGAAAATACAATATCTTTCGAATATCTTTAGCTCAGATCAGATGAACGGATACGCTTCACACAGCACATTATTTAATCTAACCGTTTGCAATGGTAAAATGTATAATGATTTAATCATTAATTCTACTACTTCCTTTGTTAAAAATTTGATCCAAAATCTTTTACTTCATTGTTTTAACACAAATTTTTCTATAAAAATACCACTTAATTAGAGCTCAGCGTTGTTATCTACATCAGATGAAATAATTTTATTATTATTACAACAGCCACTCCTTGAAGCAGAGCCTCTCTATATTAAAAATCAAAACCAATTTTAACCACCAAGTGAGCAAAATAATTCTATTTTCGTAATTGTTTTTATCGCCCTACATAATATTTATGGACTGCTCTGCGAAAAAAAAGGTAATCAACCTAAAAACCCTCTGATCCAAATCGCTAAACCAACCTTTCAAAGATTAATCCCCACTTATTGGTAATAAATTCTGCCAAACAAAAATGTCAAAAAAAGTGAGAGTAAAATTTTTGTACCCTCATGTCGTCTATAATTTATAATTTCAATCAAGACCATTTTATATGCTGGGCGGTATCAGCTTGCAACGAAAATATTGTCGTGGTGGTTTTAATGTTGTTTTCTGTAACATTTATTTCGATTACGGATCTATGCGGTTGTACAGTGTAATGTATAACGAGAATGCCTTGCGGCTCTGTTAAACTCTATCCGACAGGGGTTAAACATTCTGATGTTAGTTGTCTGAACAATGTTTTCAGTCAAATTTCATTTCCCATTTTCTGAAATAATTAAAAGTTTCGAAATTGGAAAATTAGTAACGTGTTTGGGCTGTTTTGTGCTTCACTAACGTAAAAGTAGCTCGAATGTAATCGAAAATACAATTCGTTTATTGTATTAACAGAATCAGCTAATATGTTTTAACTATGTTAGTACACACTCTGTTTGCTGCCACACAATTTGGTAAAATAAGCTTTCAATGGGAAAGTTAAATGAAATATCACATTGTTTGATACATAGAAAACAGGTAATTACGCCGTCAAAATATTGTATTATGCGAACGCAAGAGTTTTTTTATGTGCTTCGATCATCGAAACAGTACAATATAATTGATAATATCGCAGTTCAGGAAGTACAAACAAGAAACATAATCGAAATTAATTAAAACAGAAAATAAAAGTTAGAATGCGGATCAGATGTTAACCTTTTATTGACGATAAGCGTGTCGGTTTAATTATAATATCTATTACATCTTTTGATCTAAGTGATTTCAAAAATTTGATTCAAAATCTTCTACTTCATTCAGTGTGAACATCATTTGACTGTATATAAGCTGGCAATTCTAGCAGTCATCGCTTATTTATGTCGTCCATGTGGTTAACAGATGATAATGATACAGCTGAGTGGCAACTATCGCTTATTAGCGTTTAGGCTTTCTGATATGAAATAAAGTCTCCCTAACCATTTACGGAGCAATGGGCTTTGGCCGACGTTTCATCTAGCCAAATCAATTTAAAGTCAAATGAGGTAACGGTCTCTTAAAAAAAATCGGGAACAAGAGCAAAAGATTCATAATTATATTAGTGATATAGTTGCCATCTGTCAGTGTTTATGGAAGGTTAAATATAGCCACCTCATTTTAGCTCTGCTCATTGAACCTAATAATCCCTGACAGCACAAAATATCTTTCCGTTAAATTACTAAAAACAGATATGTTCAACAAAAATAACTCATTCGCGTAAAATGACCGTAAAATCCTTTGCCTCATCTCCCACATAAATATTTTTTTCCATCCAATTTACGACAAAAATTAAATTAAATTAAAATCATCATCAACAACTGTCACACAGTTGATTTTATCCAATAAATCTATTTGAAAACATGCGGATCCAACTGAATAGACATTGTGGTTTTCTAAAAACATGAAAATTAGAAAACAAGCCCGACAAATTACGAACCAATTTTCTTATTATGACATTTCCCCCTAGCATAAATTTTTGAACGAAATGCTTCGGATGCGCGCTGTAATGATTCTATCTTGATGGGTAAAATGGGTAGAAACATATTTTATAATTAGAGACGACAAGTGCATAATTTAGTTTAGATGGAACACAATACAAATAACGGCTGTCTGTGTGTGGGGGATTTTTAGCTAAATTTGAAAATAAAATGGAAAAGAACAACATGAAACGATGAGCAAAAGTGTTTTCGTTTGGGATTAAATTTGGTTTTTAGTAAAATGTTTCATTGCTATGGAAATCTGTAAATTTGTAATTAAAATAATGGAATTATAAATTGCAGCACAAGCACGAAAGGTTTTAAGATAATTTTCGGTGGTAATCGACGGATAATTATTTTCTACATTAAGTTTCATTAGGTCTAAGTTTCCTTCAAGATTGCACAGCCTGAGGTCGACCAACCTCTGGTGCACTTCTGTCAGTCTAGGAATAAATGAATGAATCAGTGAAAATAGTTTGCCTGTATATTGAAATCAGTTCAAATCGAAATAACGTTTCTCATGTCTTCTTCTGTAAAAAAACTATATTCAATTTCACCAAGAAAAGCAACAAAACAAATTGTAAGATGCTGCAGTGAATTGTGGCAGAATAAATAAAAATAGGCCAAAAGCACTGGGAATTTCGAGCAAAATTGTGTGTTAGTGTGTATGCTGACGAACGACTATAGAGACAGTGAAATGTCACCACAAATCGAGAAGCAACGAAATATGAAATTCAATTTTAAATCCTTTTCCGTTTTATTCACTCAGATTCGTAAGTTTAGTAGCAGTTTAGCAAATAAAGTTCGATGTGAGTTATCCGAAGGCGAATTCAAAATTGAATCCGTATACTAAGAGTTAAGCAAATGAATTGGTCGTCAATCTTGAATTCTTCGAATAATGACCACCCCTTTTCATTGTGCACTGATGCACAGTTATTACAAAAAAAAAATTCCAGTCCAAAATCCAGAAATAATCTCAGAAATGAATTCAATTGTCTGATTCTAATGTATATAATCCTCGCGACGCTGTTTGTTCACATTGCAGCATGTGTACGAATCCAACGGTGACACTGCCATTCATCATCCATCTGAACACAAAGCTACAAATTCACTCCCAGTCCACGTTGCTGCTGATTAAAATTATTGGCATTGCTCGAAGCATATACATAATAATGTACTGTACCATGTCTTTATTAATATATCTTGCAATATTCAACCATTGAATTTGAATACAGACACAAAGTATGGATAATATACTAAACACTCAACGGTAGTAGTATATATACGTACGCAGAGAACTCAAACTCAAATTCAATCTATGCATGTAACTGTTTGAAAATTCAAGTCTTACAAAGCTCTAAATGAGATCACGAATAAAGTATTTAGTATATATGCACATATAGAAGTATAACAGGAGTGATGTTCCATTATACATTTTGTTATATGTAGCAGAGAAGAAGCTTCAAACGTAAGATGGTTAAACCTTTATATTTGAACATGTCGTATTTAAGCACCAATCCGACGCAAAACTAATTTATTTCAAGCATGGAACTTTTAGTTACATGCACCTGAGTACCTAGCAGCTACATTAATCTTAACTGGGAAGAAATGTTTCAAATAAAAATCGATTAAAAAATATGTTAGGTAGAGAAGAATATATCACATGTAATACCAATGGGAAACACTGAAAACCGAACACAAAAAAAAGAACGAACATCTGAGTTTTGTAACATAATACGTATAACATAAATGGTCTCACTGAGTCTTTACGTAACATCTCTATATAAAATTAGAAAATTTATGTTCCAGCTCGTTATCGAACCGTTGGTTCGTTAAACCACAAACATTGCTTGATTCTGTATTTCACCTTTCCGGTGTACAAATGTAAAAGTCCCATTCGTAAAGTCCCCATAACCTAGCCTACTCTACTAAATATTCCCACTTTTTTTTTAAACTCTAATAACTTACATTTTATTGGACATCAGCCAGATAGGTTAAAATTGATTTTTCGTTTATTTTTTTTTATTCCTACCCGCACATCATTCGGTCCTTATCTCTTTTGCTATACACATTTTATATGGTTAGACCTCGCGGGCTTTTGTTGTGTTCTTTTTTTTCTTCTTTTTTCTATTGGAACCAGGAAACATGAACATAAATAGAATAAAGACACAATCTAAATTTATTGTGTCAATAAAATATGGATTTTTCTAGTTTTTTGTGTTGTTTTACACAAAGAATGAAGAGTGATGCATATATTATTTTGTAGAAAATAATAATGTTCTAATAAAAATGCTTTTAGAACCCGTGTAAACTTCATGGTTTTTTATGTAAATGCTGATAAATAATTGGTGCTACCAATCAGTATAGATTTACATAATTATAGGTTTTTATGGCTTCGTGGCGGGATTTCTTTTTTCCAACCATGTGAAATGTATTAATATAATTTGAGTTGAAGCGTAGAATGAATTATGAATTGTTGAGGTAGGACCGGGACCCGACCATACATAATTTCTTAATTAATCGATTAGGATAATTCGAATATATTCTCTTTTTTTTCTCGTTCAGACGAAGATGTTATACTTAAACTGTTTAACAAGTTTTTGATGGCATTATAATTGTTATGTTACCTTCTTGAACGTCTAAATACCGCAGAAGTCTGTCTGATTTAAAATATGGAATCTTCGACTATCCGTAGATGTTCTTTCTTGTTTATTTTATTTATTTTATTTAACATTAAAAAATTATCGTAGCAATAAAAAAATGACTTGCTTCAGGTGCCCGAGACAAACCACTTAAAACGAATACACTCGACACGAATAAATATCTATAGAAATGTAAAACGCCAGATGTAAATCGGGAATATATATATATACGAAACGACCACCATTTTGCTCTCAGACCGAATAATGTCAATAAAATTGACTACTGAAATTATTACAAAATATGCCGACCGAAAATGTTTTAAATTTAATTCTTCGCAATTCATTTCACGCCTTCGGCTAACATTAACAACTTTTCTGTGTTCTCCTTAATTATATTTCTACTCGATTTTTGTTATATATTCGTTTTTTGTCGCCATAATTTGTGCACTGGAAATCACTTGGAATATCACGCAACATGACTCACATTTTCATGTACCGGTTATATATATAGTTTATATGAAATGTCGTTACCGATTTACATACTAACATATCATGTGAAATGACTCAGTAATGTAAATTTTGCAAAACCACAACGTTCTCTGAATCGTACCTTAGCATTATACCTAATTACATAGTTGTGCATTTGCATGAATGCCGGAAAATTAAAAAGCAACCAACAGATGTTATTAATATTTTTCAACAACTGACACAAACTGTATAAATGTAGTGACATTTTTGGCATATTTATTTTATACGCTGCGCCGTATATATAATATTTTGCTGTTCATTGATATATTTTTCGTCGTGTTGTTATTCATCTTCAGAGCTCATACATTTTCTTCCACACACCATAGTAAAAACCATTCTATAACCCTCCAAAATTCTACAAACCCTGGCAAATGCCATAAGCAAAGAATAATTCCATTTCGCTTGGATTTAGGTGCAGACTGGTATGTTTTGTATATTATACCTTCATCTATTGTAAAACCTAAAAAGCTTGCTCTTTATCATCACATAAAATTCCCAACCCATGCGAAACGATCGATATTAATATGGCACACTGGAGTTGTTGAATTTATATACGAATACCTAAAGGTTAGTTATTATATGACGTAATATGTTGTACATATACACGACGAGTTGAAATATATATAGACACATCTGTATATGGTTTTGTGTTATAAGAAAATGTCATTAACACTGAGTTGAAGGAGTAAAATTTGAATAAGAATAATGTTAGATTTACATGGTAACTGGGTAAAGTCGACATTCCATCATACAATAGGAATGAGCTTCACAGGAAATTTAATTTCACCTTAGTGAATTTTGATATTTTCTACATTACCATCTTTCGGTGTTGGCAAATAAAGCTTTTCGTGCGCTCTTCAAGTACAGATACACAAACGGTTTGAATGTATATATAATATACGTATAGCCACCAGGCCTTGTGCTATATATTCTACAATTTTAACGAATTTTCTAAAAAGAAAAAAGCTTGTAATGTTTACCTGATTTAAAGTGATTTACATTTTTTGTGTGTACGAAGTTCGTATATTTTCTTCTCTCGAAAAATTAATTAATTGAATTTGAAATGCCGTCGTAGAAGAAACTCTTTTATGGGTCCTTTAAATGTTCGCTAAATTATGGGTTTTTTGTGCAGAGGTATATATATTTCCCACCAAGTCAGAAACGACGACGTCGTCGCAGGGTCCATTATGTCGTTTCGAATGAAAAGAATATCGTTAGTGTTACAACGCGGTAAGAATTTCATTCGTCCTTCGTGTCGGGTTGAATGGTTCTTTCACACGATTTATATCATTGAGGCGCTGGGTAAGGAAAAAAAACGAAGTTAAATGCTATTTGTGTAAACTTTCTTTCCGACAGAATTGCGAAAATTTAATGAGATTATAAAGGTGAATTATTTTACATTTAATTTGAATTGAAATTGAATTCGAAGACGAATGATTTTTTATAATTGAATTTTTGTAACATTCGTTTGGCAGCCATTTAGATAATTTATGGAATTTTTGGTATTTTTATAATCTTGTTAATTAATTGAATATGACGAAAAAAAACGGTTCAAATATTTAATAATCTCAGCTTGAACAAATTGTTTGATATTGCTTTTGTGTCGTTTCTGATTGCTTTTATGTCGTCAATGATTGGGTTTCCGAATTCCTAATCTCTCTTGAATTCCAACTATTTCTTGACCTCTTGTATAATCCCATCCTTAAACAAATATATAAATTGAAAATGTTTCGAAATGCTCTCAAGCTTGACCGGGTCTTTCATTTCGTATAGTCAATTTGTTTATTCCATCCCAACAAGAAAAGATTAAACTAGGAATAAACAACTTCTTTTTTTTCTCTCTCTCCTAACATTTCCCACATTTTTCCATTGTTCATTTTCTACGAATTGGTTGTGTGTTTGATAACTCGACCATTCAATATACGATTTTTTAATGGCAGAATTTCTTTTTCTCGGAAAAAAGCTGTATTTAATTTCTCAAATATTTTACCTTGTATCCCCTATATTGGACATGGATATTAAGCTTTTATATAACGGCCAACAATCAGTGAAGGGTACCAAATTGAACGTTAGATAACATTTTGCTTTTATCCATGGTATAGCCAGCCATAAACCACATGAATATCGTTTTAATCTCACTTTGTGTAAAACTAAATTTAGATTCGACTATGTATAGTAACATTATACATTCTATCTCATTCCATCCATTCTTTTTCCAACAACGATTGATTTCAAAGGTCTTTATGTATAACCATCGACAGGATAGCGTAAGTATTGTATACGCCCGGGAAGCATAAAGGATATTAAATATTCAATTAACTAATTAACGATAAACAAAGTTGATTACAAAGGCAAATATAGCTAATTACACTTATCTATGTCAATATCTGGCATAACCTCGATCATTAACTTTTACATAAACTCGAACAGTCGACGTTGTTAGTTGTTACTTATATTGATTAGCCCCTTAAACTTCTACTAATTTCCATATTTCCGAAATATTGAATTAACAACCCAACAAATTTGATTATTAAACATAATCTTGGTTAGTTATCATATCCAAATTGTTGTATACATATCTATACAATAATACACCAGCAACAACGTATACATAACATGGCTATTATGAGAAAAGGACTAAGTCATTTACTCCGTAGGACAAACAGTATAATTAATTTAATTGTCTGTTATAACAAAACATGTCAATCAAAAGAAAGCCGATGTGACAAGAGAGTCTATTTTCCAATCTATATACATAATATTTAAAGTAAATCGGTTAGGATGAACCGACGACTTTCTAGTCCTTAAACGTAATTTGTGTAATATCAATAAACGATAACGAATAATGTGGTAGCACGGGATCAGTATACAAAAACAGCACACTATAAACTACACGCAAACTAACTGACGTACTCTCGAAAATAATGAATTGAATGAAACGATTGTCAAGAAAACAAGACAAGTTATTGAAAAGACACAAAAGAAAACGAACAATTTCCATTAAGTAACTTTTCCTCACACACACAAAAAAAAGTTTCCTTTTCATTTTCTTTTTTTTTTCACTTTTTCTTTCATAGGATTAGTATACATGCGGTAAACTCTACAAAAAGATTTTTAGAAGTTGAAGTATCCAAACTGATAATTTCATATCGATTTAAATTATATGCTTAATGGATGAAATGAATAGAGAACTTTCGTCTATATCACCACACCACCCTTCGCTTGATTTTCTCTAAGTGTTGTTTGTACGAATATATATATTCTCATCATTGCGAGATATAACGTATAATAATTGGTTTGGGGGCTGTGAAGTTTAATTTAAGATTTAAGAGAAAACTTTTCGAATTGTATTTGTTAGCGTTTTTTTTTTTGATATTTGCAAACGAAGTGAAAGCCGTTCTATATAGATATATTTGTTTATTGGAAGTTCTGCTCCGTTGAGTTAAATTAAATTATGACCCATTTTCAAAACGGAATCCACTTCATTAATAATATTTCTCGATGATAATTGGCAGAATAGCATAGTCAGCGGATATATTCAGCAAATGAATGGGAACCCTTCGAACAATACACACAGCATAAAATGAGCTTTGGTCAATAAAAGAAAATTAGCAACTTAGCCGATATATTTGTAATTCAATAAAAATGTAGGTATAACTTGCATTGGATGAATGTAAATGGATGGATCGCTTCACTTAATGGATTTTGCTGAGAAATCTATTTAGCTTTCAATGAAATTTATAAAAGAAAAACTTTTAAATTTGGTAATTTTTTTGAGAAATTATTGGGGTGACTGTCTCCCCCTCTGCGATTTACCATTACGTCCACCAATATCTACAAACAAATTTTTTCTTTCTTTCAACAAATTTATATAAAATCTCCCCAAAGCATTCCCTTCGATAATTATAAAATCTTATTCCCGATACTTGCTGTTTTAACAACAATTTAAAGTCATGTGAATTATTGAAAGCCATTAAAAGCTGTTGCAACCATTTTCTGCAATTTGTTATTGAATTCTCCAACAAATACACGTTGAATTACATGAACGAATTTGTTTTGTTTTTTTTTTATCGAACATTCGCATGCAACGCTTCGACGCTGCTTTGGCACTATTCTAATTCAATTATTCAAATTTGCTGATGAATGCCGAGCTAGCCGTATACGTTTGTATTTAACAATATTCGAACACGGACGACGAACGCAAAAAATATTGGATGAACGCTTAAGCTCATAATAGCTAAAATCACAATTTTTTCGGTTGTACAGTGTTAGTATTTCAATAATTCGTTGTTGTTTTTTCACCATCGACCGAAACCTTTTAACTAAGAACGTTTGTCGGTCATCCAATTCCATTGTTTGAACTAAAAACCAGCCAATGGCGAATGGGACAACAATTTTCTTTCCAAACATGACATTAAAAATGTTATGTTGGTTGTAACAATTGCATTATTAAGCTTTTGAAAACTGTTGAAAACTGAACCCAGACCAGTCGTTATATCCACCATGGTATAAACATCAATACAGAAATGGAATTATTCCCCATTCTTTATATCATTTAATTGCTTCATATTGTGGGGTTGTTTAAAAGTTTTCTTCATTTTTTTCTCTTTTTTTAGTTTATAATGTTTTTTGTACACTCACAATAGGAGACGAAAAGGTAATGTTTAATGTTGAATTGTCATGCAAATTTTATAAAAAAACTTTTTTTTTCGTTTTTTGATTCCCAAAGTTGATTGTGTTTATGGTTTGGTGCGCGGTTGAATGTTATATTGAAGGCAATGCTCATGGGATATATTGTGGCAGAGGCTACATGAAATATGTAATTTTGTTTTTTTTTGTTATTTTTTTGTTTTTTCCGTTGTTTGGTTTCACTTTTTTTTCCCTCTGCTTTGCCAGTATAGTGCTTCAATACATCAATTTGTGACTGTTGTTTGACATAGTTTAATTAAAATGGGAAAAAAAATATTCATTAAAGTAAAAATGAATTTGCATGCTAAACACTCTCAAAAATCGATAAGTCCATATATTTCACTTGTCTCGGTAACGGCTGGAAGGAGCGTTTTTCGGATTGGGTCGGGAATATGAATGGGAATTATAACATTGTATAAAAGTGGATCTATTTCGCACGATTTATGATTTTCGTTATAAGGTTATAGACTATAACGTGTTCCATTGTAACATAAAAGAGGATTATAGAATCCTTCGAAGAGATTTGGTTGCAAAAAGAGCATACATCGGAATCGAGGCCTCATTACTTTAAATAAAATGGATCATTATCGCCTATTATACCATTTCCCGTTCTATCGGAATGATGAACTTCGCTTTGGAAATTTAATACTTCTAGCGTTTGTGCTGTGCTGTTCGGCTGTATTTCAACAATATTTGTGTCGTGTTATAATACCGAGTATGAGCAAGTAATGTTTTCTGTAGATTAAACTATACTAGATATGTAGTACACAGCATTCAACGAACGTTATGGCTGAAGGAAAATTTAAACGGCAACGTAATACCAATGGTATTTAAGGGATTATGTAATTGAAACCCGTAAATAACAAAATAAATGTTTATGAAACGAAAAAAAAAGAAGAAGGAAAAAAATTAGAGTCGTTTCTCGGTTCGAATTTAAGTCGCCATCAATCTGGATAAGTGTTATAGATAGAAGAAAAACGAAGAAGAAAAAAAACCGTAACAGTTATATGGTATAGTATTTCTGTTTTGGAAATAAAAGAATTAATTTTATTTATTGCGTTAACGACTCGGTTTCTTTTCCTCTGGTCTGAATTTATGCGATGTGGTTGAAGGGGTTCAATAAATTCTTTTTCAGAAATGCATTATTCTGAATTTTCTTTTTACAATGCTGTACCGAATCTATGTATACACACACAAGTACGCTCCTACAACCGCACGGGACTAAGAACGTGAATTTATTTAACAATTTGGCTTATTGAAATCAACTGTGCTTAAGACATCTAATTGATATAAATAATGTTTCTCCTGCAAATAGACGAACCGAATACCATGTGGACACATTTGTCAGGAGAGGCTTTGATTAGTTGTGAATGAGTGGGGCATTAATTTGTTTTCTTCTCTCTTTTTTTGCTAATGTTGGATTTCCTCTGTTAAATCAAGACCAATGACCAAAAAGTTCACAAACAGAAGTGTTATCGTTGAATGTGGCTCAAGGATTGATTACAGTGAAAAAAAATGTTCCGATTTATCTTCTGATATTTTATCATCTCCACAACTTGTAGAATTTGAACGAGCACATGCACATGAAATGTTGATGAATGGTGGGTTGAAATGGTACTATTTCGTCCTATTAATTCATTATTTTTGTCGAATTTTTCTCAACAAGAAATGAAGATTCTCTTAAGATATAACGAAAGTTGATTTCCTTTTGATTCACACAAAGAAAATTTTTGTTTCACTTACAATTTTCATCTTTCATCTCTTAAAATAGAATCGTTCATTTACGGATTTGCGGGGTGCCAATGTCGATGTTTCTGGATTTCACGATTTTTCGTTCAACATCTTACAGCACACGGTTTTTATGAATTAAAATTGTCTATGATACGTAGTACGGTTTTGTAGGCATTTAACTTCCATTCAGGCGCTTTGGATTTTGAGATTTTAATTTAACGGAAGTGATTCTTAAATCCCACTCGTGTACCCTGCAGAAAAATGTTTGATATTTTCATTCTGGTTTATTTGTGGTCGTCGTTTCTTTTGTTCTATGCGTTGTTGTTGTTGAAGCTCTTGGCGTTGGTAGTTATATTAAAGGTGGATGCGGATATCCATTTTGCTAACCTGGAATTGGTGATTACATCTTGATTCAATTTTTTTTACTCCTTTTGTCAGTGTCAGGTGGGCGATCTGCTTTTTTTTGGTTTTTTGTTAGATTGACGATTATATTGGTGGTGGTTGGGATGCCGGGATTGTTGTTTGAAGAAAAAACAGGTTTTACTTATTCCAAAATCATTGAATATTTTTCCAGACACTCTCGTTACGATATTTCGAAATGGAAAGGTTTTTGCGATCCGACCACTCATTTTTTTCCAATTTTCTCTTTCTCTTTATTTGGTCATTTAGAAGAAATAACGTAACATTTAAATGCAATAGGGACACTTTCGCATGAACAAATTTTATTCCTAATACCATCCAACATCTAATATTCGTCGAAAGGTAAAAGCAATTTGGTTTTTATCGGTTTTTTTTGCTGTCTCTTGGAATTTATGAGCTGTTTGCTATACATTACATGTACTCGCAGGAAGGTTTGTTTCGACTCATTTAAATATAAAAAAACCTTCTAATTGGTGACTCTGTAAAATGTTAATGTCGAATATTCATCATTAAAAAAAATCTACTCTTCACTGTATACTCATAACCACAGCAATTTCATTCTCAATTGAACTAAGAGGCTCGTTTCTTCAACGGAATAAAAGAAGATATCGTTCTGTGTATAAAAGGCATCATATAGACACACACACTCATTTTCCACACCAGACTTTTATCAAGATGAAGTCAAGTCACGTTTTGCAATTTACACCTCGAATCCAACTATTGTTTGAACAACATTCTACATGATGTTTTAAATATGATTTATAAAATACCGAACGAAATGCATGAATTTCTTATTTTTGTTCTTCATACCAAAAACATATATTTATAAAGAGCATAAAAAAAAGAATTTAAATATTATATGTAAATAAAATGAAAACAGATTTTATATTCAAACCAAACAAACCTTTAAAAAAAAGAGAGAACGAAAAAAAAAACAATTTATGTTAAATCGCTTTTATAAATGTTGTTAAGGTTGTAACACACCAAAAACACTGTTTTTCAATATTTTTTTCCCTCCTCTCTTCAAATGCATCATAATGTTTGTTGATATTTAAATTTTAAATTTATGGTATAAATTTGAATTGGTGATGGCACTGGCTGGATGGAAAACGCCGTGAAACTTGTTAAACAATTAAAAATTTAAAAATAATTTGAATAAATAATTATACATGCGTATATACACACCATAGCATAGCATTGAAGCCATGCCATCCAGTACAATATAGTGCTTTTGTTTTCTTTTGTTAGTTTATATACACACCAGAATATAATAGTTCTAAATACAGTAGTGGAATATATATACACTTCGGAAGTTGTCACGTAACGATTTTGTGCTTCTGACAATGTTTTCAATTATGTATCCATTAATTACATACATCTACACTCAAAGTGTTGATGAGTAGATATACTACGTTCAAAGGCGACACACCACTAGAATCAGTAGAATTGAGTGATTTTAGTTTCATGTTTAGTATTTTTAACTCATTTATGGATCATTTTAAAGCGTTTTCATTTTACCTAATTAAAGCCATCGCATTGACTCCTGCTGTTTTAGAGACACAAAACAAAGTCTGCATAAGTTCTGATAATACCAAAAATAGCGTACCGAAAATGGTTCTAGCTAAAAAGTGTCAGCATATAGAGTACATATAGAAATTCCAATGCAAATTATAAACTAAAATAAACCTTAATTCTCAGCAACGGCTTTTGTTTGGATCTAGTCTTGGATTTACTTAATAATATCAGACTAGTAGAACGCGAGAGATGGAAGAATCTTTTGTGAAAAACTTTTCCAAGTTAATTGGAATGCTAAACTTTTGTTAATTCCACACAGCAGCAAACAAAAACTTGGTGACAACCCGAACTGCGATAAACAAGTTCACCTCATCAAAAATGTAGTAAAGGCTGGTGTGCATTGTGAATGTTATATTATCCTGTACTTATGTGGAGTTATATGCGAAAGAAATTTCTATAAAAAAATATTGGATGAGAGCATAAACAGTGACGAATTGCAGAACGTTCGTTCTTAGCTGCACGCTAAGTTTTATAATGCTGTATGTTGTTGCTGAAACTAATTAAAACAACTGTGACAATAAATGATATTCATATAAAAAACACATTGAATGAAAGCATAACGAATCTGTAGTATAACTAAAACTATGTCGTTGTTGAAATAGGATACAAGTAAATGCAATGCAATTTAACTTTTATTCGTTTTTTATTCACGCTCTTCACACGACCTTTTTTTCAAAGGAGACAATCACTCCCTCAAATTCCCAGCACAGCAACGGTTAAGTAAAAATTAAATTCTTTTCGATTGAACGACAAACATAGAGACAAATTTTTTACATCTGTTCACTAATCAAATCCTCACTAACGAGAAACGAACACTGATTACATTCTGCTGATAGACGGTGTCCACATATAAATCACAATGATATCTGAGTCAATCATTCCCGAATTTAGGGTATACAATTGTGAGTTGAACCATGTACGAAAAAAAATATTGTTCCCATTCAAAATCACTCAGAAGGAACATAATCCATTCGCTCCGGATTTCTATGTTACACTTTTCCATAACTTTTATGCGATATATAGAGAGTAGGCACGACACAGTGTATCAAAAATAGAATGTGTTTTAAATACATTTCTCGCTTCAAATATTATTATTTAACATTGAGGCACATACCCGTAAGTAATGTATAAAATCTACATGCTCTCGTTACTCTCTCTGTGTATGCTGCAGAGGATACAACATTAATCCTATGTAATTTAAAAAATGTCAATCATGTATACCTATCCGGTTATTGTCATTTAGACAAGGGCATATATATCGTGGCAATAGTACAATTTGCATTGTGACGTGACTTATACAATTGTTATTTTAATAGAAATGCTACTTGTCCAGTGACTATGCCGCCATTGATTCTATTTCATTGCACGAGAGAAGAAAAAATATTTGGGGTACTTTTATTTTAACAATTTATGTGAGTGAGGACGAGTGTCTGGTTTGTTTCATCGCAAATCCAATCCCCCTTTTCCAGACAATGTACGCTTTTAATTATATTGAAGCGAAACTCACACAGCAAAAAAAAAACACCCAACACAATTCTCATTTCATTTCTGATCCTTTGATTTATTTGATTTTATTTTTATTATCCTTTTTATGCGCGTTTGAACGTTTGTATTTACATAAAAAAGAGAGCTCATGTTCATGGAATATATCCAAATCGACGCAAATGGTTCTTAAATGTATATTGTATTATAGCATACATGAAACCGTTCTCTTATTTTTATTTTTTTCGTCGTAGCCTGAACACAAACACATTTAATCCACAGTACGTGACAATGTAATTGGATTCTGAAGTCGGATTTTATTAATTTGCTACACTTTTAGACTTATGTAGTGCTGTTTTCGTTATATTTCATCATTCGTGAGTAACACAAAAACACACAGAAACCATTAAATGGCATAAAGGATATTCGGTACTTAAAAATTATTGCTGCCGTCGGTTGTTCATTTGGATTTTAAGTTTTGGGTGTAAGACAAAAAAAAAGATTTTCTTTCTGTGCTGGGGCATACATGTGATGTTGGCATACAAAAGTATATTTTTACCGAAAAAAAATATATTTCGTCTTTTTTTTTCGGATATACAAACACAAACACGATTAATCTGAAATACGTGACTTTGGCGGAATATGTATTTTTCACACATTTACTGTACGATGATTTCATTTCATCTCACCTAACTGCTAAGTATATTTCAGGCAGAATTCTTTATTGTATTTATATACATATCCACCGAATTTAAACTACAGTTACTGTCTCGCACCCTTATGAGAAATTTTCGAATAAATAAAACCATATTTGATGTTCTTTGTCGGATTAACGACTTTTAAATTTTATCTGTTTGTGGACAGAATTTTTAAGACATTTTAAAGAGCCAATAAAATTTTATTTTTATTACGCGATGATGAATTATGTAGCTGATGTGTTTCTTTTATTTCGAAGATGGATTTACATCTATATTTCATGTGGAAGAAACAAATCCATCTTCATGAACATTAAAATTTTTGGAAATTCATTTAGTGTGTTTTTTTCTTCGTCTTGATGAAGCGAATCCATGTGTGAAAGCGAAGAGAGACGAAATTATTATACGTTTTTCGGTTTCGGTTAATGTAAATAATTACACAGTCATTCAATAGGGAGCAATAATTCTGTGTTTATTTTAAGAGCCGCTGTATATCACATTAAAGGAATGAAAGGATTTAAATTTCGTTGAAACCATTACTGTGCGGTGCTTTGTTCACATTTCGTATTTCAAAGGTGAAATTGTAAAGAGGACGTTCCCCCAAAATGTTCCCCCAATTGTCATTTATACATGTTTCGTAGATGATTCTGGTTCTTTAGGCGTATTCCCAGAAATCTTAAAGTACGACCGACCATTCGATGGATGGTTTATACGTTTTATTAGGTTAAGAGATTTATGCCATTAGAAATCATAATAAAATCATTATACAGAGGCTCAACGAATCAAATTTATCGCTGACTTTAACTTGATATTGAATTGATTGAAGCTGGAGCGTCAGCATGTTGAAAACCGTATTAAGCTTGAGTGTTAGATGCTCTCTGACATTCACTACTCCTCCGCTAATAATACAGTTGCAGCTATGATAATCCTAGTAGCTGAACACTAACTTCAAAAATGAAATGAATGAAAAGTAGAAAATGGATTATTCGAGAGAAAAAGCCTCACCAGCACTATCAATTGAAGATGCCGATTGTCTTCTGATTATTGTGTTTACTGCATGTTGCCCAAATGAGCACTATAAATTGATATGGTGACAATCGGTGACTCTGCTGCGAGTTCTGCAATGTTAAACTTTATGACATTAAAAATCGGTTTTTATTTTGAAATTAATTTTAAATTCTTATAGAGATTTGTGTCATAAACTTGTCAGCTGTAATTAAACCGACTAATAACCATTCAAGAAAAAAAAACCTCAAACGAATATTCATATGATGGGAAATAAATATGGGGCACAACTAAGTCGATTAAAGTATCTCTCATAAGTTCTTTTTTTGTATCAATCTTTTTTTTTGCTAAGCATTTTATGCTGGAAATTAATGAAAAGATGAATGAAATGTAGTACACGTTTGAATGATGTCTAGTCAGGCCCGCACTGGCTATGAAAGACGACGCACGGCTGTGAAAGTTTTAACATTTTAGGAACGGCGAACTTACCACAACAAAGTCATTGAATCTGCTACTTTATTTGTGTAATGTATTAATCCAAAATCTACTACTTCAATATTTTTATCTTACATTTCGCTATAAAACAGAACACTTGTCATAGCTCATCACTTATTCTTATCTTGTCGATAGCAGATTACTAGCCGTTTCTATAAGGCCTTCGATATGAAATATTGCTTCCGGACCTGTGTGCAATGTAGTCAAATGAAGTGCTAATAATAATAAAATAATCCGATATTCAGCTTGAATGATGTCACTAACTAGCAAATTATTTTTCTCCCATTTCAGATGTTGCTGAACATCAACAGTAAAATAAACACCAAAGGCAATTCAACGGATAATCCTTTCCGTTTTACATTTCAAATAAACTGTGAAAATTGAACTGAATTGAAATTGTTAAATAAAGTTTTTAGTGAACGCTAGAAAAAGAGGCAAAAAAAAACAAACACAACAAAAAATTATTAAATTAAAAATGAAATTATACATTCTGTGCCAGTGTAAATATATTTTAATATTTTTGAAATTATTTTTAATCATTTGCGTGAGCGGCGTACGATGGGATAATTCGGTTAATTTGAACGATGATTTTCGTATGCTGTGGAACATAGTCGATCGTGAGGTGACAGTTGAAGTGCAAGTGAGGACATTAGGGTATATAGGCTTAGGTTTTTCTAGAGATGGAGTGTTATCCGGCTCCGACATTGCTATTGGTTGGGTTAGTCAAGGCCAAACGTATTTTCAGGTAAGTTTCGATTGTTGAACCAACATTTTCGTTTATTTATTTAGTTTAATATTATTTGTGTTTACTCTTAATCAATTGTGACTAAATTACCCATTATTACTTATGTGCCGAACTTTAACCTGAACGTTTTTTTCTGTCTATATTTCTATTTATTCATCAAACCCGGCAACGCCATCATCATCATTCATTATTATTATTACAAAAATCAAGGCAATTAAAATAATTTCCTTAATAATAAACACATACGTATGAAAGAGATTCCATTCATCAACAATTCGTTGGTTAATGAGAACGTTAACGTTGTTGAATGCGTATACATATTATACTGCAAGCAAAGATCGAAATGAAATGACACTTGAAAAAAATATCTTTTTTAACTAGATAGATCAGAGGTTGTATAAACCATTTTAATTTTTAAAAAAAATTTAAAAAGAAAAAAAAAACAAACAAATAAAAAGAGTTTGTTATTTTCCTGAGTAGTGAGTATTATGCGAGCAGTGAGCTTAAAAAAAATCGATTTTGTTACAGCAGTTAAATGGATTATGTTGTGCTGAAGGACAAGCGGTAAATTAATCATAGCAAAGCGAACAGGTTAATTGGTTTGAAACGAAAGAGAGAAAAAAAATCGTTGTACCAAAAAGTGTAATTAGACGCAAGTCAAATACACAAAATCATTTAAAACATTTTTCCCGAGCCACCAAACCAGCTAGAAAAATGTATTAAATTACTAATGATAGTTATGCTTAAGACCAATTCATGAAACAATTAACGAAAACAAAGCAACAGAAATACAACTGAAATGTTTTTCCTTCGATCGTGGGTTTCCATTCACTTCATTAAAAAAAAGACACGGCAAAGTTACAAGTCTGGGAATATAAATTATTTACGGTCATTTAGTCGCTATATCTGAACTGTATCGAGAGTGTTTCTTCACATCGAACGTCATTGTCGTTCAGACAAACGAAGTGGAAAAAATAGATATATTCGACTATTCTCAGTCAATCAATCACACAAAAAGGGCGTTAGATGCACAGACACAAGAAGATGTCAATCGTTCTTAATCGGTCTACGATAGCAGAAATTTTTTTTTTATTGAAGAATATTGTTTAACATTTTTTTTCGGGACAAACGTATCCAATATTCAATAGGTTTTATCAACCGACACTATATCAATTTTTGCTTGGAATTTTTTCAACCGAAAACACATCGTCTATTATTTATGGAACGAACGAGCTAAGCCCTCAAATGCTCGTATGATACTTATCTACCGACGGTATTACGTTACAAAATGTCTTCAGATATCGAAAGCATTTCTTATTTTTCCGAAAATTTCAAGATGCAATTGAACAGACATTTTTCTTGCATTTTTAAACACATCTCGTTGTTTTAAAGTGTTTAACAATCTCTTTGTTTGTTGAACAAGCAACAACAATCAATTCTTAATAATGGATGCAGCACAACTCTTTTATCGAAGTTCATAAGTACCTGTCAAAATATTTTTAAGAGACCTATTGTTGTTCAATCGCGTTGTTTAGTAAATTAAATTAAAATGCTGTAAAATTTCTACTTAAAATTGTAAGTAGCTACACATAAACCTCGTCATAAACGTCTTATGTTGTTGAAGCATATTTTTTTCTCTTCTTCTTTCAATTAACAGCTCTGTCATAAATCAGATGACAAGGCATTTTATCAGAGAACAATACAGAAAAGTTGAAAAACCAAATTGGTCGCTGAAGATAATTTGTCTAACCACTTTACTTTAAACAATTTTTTTTTATTACATCTATTCTGTTTATCGAATCCAATTATGTCTTTAACGACAATTATTGATAAAAATTGGAAAATAATGGAAGAGTAATTTAAAAGTTTCGAGATTAAAATCTATTCAATTTATTCGGTTAGTTTAGAAAATCGTCAGATAAATCCCACGTCTTCCAACCACAGAGTCGTATACTTTTGAATGCATTTGGAACGGAATGCAGTAGATGTACAATTTGAGATTTAATTCAATTTTGATTCATTTCCAAAATGTCCGGATTAATTGAATTATTTATTTCGAGTGAAGACCATCTTTACCAAAGTATAAACCATGACCGAAATGGTAAAGAAATTATTGCTCTGCTGTACATATATTGTTGTTAATGTAAAAATTGATCGAAACAAATTATATCCCATACTGGTAGCACAATCATTGTGTAACTTTTATTTACAAAATCCATTAGCACCGGCTGCCTCAAATTATATTCAAAAATTTCATTGAATACCTTGCACTCATTCTTTCAATATTTCAATTAATAAGTGTAGGCACTAGCATTATATCGTATAAACCGCAAATATATAAATTCTACCCCCGAAATCACCAGCTGAGCTCGCAATTAAACTTATGTACTGAATAAACCCAAAATATTATGCCGATCGTAAATCGTTGGGATTTCGTTATTTACACACAATTTCATAATTAAATTACATATGTATGGCGTTACAACTACTTTAACTATTTACAACCCTCTTAAGGATATGCAATTAATAATATTAATATTAGGGAGCACCCCAAAAATGTCACACGTATTATACACACAATGTCATGTACGAACATAAAAGCCACCCACTAAAAAAAATCACATGAATTATTCCAGAAAATGGTTTTGAAACCGAAAAAATGTAATAATAATACTTAACCGCATACTACCATGTTTTCGCCACAGTTCATACATATACAAAATACCCCGATACAATTCGGATATATATGAACGTACATATTATACTAACATCACCATTGTTGTCCTGCAAATAATCGGAATATTTTATCGATATAACTTGATGTCATGTTCCTGTTAATTAAAATAATTAGCATCGTTATATAAATAAAATTGGAATTTGTTTTGATATTAAAATATGGATTGATTGGGTTACGTAGAGCGCACAATTTCAACGTAAACATTATTAAAAATTAATTTAAAATAAATTAAAAACATATTAATGCTTACATCATTTACTCGGTCTGTTTTTTTTATTTTTCGTATTAATAAAAGAGACCTTTGCACACACATTCTGCAAATCGCATTATTTATTATTGATAACATTCAGCGTTTTCAGTTGTTTATTTATTAAATTAAAAGTTTAATTCTTTTGAACTTGGTGAATAGATTTATAGTATATTACGCACCTGCGGGAAAATTTGCTTACTCACGAGGGGAAAGTTGGTATCCAGAGCCGAAGGCGACAACCGTCTGTAACGTAAAGTATTCGATTCGTGTTCCTTCCATTTATTTAGCGTATGGTGATTACACACCCAATTACAAAGATATCATAGCGAAAATCGAACATTTATAACTAAGACAAAGATTCACAACCAAAGATCATGTAGAAAAAAAGAGCTCACATACGTGAGCTTTAGATTATTAGGAGAATACAACCAGAAATCAATTGATTCGGGAACAAACGGCCGCTACTTGTGTTATGGAGATCAACCGCAACACCTGTGCAACAAAATCATTAAATCTGTTGGTTCTTTTGTTAAAAGTATAGGCAAGTGTCCACAAAATCTATCACTTCTATATTTTAATCATACGTAAGCTATGTAAGAGGACAATATCCAGAGTTCACCGCTTATTCTCTCATCTTTGTTGATGCCAGATTGTCGTTTCTTTAAACTTTTTCCATACTCGGTCGTATTAAATTAAGGTACGCAGAGCCGTAGCAAGGAAATATAACCCTAAAACTTTCAATCTTTGTACAGGCACTTAGCAGCTTGTAGTGTCAATAGACATTCAGAATAAGAAATGTGGGGACACATAGAAGTTTTTTGAATGCGATACCGAAATGTGTGCTTAACTGTTATAAAAACTGTTATAAGACTCTACTATTCGAATTTTATAACAGTTTTGGCCTTGCCTTTCAAAAACTTCTATGCGCCCCCACTTTTTATTTTTTAATATTTGTATTGACACTACAAGCTTAGTTTCTGTACAAAGATCGGAAGTCCAAGGTTGTGTCTTCTAACTACGGCTCTGAAGGTACGTTTGACCACTGTTTCGATCTGTGAGAAAATTAAATATGCCTTTCGACATGTTTGCAGTTAAAAAATACCATTTCTCATCAGGCCATGGCGACAGTGGTACTTGATACAATGCTCTAGGAACAATATATCAATTTGCACATGAACAAGTATTGCGAATCATAATCGAAATGAAATTCCAATTCATCACTATCCTTGCAGACTCGTGGTGGTCTGTGGTTAAGCCAACACAAAGCGAAACTGCTAAACAAAGTTTGGACTTTTGTGTCTCATACGGTGTGAACTTAAAAAAGTTTTTTCAAACCTTCATAAGCCGTACAACATGTATGTGACTACGGTGTTTTGATTCTTCTATAGATGTGCAATGTGCAAAGTGCAAAAAATCTGGATCGCGCTTCTGCGTTAGCGCAATGTTTTTCGATTTAAAACTGATCCCTTTTTACAAAAACGAAAAGAGAATAATTTATTTGCCACTCATTTCTCGAGTACAATGAGGCAATTTTAATTTACTACTTTTTCATGGTGAAATTTTTCTCGCCACTAAAACTAATAAGGCAATAAAATTCTCATAAAAGTAAAAACTTAAACCCATACATGTTCATGTTCAATTAATAAGCATTACGTAAAACACCATACAGCACAGCCCACAGCTTTTCTATTTTGTAACGTTGTAAAAGTACTCCAGTAAAAAAGCAATTTCAAGTGGGAAAGCGGCACATGGGAGAAAATGAATTTTATGCGTGTTCTTACTATTTAGAGGTGGAAATACGCAATTGAATAGAAATTTAAATCAATAGTAATCTTTCCGACCGTTTCATCCCACCGGCGTATTATTTGAGCTTTGTTATATCAAATATATAGATAAAAACATGACACGCAAACGAGCAGTCAACGTGCGGAGCTTTATGAAAATTCTATATTTACATAATCTGATTATTGTTTAACTAATTTGAGATTATGTGGAATTAATGTGATAACAAAATTTAAATTGAGGCAAAAATAGAATGGAATGAATGTCCATGCTTGATCGAAAAGTGTTTCTATTCATGGAAAATTGATGTAGATTGAAGCACGTACTATTGATTTTCGTTACGGCAACTGTGAACTTCCAGCTTGCATTATTACATTTAGTTTACTTTTGCCAGAATGAATAATGAGATTTTATAATTATGTTGTGGCAGTAACGGCACTAGTATCATTGAGTATGACAAGGACTCGCTTGTTTTGTACCCTTTGCTATGTACATAACGAAAATCTCATCAAAATTAATAAATTCAACGATAAATTCAACGACAACATGATAATATAGAATTCCGCATAGCACCAATACATTGTTGAACTTTTAGTTACTCTATTTGAGTACTTTAACGAACATCGATTGTCTTTTCATCCATCTTTGTACATCATGCAATTTTTCCACAGAATCTTTTAAAATCAAAATTCAAACTACAGCCAGAGACAGTGAAACTTCAGCATAAATTTGGCTCAGCTGCTTTTCAGCTGATCCACACAACTTATACGGTACTATTACCAAGCGCGTGCGTGAAGCAGCTTTAACCGTATAAACATGTACAACCAGTTTTGATTGTATGCATGGATCAGCTGAAAAACAGCTGAAACAAATTCATGCTGAAGTTTCACTACCTCTGACTGTACAAAACCAAATTTTCACAAACGAGCTGGTTGCTTTTTTGATAAATATAAAATCTTTTACTTCAATAGTATTAACATACATTTCCCAATATAAGAAGGTCGATGTAGTCCGAGATTGTCACGAATGAAAGAGTGATGCGATGGGCAAGTGGTTAGGACTGCGGTTCGATTCCGTATGAAGCAGTCTAACTTTTTCGTTTCAAAATGGCAGGCAGGTTGTGCTAGTGGACATGATCCAGTAGTCAGACACACATTTTTTTTCACTGTTAAACTTTTTTATGAATGAATGGTGACAACTCGAAAAAATTTACTGTTTCATGTGAAACATTCAGCCACGCTAATTCCATAGTCACGATAAATAATTTACTTTAACTTAAATTGAATAAAAAACTACTCTGATCGGTGTGACACTATTAATTTGTATCTCCTTTGGAGACACCATTCAAAAACAATGATTGAATTCAATCAACAAAATTACTTTGATATACGACATATGGTCTGGTATTGAATTGCGCTTCCATAATTTATTATAGTGTAACCAATAATGCGACATAAAACATATATACTTATATCGTCGAACTGACAATCAATCTGTAAAAAAATGTCCTCAATGTGTCATAAAGGCAAATTCAAATTGAATGAAATAGAATTAATCTTTCATCGCACAGCTCGTTTGTGATTTAAAGCCGAAACGGTTTTGAATATTCGGTGAGGCAAAACAGACAAGATGTTAAAATCGAAAAAAAATGGTATATACGAAGCTGAAGGTCACATATGTAGTTATATATGACTCCTTCAATTAGCGTTACGTAAGTTAAGATCTATATTAAACATATTGTTATAATGTTGTTGATAATAATACAAGTTTTTTTTTGTTCCTCTACCATTTACGCTGCAAGAAATATCAATTAAATTGGTTGATTTTATACTCAAATATCAATTAAAACGTCTGTATCAATTAAACTTTTCTATTCGTTATGTCAGCCGTTTTTTTTTTTTTGTTGATTGGTCTTATGTGTACTATTGTGTGCCATTGCTTTACATGCATTGCCGTAGTATCGGATTCTTTCACTGTTTGGTTTTCTCATTTCGAAAATGATGTAACATTTTATTCAAATAACATTTTTTTGTGATTGATTGATGGGAATCGGTCGACCATACACATATTACTTTGTGTACCATAGATTTTCAAAATGACAGACTAACATAATTAGATCTTATCGATCGCACTGTGTAGAAGGTTCACGTTTTATTAATAATCTTTTCGTGTAGTTTGAATTTAAAAACCCCAGAAAAAAAAGCATCATCGCCGTTGTAAAAACATCGTTGACACTATTTTTCTCTTAAATTTCATCTGAAAAAAGAAACAGCATGGTTTATATAGTACATCCTACCATGTATATATATATACTGTATGTATTATACACCATGTCAGTGTAAAACGTTGCAAAAAAAATGTAAATATGAATTTCGGCCATGGAATCACGTTCGAGTTTGTATAAATCATCTGATAGCCTAAAATACAAACTCGGTTAATGTAATGCAATTTCTTCATCTTATTTTTTCCTCTTTCCATTTTATGCTTTGAATTTCGTTACAAGAACTAATAATGCAATCTACATATTAGAGATTGAATGATAACGTTTTTCCATATAAATTTTTCGACGCATAAATTAGACTCGAAATAATAAATGAAAAATTTTATAACAATGTAACGTAACTCTCATCCATTACGAACACCAGAGGAAAAAAAAACCCTTTTTAGATCAATATACTGATATGGAATGTGAAAGATGATATAGTTTCTCTATCTCCCTCTCTCTCTCTATCGGCTATCAAGTGTGTAGTCGAGTGGACTTGGTCAATTTATTCGATTTACACAAAAGATATGGATGATGATATTGCATATTATGTTATGTTAAGACAAATTAAGAAGAGTGTCAAAATCCATTAACGTGTATTCCTTTCACATGTATCTCATAAAATGTTAAGCAGAAAGTGTGAAATTGAATAAATTTATTTAATCGTCTACTCTTTATTAGTATTTTAATTAATAAAATTCTGATGGAAAAAACCTTTTTTTTTCTATTCATTCGACCATCCATTTCGGAACTTTGTGTATAAGAATCATGCTGTGTATCAGCTATATTTTGCCTTCTACACTTTAACATGTTTTTTTATAATTTCTTGCAGTCATCCATCGACAAATAGATGGAATACCAACACTTTTACCACACGTTCGGAATTGATATTTATTAAACAAAAAATCTATTGTACAAATACGTTAAAATGTCTATATATATATACCATGGATCGTTCAGGAAAAAAACAACATTAAGTTTATTATCTGCGTTTAGTTTTGCCACTCAAAACTCTGTCTATTGTGTCCATTGTGGCTAAACGTATTAATGGTCAATTAGAAGGGAAACAAAAAAACATTTTGAATGAAGTACGCTTTTATTCGAAGTTAAAAGGAATGTTTTAGCTGTGTGTACCCATCAAAAAGAGTAAAGAATTGCCTGGAGAGTTAACGGGGTGTCTGAATTGTTTTGCAGATGTCGGGACAGAATATTTTTTAAACTTTTATGAATTTCGTTTCGCAAAGATTTCGGCGAGGATTTCGGTATACAAATATTTTACCCTTTTTTTAATTAAAAATACATATTTTTGGGATGATGTACATTATAACATTGTATATGGTGTCAACCATCAGTCTAGCTGAAAAGATTACCTTTTTCTAACGTTTTTTTTTTCGTTCTGTCTTCAAACATTTCATTCGTTCTATTATGTTCATCGAAAATATCATTGAATAATAAATGGATAATAATGTTCTAAGGACATTCGATTGTAACCATCAGGTTGCAACACGATAGAAGTTATATAACCGTCAAGCATGCCAATTCATATTGTGAGCGACAGCTTTTCTCCATTCAATTGGCATTCAATTCTAGGAATAAACTACATCATTTAGGTAGCGCTTGGTTTTCGATATGAACTATATTTTATTCATTCAATTCGAGATTACACCTCTGTCGACATAACAGTAATTTGATATCAATATGAATCCAAGTAAGTAAAAAACTCTCTCTATGCCACTTGAGATGTTGACACGAATAAAAAGGGAAAATTGATTTTAAAGAATATAAAATTTGTGTGTCGAAAAATTGCATGCATTGCGACATAAGTGGAGTAATTTATGGTTCGAATTCACAAGCTGTTTGCATTTGGCAAACATGTACCGATTGAGACATTTGAGCAATAGAATTTAGTGTTCCATCATCGTTAAATCCAATGAACATGACACCAGTTTAACCTCGTTTTTATGAAAGGGGTCCCTAAATGAAAGGTTGAAAGTGATAACATCAAAAAACCATCCAAAAGTTTACATAAAACAGAAAACTAAATTCAAACACACTAACCAGTAATTAAAAACTAATTTCTAATTGCTATATATTTAGCTGCTATTTTACCATTGTTTTTTGTCTAGAAAATTAATTGCTTTTATTTTCGGTACGACTGGTATGGCTTCTGAACACGCAACAAACAACACATAATTGTGTAAATCATTTACTAGAAATAGGGGATGCACTCTTGAATGGAAACAGAAAACTGTATAATGGTGAATTGAAA
Organism: Bradysia coprophila; assembly: GCF_014529535.1. NCBI lineage: Eukaryota > Metazoa > Arthropoda > Insecta > Diptera > Sciaridae > Bradysia > Bradysia coprophila. The sequence continues at coordinate 8,029,477 of NC_050738.1, read as the reverse complement.
TTCAATTTCAGTTTTTACCGCAAACAAATGCCTTTGGTCTCTAAATAGTGTTATAACACAATTGCATTTCTATCAGCTAACCGCTTCGAAATTCTTTAAAATAAAATAGTTTGGAATGGAAGCCGTATAATAACAAATCAATATTAACGAGAACCATCCCGTGCAATTCAAGCAGTTCAATTTGTTTGTCAAACTCATACAATCAGCACAAATTTGACTGAAAACAACGGCGCGTTTTTGCCCCTCAGCAAAATGTATTACCCGTGGAACGTGATTGAACTGGCATACTTTCGTCGGGCACAATTAAACAGTATTATTGGATAATTTAAGTGCCGTAGGACAACTGTTAATTTCACTGTTGCAAAGTGTTTGTTAAACAAATTTGCGTGTTGTTACCAGTGGATGATGAGCAGCCAGTGTTTTCAATCGTAACGAAAATTATAAATTTCATTTCATCAAACAGATATATTAACCTAAACTCACTCAAGACTATGAGATTTGTTTTTTTTTTTTTATTTATGAACAAAACAGTCATTATGCCCGTCACAACATAGACATGACGATGTTGATACCATATCAAATTAAATTATAACCTCTCTTTTCCCATTTTAATAATACAGTTGGTGTTGACAGGCAAACATATATTTTTACAAATAATTATTTTGTTTTGTTGTTTGTCTTATATATGCTGTTTGTACAGCTATTTACATGTTTTATGTTATAGCCGCATACTCAAACAGCATAGGTTGGCATCATCGAATCATAAATCAATGAACTTTTTTTTTGTTTAAAATAAAAGGGAAAAAAACGACTGTATTATTATTCATTGTGTTTATGCATTTTATATTAATTTTAAATTTGAATTGATGTGAATTTGAATATTTTATTCGTATATGGTGGATACGACGGACGCACATGTCGAAACAGAAATTATGATCATCAACATTTCGAATGAAATATCTTTGCTTGCAGGTAGTTTGTTAGAAAAATGTGCCCTTTTTACTTGTGGCTTAAATTAGACTTATCCACCTAACACACAATTGAAAACGGATTTCGTAATATTTTCGTACAAACTTTATCCGACAGGACTCCATTACATTCATAGTAAATTATAATTAAATTTTTTGATTCTATGACTTATTTTGTTTAAAATTAAAGCAAGATCAATACATAATCTATTACTTCATTTGTTTGAACATAATATTTTTATATATAAACACATTTTAAACAAAGTTCATCGCTTATTTTTGTCGTTGTTCTCGATTACAGATGATCATTTTTGAAAAAGTACTTCAATCGTCTTTTTAAATAATGAATAAATGATCTACTACTTCAATTGTTATCATACTATCGCTTATTTTTGTTATTGTTCTCGATAACAGATGACTACTGTTGTTGAAAGATTGTTTCTGTTGAATGTGTGGTAAACTATTTTCTGACCAAGTTAAAAAAAATTTCGCCTGATGTTTGCTTTCGTCAATCGAGCCATAAAACGTACATCAAAATGTTGAATGATAAAAAGAAACACGAATTCAAAGTCATTATTGACAGAAACATTCTTCAATTCATTGCTTGAAAATCTACCATGTTGATGGGAAGAATGGATTCAATAAATTTTATTTAGAATTATTGGGATCGTTGTCGTCGCTAACACACCCTTATCATGTGGACAAGAAATGGAATTGAATTATAATAACTAATGGTTTGAACGATGATTGGATGTTCTTTAATTCATTTTGATAGAGAAAAAATTCTCTTGACTAACAGGAAAAACATTTACTTTAACTAGTCTGTGAGAATACCTAGATTCATGGTATTACTGTTTAGCGTACTAGTTGCTAAAATTCTAGTTCTGAGACTTTTTGCAACTAGCCGACAAATAGCGAATTAGAGAAAAAAAAAGTTGAACCTTGGCTAGCATAAGAAAATTTATTTTGAGAAGATGAAGTAATAGATTTTGCATTTAACACCAGGTGCTACGTTTTACGAAAGGAGTATTAGATTTAAAACTGTATGGCGATTAATGTAATGAGTTAACTTAAGTTGCTTGTGAATAGTGTCTTCTGACTATGACTTCACTAGAGAATCGATTCTTTCACTTTTCTTTCACATGGGCTGTGAAAATCAATAACTTCTAATAACTTACAGTAAGATATTAATAGCATGAGGTGATTTAAAGTGGCGACATCAGTTCATTTTCACAGTAAATATAGGGTTCAACACAGAATTAGTCCTCATTCTTTATATGGCGCCATCTGAACACGCACTTACATACAACTAATGACCGCTTTATTTTGTATAATGTAATATTTCCTAAAAAAAACGTTTTCTACTAAATCCTAGCATAAGATACATAAACCATTACCAGTATATAATGTAGGCTGATACCAATTTCCACCAAGGATTATTCAAATCTGCCTCATAAATTCCAATTCCAGGCCATTTATTTCCAAATGTAAAATTTATTTTTTCCTCTGCACTTCAATGATTGAATCCCAAATTAAACAATAAATTGTGATTTTGAATTCGATTGACGTGAACTGCAGAAAATATGCGTAACCATTTGAGGTAACCATAACACAGAGAAACTTTCATGTGATGAATGGAACGTTAAAACATTTCATGTGAGCACATCGAAAAGACAGTGCAAAAAGGGAACTGGCGAGCATACACACAGGACATACATATGTCTGTAAAAGAAACGCCATATCACTGTTTTATATATTCAGATGTAATCGATCGGTATATTTTGGCAAAAAAATGTGTCATCAAATACGACAGTACAGACTTATACAATAACCGTTTAAAGCCCTAAAATAAATTGTACCGTCTGCTATTTCAATTCCATTGACAAAATCATTAACTAAACAACATGTATTTTTCTCTATATATTTACAGGATCGTCATGTAAAAAAGAATGATATCGAGCCAATTGTCGATCCATCCCAAGACTACGTACTGATAAAAGGCTATGAAAATGCCACTCATACTGTCATGCGATTTAAACGGAAATTGGACACATGTGATACATCTTACGATATTCCAATTTCGGTAAGTTATTTCTTTCGAATATTTTTTTAAGTGCACAAAATAAATACGATGATGAAGAGAAGAAAAAAAAAGTGAACGACAACGACATCGATGATGAATTTTATTGTAATACATTATTCGTCTTTATGTGAACGAAGATGTAACACTTCCTTTAAGAAAATATTATTCAAGAAAATGTGTTTTGAAAATAGAATTTATATTTTTCTTGAATAGACTTGAATGACTTGAGCATAATGTATGTTTTATGTTGATTTTCATACAATATTTGTTTACTTAAAAGCTTCCAGATTTTCTCTCTAATTTTTTTTTCTAAACATTATAAATCAATATGACTTAACTCACTTCAGCCGAAAAATGAAATTTTCAAGAATTCCGTTTTGTGTGGTGTCATAATGGGAATTATTATGAAAAGATTCGTGAACCACTTTTCACATATAACGAACACGTTTTGGAAAAAATTTTCCAACAACCCACCAGTTGTAACATAATTAACGGTGAAAAAGTTTCATTTATGTCGGCAACAAAAACCTGAATAAATATTTTCTTTACGAGTAAATCTCTCAAAATCTTTTGAAACGTTTCCATTCACGGCGGCTTTATAAATACCCAATAAAAAGTCTAATCCTTCGCAATTACATTTATTTTTCTGACTTGAGCCTTACAAAACAATGTCGAATTTGTATAGTCATGTTAACACTGTAAGAAAATAGCAATATCCAGTGATATCTCTACTTGTGTGCCCGAATGACATTGATGGATGTAATCGCTACAATTTTTCATAAAACGCATTCAGCAATTAAAGAATGTTGTCAGAAAACCAATTTCGTTAACAATCAACTGAAATCGTTTTTCGTAACCGATTCCGGGAAAACAATTTTCTATTGTAATTGAATTGTGTGAGAGCATATGGTTACATTCACTGTGTACCCTCGTTAAAAAAAACCTAAGCTCCATAAATTATAGCATTTTCACATTAGTCGTCCCCAAGCCCCAAGAAAAGTGAAAATAGATAGCCACTTTGTGTATCTGGATAGTAATGGCATGAAATTTTGTATCTTAGCCGTTGGATTTTTTTCCATTCTGAAATTGCTATTATCGTTCGAACAACTAATTTACTAATGATAATGAGTGTTGAAACATTTACCCAGTCATAAGGATCGAGTAACAGTTACATTCTATTAGTACCACCACGAATCCCCGATGTTATCGGAGTGGTTGTAATTATTACAACATGATTTTAAACATGTTCCAATAATTGAAATGAGTTTCGATTAATCAAATTCAATTGTTATTTGGCCGGGGGGTGTTAAGTGGTTAAATTCGAATCGATTTTATTTTTGGGCACCTGAACATAATTGAAAATAAATCTTTTCATTCGAAAATATTGCGTTTGAAACAGGACTTATTATTCGGAATATTTTTGAGAAATTCTTGGAAATTTTAAGAATATCCAGGAATTTTTAAGAATATAGCCGTGCACACGCACATGCTCAATTACAGTGAATGAACCCTTCAACAGTAATAAAAACAGTTCAAATGTTTTCTATGTACTAGTTTTCGAACCACAATACCCTGAAAATCCTTAGAATCGATCATTTTATTTTGACTTGATTTTACTAAGGAGTTTTAAGATTAATTTCAAAAATTCAAGAATTTTCAGGAACTTTAAGAATTTTTGAGAATAATTCTTGAAACTTTTTCAGAATCAAATTTACGAATAATAATCCATTGTTTCAAATACGATTGAAAGCAATGAAAGTACAGACCAGACAGGCATGGTCTGTCCATACAAACCGGAAGAAATAGCGATTTCATATAAACAAACTCACCTTTCAATGAAAATCATCATTGACATTAGACCTATAGAGTATACTTTCATTGATTGAAAGATGAACAGAGGGCAAACATTTAAGAGCACTCACCCCTTGGCAAATTTTTAGCCTACCCTTCGGGTCGGGCTGTAACACCCCACTTATCAAATACACAACTTGGAACCTCGGAAGTAATATACTATTGATCGATTTCGATGGAAGTAATAGACCAGATAATAATACTGGTCATATGCCTGTCGCCTGTAACAGGTTAAAATTGTACAGTATTACATTTGACAAAGGAAAAAATGAACAGAAGTTTTAGACTATTCAAATTTAAAAGCGCAGGTTTATTTCACACGAGTTTTTTTCTAAATCAAATACGTTGCTGTGAATGTTTTAATAAATTTGATTCGTCACATACCAAAGCTAGAAATGAATTTCCATAAAAAAATTACAATTTTAATCTGTTTTTAATTACATGTCATTTCATAATTAGCAACATTCATTTCCATACATAAAAAGTCGAAGAATTTTGTAAAATGAATTTTTTAACAGAATAAAAAAAAATTTTGTATGACAAACTGTTGAAATGCCGAACTCCCAGTTTTGTGTCGACTTGTTGAATGTTGTCATTAAATTTATTTCCTTGATGAGGTAAAATTAGCCCGTAATGTATGGCCCCGTACATTAAGCCCCTGTGTGATGGAAAACTAGAACATGCGAAATTCACTTTTGCGTGTCTCTATTACACGAAACGCTATACCAAAAAGCTCGTTTTGTGTTATGACTGTGGTACATTATAATATTTTATATATGTAAAATGGTTACAAAATAATGCAAATGAAAAGAATTTCTCATCTCTACCACGACTGCCGGATGTAAAATTGCAATTACCGTTCGTAAATGATTTAATGCTTTTGTGGAATTATTGTTGTGAGCTGGTTAAGAGTTGCGAGTAACGATTGTAATGAACGTTGTTGTGCCAGCCAGCCAGCCAGCCTTACCAACAACGATGTAATGTATAAAATTTTATATATATTCGGACAGATTGAATGAACATTTTTATATGTACAATGTATACACATAGCGTGTGTATACATATTGTGTGCACATCGTGGCTTGGATAATAGGTATGCAAATCAGGTTTTTTGTCATCGCAATGGCAATTAACAACCTACTCTTGTCCATTGCGTCTGTGATAAATGTGAAAAAAGCGAATGATTAGAAAAAAATCTCTCTCAAAACGGGAAGAATCTTATTAAATTTAATTTAAATGTTTAAACGTTGTCGCAGACTATGTGATTTATAATATGCAGAACCTGACATGGTTGGTTTGTTGTAGTCTCAAATACGTAAGCTGGTTTTACTTACTGTAATTGGTGCGATTAACTAACGTAAATTATAAATTACGAATTAAGGCGGCTAAATGACAAATTTAATTATATTGGATCGAATAGAAAGCTTTTCGTATTATTCAGAGTGTTTTCTCCTTCCTCCAAGACATAATATCGAGAACAGATCGTACAGTACAAATTTAACAATTTCAATTGAACGAAATATGAGTACAGGGAAGGAATTGTAATTATCAATTTCAATCCGAATTTAAAGTGCGGGTGATTTACCGTAGTACAGTAAATGGGGAGAACTCAACGTTAAGTTAGTTACACAGATAGAAATGTGGACCTAGATTTAAATATTTTAGAGATTAACATTATCTTTTGAATTAAAATTTGATTCCCTATGGAATTACTTTCGTTACATTTTGAACTGGTAAAATTAAAGTTTTTTACAGGATACATGCGTCGAAAACCATACTTTTCATGTTTCAAGCTGTCCTTTCGACACCCTCAGCATGTAATAGTATATTACTTCCGAGGTTCCAAGTTGTGTATTTGATAAGTGGGGTGTATTCCCCACTTGTCAAATACACAACTTGGAACCTCGTAAGTACAATGCTTTACGTGATTAGGCAATGTAAATGATCTCGGCTACGCCTCGGATCAACAAAATTCACACGAAATCTCTACTTTTCATCTTTTATTCCGAGTCATGTAAATAACTATTTGATGTACCGACATCTACTACGTTAGGGAGGCATTTTTCTCTTATCTGAAATGAGAAATGTTTGAATGTTAGGTATGCAATTTGTAATATACCTGACGAGATCTGAACCTACAGCACAACAGCTGAGAATCTTTGCACTTAATCCCGTCAGAGTTTTATTTCGAACCGTACAGAGAAAAATATCCCAGTGGGATTAAAATACAAACATTAATCCCTAATAGTCGCTAACAAATCGAATGTAATCCCACACGGTCCTAAAATTTTTATATGTAAACAAATTTTAATTAATCTATTTGCCACATGAACACATTATTCATTGAATCCCTTGTTTTAAGTTTTTCCAATTTTTTGATATGAAATCTACTACTTCAATATTTTGATCATTCCTTCAGCTTTATAGAAGAAAATTAGAAAGCGCTCATCGCTTGTTTTAGTGGTCATTATTGATATCTGTTACTGTAAAGTAAATTTAGGATTCTTGTCTTTCTGTCAGGTTAAAAAACATTCGTTACTCTATTGAATACAGTAATATTATGTATGTACTACACACCTCCACTCCACATACTGTAGAAATTATAAATTTTCAACCATTCCCCCTATTACTTCTTACATTTGTATAAATTACATTTCACCTTTGATCTATGATAATAATAATATGTTTGAAAGTACCAATTAATTTACCGAGAGTTGACTCCACCGAGCTGGTTTCATTTACATAAATTTAATATTGATTCGTTCCTGTAATTAACATCCTTCAAAGTAATCAGCATAGTTGGCATGAACAAAGACTAGGCGTCCTTTATTTACTCACACCGATATACTCCCACACACTGATCTAAAGGCAATTTGCTTCTGATTCAAATAAAGATTTTTTTTTTCATGATAAATGAAAGGAAAAGGTTAATCAAATGTAGGTTTGATGAGGTAAAATATTAATAAATAAGAAAATTTACAAAGAAGTAGATTATTCCATTGGAAAAAAGTCGGTCTCAAAATGTATTATCGTCATGAGAACGGTTTCTTTTTTCGATTTTTATCAATTAAATTTTTTGTTTCTTAAATACTTTGAAGATAATTTATCAAACAAGTTGCGTGAATTGGGTATAAAAAAAAGAACGCGGCTGGACTAAGATAAACGATTTTTTTAATCAAAGTTTAATTATTTTTCGAACGCAGTTATAGGAATGAGAAAATAATTTTTCCTATCGTTGTGCACCGAATTTTTGTCGACATCCAATATACCTTCCGAGGTATAATTAAAATTATTAATGAATTTTGTAATGGAAACTCCATAATGGTATAAGAACGTTTCTTACAGAGTCATTAGTTCTTATCCATTACGACTTCACAATGTAACGTTTACATTCTTAGCTACGAGATTTTCTCAATAATGTTACCTCGGTACAAACTTTTTATTTCTACTTCTTCTTCTTTTAAATTTATGCTTACAAAATTGTAAGACTGTAATTATAAAATAAGCCTACATACATGCATTGGAATAACACCTTTTATCCATTACCATGTCATCTAAATGTATAATATCCACACATATATGCGGTATGCGTAAAAATATCACTTGGAAATATTTAATCGAACAATTTCGTATTTATAATGTATGATCGTTCGAGATGACTTGTATGACAAGTTTTTACATTTAAAACTTATCCAAATCAACGTGAATCTCAAGCGGAAAAGTAATTTTTATTTAAACATATCATAAGATTTATATATATACGGCTTCGTATTCAAAAGCCATTTTTGAGAGATTTTATTTTTTATGAGTTCATAAACTCCACATTGATATTGTATTAGCTGTGAGGATGACTTTAATGAAGGTGATGTTTAGAAGATGATTCATCATAAAATGTTCGTTTCGTGTTTTACCGATTAAAATGAAACATTTTGAATGATAGGCTGTTTGGACGCGTTTTTATGTTCTCGCAAATCGCAGTCAGAGATCAAGAAATAAAAATTTAGTCAAAAGTTATACAGTCAGAGACAGTGAAATTTCAGCATGAATTTGCTTCATCTGTTTTTCAGCTGATCCACACAAACAATCAAAACTTTTTTGTTTATACGTTTAGCAGCTTCAACCGCATAAACAGTTTTGATTGTATTTGTGAATCAGCTGAAAAACAGCTGAAGCAAATTCATGCTGAAATTTCACTGCCTCTGACTGTATTGTCAGGCTGTTTGCATTCAACAATTTAACCATGTAAAACAGCATCAAAACCTTTCGAAAGCACATAATTTCAACTTCATCGTTCACTTCATCCGAAACATATCTCTTTAAACACAAAATTTTTTCAATTTACCCAAAAGAGATTCTTGATGCAAATTCTTGCAAAAAAATATCGACAAAAACGTGTTCTGGCTTCAAGTGTAGCACCTCATGCATAACATAACTAACTACCAAGAAAAATGCATCTGCTTCAGAATGCACAATGGATACACTGACGATGGAGAAATGTTACCCAATATTTTTTTTCATTCATCTATCTGAGTTGTATACACGTAATAAAATTACGGTAAAACATGTTAGAACCGATACCGAGAGACTATATATCCATTCACATATAAACACAGAGCATTCATCTTGCCTCTGATTTTCTTCATTTTTTAATATTTCATAAATATAATTTCAAAAAGAGTATCTCCAATGACAACATATTGACAAAAGTGTTTTCAATCGAGCAGGCAATCTTTGCTCTGGTAGAATCTTATTAACATTCCAACAACATTAAAGCCACTTGCTTCCTGTCTTAATTTTATGATGAAACCAATATATCTGGTTTGTGAACATAATATATAATGTTTAACATGCAACTTTTCAAAAAGAGATCAAGAACCCACTCACATCTCATCTTTTACTCTTTTATAACTTTACCATTTTACGAAGCATGCCGGTGGGTAACCAAATTTTTCGTGACGAATAAAAAATCGATGAATACCAAGTAAAAGAAAGCAAAAAAGAAGAGAATAACGTGGGGTATAACTTAAACACAACGAAAATGACAAAAAAATGTAAATAATTCTGAATATTGATTAGTTGATTTATATATATTTTCGGTGTTTCGTTCTTTTTTTTTACTCGAAATATGTGCCGACAAACTGTTTAATAATTCATCAAGATCAAGGTTCCTTCGGTGTTGCACCATTAAATTACCTTTTGTGTAAAAAAAAACTTTTCCAATATATGGAGTGATTCGATTTGTCAATTGTATATTTTCGGAAAGGTTACAGCCTTAGGGTTACCGATACATTGAATTTATGGCAGGCACATAAACAGTGCACCTATGTTGAAAAGCTCCGGCGACGCTGCTGTGGACCTGATTTTATGTTTCCACAGTTTGAGGGGTAAAGCACTCGATTGATACCGATAAGATAAATAGAGGACTGAAACTGGACAGTGTATCATACAAATTTTGGCACTGTAAAAATTTGGAAAACGTTTTCATGCAAAATAGTACTCTGACAGCTGTCACTAAAAGTACTTTTGCTTGAAGTGCGCTGATTTAATCAAATATTATAAATGTTAATAGGGTTCTATATTTGAAGTTATCTAAGGGTTAGTTCAGGTAATCGCTTGAAAAACTTTTTTTTTTCAGCGTGCAACTTTGATGCGACTCTTTTTTTTCGTTTGCACCTCTTTTGCGTGGTTTACCCCTCGCCGCAGTCTCAACTTTTTATGTAACGAAAATATCGGTTCGGTTTTTAAGTTTAATGGTTTTATTGATGTTTTGTTTGTTTGGTCTTCCTACGCCCACTTTTTGTTGATACATCTATCTTCTTCTTTTATAAAAGTAAGGTCGCTTTTTTGGGTAGGTCAACATTGTATTCGATTTCAATTTAAGACTGTCTACGAAAACCGACTTTTTTCCTATAAAAAGCTAACTGCCTTTCATCGCCTCCTGCTTTTGCAACCGTGGTAAGGGTTAATAAACGTATCGCGTGATGAAAAAACCTTTTACTAGCGATGATTGGTTCGGTAAAACACGTCAAAAGTGTGCAAGTACATGAGCTTTATTAGCAACTTCACCACATATATTGGTAAAAGAAAACTTCAAATTGTTTTCCTTTCGTCGCTATACATGTCTTGTTGCATATATCTTTATATCTTGCTTAAAAGTATCATTTTTCAGGATGGTTCATTTCTTCTCTAATTACGGTATATCTCAATTTCAGCCGCATATACATATGTAGCAATTAGCATTTATCTTTTATGTCATTGCCATATGTTTTCCTTCTCAATTAAGTACTGATCGTGTACAATTTTTGTTTTGGCATTTCTTTTAATGAACCGGCAAACCATTTATTACGTGCGTAGGTGCGCATTTTTATAGCCATGTCCAATCAAATGTTTATAATCATGGGTAATTATCGAATTGATTTTTCGTAGCTGTTATTGTGTCGTGTCGTTTGATTACCATTTTATTACAGCCGAAATTTAACACGATTTCCATATAGAACGCTATGGCTGGCTGTTTTACATTTTTATAATACAAGTCGTCCGACAGCACATATACCACACTCATAGATTTATATAATATAAATTCACCATCGTTACATATTTATTGTACAATGTTTGTTATTTATGTGAATATTTTATGTTTTGTTTACAGAACGACACTATGAGAGTCATTTACATGTACCATGAAAGTGAACCGCAAAGGGGTCTTTTGATACCAGGTAATTTACCGAATCCAGAAGTTGCATTTAGGGGCTATCGGTCATTGTTCCTTACACAAAAACCACAACAACATCAAAATGTTGATCCAAACATGAAAATCATGGAATTACGTAACCAAGATGTTGAATTACCTCAAGGAGACGACACACTATATTGGTGCAAAATGTTTAAATTACAGGATATAAACCAGAAGAGCCATGTTATTAAGGTAAATTATACACCGTTTTACGTTAAATTTATCAACCATAACATGTCAGAGCTGAATGTTATACATATATATATGAACGCTCATACTAGGAGTTGCGGGAAATGTTTATATTTGGTATTTTAACAAAAATTAAATCTCAGCAAAAAGGTTCATAACGTTAATCCATTTCGAGACTTATTGTAACTTCGATATAGCTCTTTGATTTATAGAGCTTCAACGTTTGTAAACTTTATTGTCTAAAAAAATCAACGAAACAGCCGATTACTTCTTTAATTTTACTCTAGACTCTATCGTTTCTGAGCCCTGTATACGCCTGTATACCCACAAGTTTAACGATGGTACTAATAGAACCAACGAAACATGAATGATAAAACTTGCACCGTACATTAAAAAATTAATTAATTTCGTTTCTTACTCTATAAACTCTCAATCTATAAAGCAAAAGTAAAAAGCTTTTGTTTCAAAAATTACGTATAACTCACGCTGAATAAAGTTAGTATTTACACCATCTTCATGAGACCAACATTTCTTTCTAGTGTTTGTCTGGAGAAACCAGGCTAAATAAATTGTGCTCCCAAAATTCGAACGTTATTAACCACAAAAAAATCAAATGTATTTAACCAATTCGTGTTTAACCAACACTCGAGCTTATATTCTTGAAACTTATTTCTAACATACAATCTTAGTATGCTTCAAAAACCATTTTGATTCATTCTGCTTCAAAGAACATATTTCGCATTCGTTCACATTTATTTCAAATTTGAAAGCGAATGTGATCACATTTGCGAGGCAAATGTGGACACATTCGTTTCAAATAATTTGAAACGAATGTGGCCACATTTTTTTATGACAATTTTTGAAAATGCAAATTCGCCAACAATATTGAATAAATCTTGAAATATTTTTGCAGATCCGAAGACTTCAGGCTCATAGCAATCTAGTGACACAACAAAAAATTCTGAAAATATTTTTTTTAAATACAAATTTGTCCATGAGACTTAGCGAATTTGCCCAAAAAATGCACATTCGCCCATCTTCATCGAACGAATGCGCCCATGAACCAACTAACTTCGGATTTTTTTGACGCACATCTAGAATGATATTGACCTGTACTTTACGGATTCGCAAATCATTTTCATGAATTATTCAATATTATTGGTGAATTTGCATTTTCAAAAATAATTCAAAATAAATGTGGCCACATTCGCGCCACATTTTTTGAGCGAATGTGAGCACATTCGTTTCAAATGATGCGAAACGAATTTGCTCAAATTTGATGACATAAAATGTGAGCAAATTCGCTTTTCAAATTTGGAACGAATGTGCATGAATTTGTTCAATCTTTTGATGTTGAATTGATGTCGTAAATTTATGAACGATTTTTAGCGATCTTATTTACAGAAATCGTGAAACTGACAAAAAGCCATTTGGTCAATATCAACTGATTCCAATTTTTCTGCACTTTTTTTTATTTGTGAAATTTTACGTCCAAATTCAACGGAGAACGAATTTCGCAGGAAATGTTTTTGAATTTTTAACAAGTAGCACTGAAAGTGTGAATTTTCAACCATATTAATTCTAAACTCATAAGAGCTGTTGTTTAAAATATTTTTCTAAGAAGTTTAGAGTTTAATCAAAAATAATAAATGAGTTGAGTATTTTTTTGAAAATTGTTATACTCTTCAGTGTAAGTATTTCACGTTTCATTCGTTCAATAAGTGGACATTGGATTTTTTTACATAAAATTCTGGAGCTAAACTGAAAAGAGTAAAATCTTAAAATCGGTTGATGATTTTAGAAAAATTAAAGTTTTCATATTTTTAATGAACTTTTTACAACTTTCGATACAATTTCAAAACAAATAAATCACCGTGGAAATGATTCTTGCTCGATTGTTTTTAGTAAATTTTCAAATTTCACCATTTCCCGCAATTCCCTATAATGTGCAGAGGACATGAAATTTAATTAAGTTTTTAATTAAATGTTTTTTCTCCGAAAATAATGTTCCACAGTACGAACCAGTATTTGATTCAGCGGCAAGCATTCCATATATGCAACATATAATACTGTACGAGTGTCAGGGGGCATCACCCGAACTGGAATTGATGTCAAGGGAGCAAGGTCGCCCGTGCTACCGTCCAAATAATCCACCTTTATCGTGCAATGCTATCGTTGCTACATGGGCGAAGGGCTCTGAGGTATTTTGCTTAAAACATTTTGTTGTAGTACTAGTGAATGAAAATGCATAATTATTAGGTTATAGTCCGGGAAAATGTTATTTTCGCGGAGAGTTGACAACATAAATTATGTAAAATTGAGTGTGTTGTACAACGACGGTCTGTTTCTCCTTTCACAGGGATTTTCATTTCCACTGGAGGCTGGCTACGCTTTGGACTCGAAACAGACGAAATTCTATATGATGGAAACGCACTACAACAATCCATTGAGTAGTGCCGATTCGATAAAATCAACCAATCGTCAGCAGGCAGACAATTCCGGTTTAAGACTGTATTATACGAGCAATTTGAGGAAGCATGACGCAGGTGTTCTGTCCATAGGTACGTTGTGTGATATTCGTCATAATTTGCCGTTCTGTCTCTCGAAGAGTGAAAAACGTTATTGCAAGACATTTATATATTTGTTGCACGCATGACACAAGATTTCCTTGTACATGTGAGCCATGGCAAATCGGTATTGTTCTAACATTGTACGTATATGTATACCTGTTCCTGTAATTGCAATAACGACATTGTATGGACGTGATTTTACGACAATGTCACTTTTTGTTTCCTCGGGGAATTTGATATTAACAGACGTATATATATACACAAACGATTGATGGGCATGAATGTATTATATATTTGCCGGTCGAATAGACGTTAATTGGAACAATAGGATTGGTACTAATGTAACAAGATAATGTTGAGTTGAAATGGTGCATATTCAATATGGTCCATATTTACGACCGTAGTTTCGCTTAACAATATTCCGTATAATGAACGTAATGAGCCATGTTCTTTTCAATTATTATCGAGAAGATAATATCTACTGATTGTTGCAGTAATCCAAACTATACAGACTTTATGGGCAACAATGGATTTTCATTTAAAATTTTGGTTTCATCATTTCATGGATCGTTTGCCTCTCCCGAATTAGAGCTAATTTTAGCATAAAGCATTCGTCTCTTAAATACAGTTGCCCAAAGGATTTTCTATACATAACTCATTTAGGAAACAGAGCGCATTGTATTAAGCGAAATTAAATTTGCCTTTCAAAAACAGCGATTTAATCTGTTACTTCTTTTGTTTACTATATCGCCTGGTCTTTGATGCAAAATCTTTTACTTCATTTGTTTAATCAATTTGCAATACAATAGATGACTTAATTGAGCTCATCGTTCATTTTTGTCGTCGCTGTTGCTAACAGATGACCAGTGACGTTTCTGAAAGGTGCATTGAACACTGACATCCATTATTTAATTACCAACTTACCAACAGGCATGGACCCGAACTGGCGACACATAATTCCACCATTCCAAGAAAAAGTCGTATCCGAAGGTCATTGCATCGAAGAGTGTACACGTAAAGCGTTCCCCCGCCAGGGGATCTCAATATTTGCCGTAATGATGCGAACACATCTGATTGGCAAGGAGATAAAATTGCGACACATCCGAAACGATGAGGAATTCACACCGATTGCATCCGACAAAAATATCGATCCGAATTACCAAGAATACAGGCGACTGCCAACGGCTATCCGTACTATGCCCGGCGATCGACTGATATCTGAATGCACATACGACAGCTCGACTAGAGACCAAATAACATTAGGTTGTTAACAAAAATGGGAAACGAGTTTCGTTTGCAATAACTAATTGATGTAAATGACAATTTTAGGTGGGATAACAACCAGGGAAGAGAGTTGTATAGTCCTAACGTATTACTATCCGCGGCAGAAGAAGCTGACCACATGTCATTCATTACCTAGTCTACCAACAGTTCTTCATTCATTGGGAATACAAGAGCTCGCAATGTAAGTGCCCTTTGGTTAAACGAACATTTGAAATGATACTGTCAAATTGAATGTTGGTAAAGAACTGTGGTTGCTTCTGCAGTCGTTTAAAATTTTTGAATTTGATGTCCACGTATCTAATTATTGATCTATGTGCGTGTACGCTTCTAACGATTCGTTGTGGTTTTGTAGTAGTAAAATGAGGCTACTGCATGAAATAGCATTTATGCGTCAACGATCATCACGCATATATATTCCACAATGACTCGATGTATATATTAACACTTTAAACCAACAAAAATTTGACAGTTTCCTCGTGTTCATTAATCTAATTGAATCATCAATTTTGCTTGAAAATAAATTTGTTTTTTTCTCTCTCTTTCTCGTGCTATCTTCATTTTTATTCCCCAAAGTGGTTCGAATCCAGTGTTGATCGCGTCTCCCACAGAACTGGCTGGCATGACGTTGGAGTCACGTCTCGTAACGTACGATTGGAAAAATCAATTTGATAGTTTTCAGCAAGTCACCAGAAGAGGGTCATTTAAAGCAATTTGCTGGGACGCCAAAAACATATTAATACCGGTAAGTCATTATTGTTTAATACAAATTTTGTTTCGGTTTTTTTTTCTCTCTCTCTTTCTTCAGTTCAGTTCATTGCTTTTACTTGTGATGGGCATTTTTACAGCAAAATAATTTATAAAAGTTGCAATCTCATTCCGTTTTAATTGATGATGTTACCCATTGTACAGAGAAAACGTGTGCGTGCATGGATGTGTGTATGTGTGTCTGAATGAAAGATATGGAATTTTTAATGGACCCTTCTTTGTGTAATTCAACAAAAGTTATTTTTAATTAATTTATTATAGTTTTGTTATGGTATTCCAAGAGTCAAAGAAAATTTATTTAACGAGAAAAAAAAGCAACAAGAACAACACCAACAACAATCTATCCATTCAAAGAAGAACAAAAAAAAATCACTTTAATGAACGTGTCGGCTAATTGCATGAAAAAAAAAGTATTAATTACAAGCTCTCTGGCTTTCCGTATAATTTTAATTAAAGAAAATGCAGATAAGCCGGTGTGTATAGCTGTGTGCTAAGGATAATTGCTAAGACGAATTAAAAATACAATTTTGAAGCGTGTTTTATGTGAACTTTAATGTACGAATTTTGTATTGTTCTACTGGTAGCCAGAGATAGAATTGTGTGTGTACAGTGGAAATGTGAGACGAATAATGTGCTGTGTTAACTTTTATGCGGAAGGCAGAAGGAAAAAAAAATTGAATAAATGATAACGATAACCGTTGAGTAGATGCGAATTATGCCAAGATTTGAGGACGATTTAATTTTTAAATTTCTTTGAAATGTTGTTGAAAGTAAACATTCATGAACTGGTTCCCTGGTGCAAAAATTAAGCCTTCGGTTAGCTTTCGTCGATAACAAACTTTGAGAAACATTGATGATCGAAATGTATGTGGAAACGAATGAAGTCATAGATTCTGAATCAAAAATGCTTGTGGATGATTCTTCGAAGTTCGAACAAAAGAAGTCTCTGATTAAGAGACATCGATGCTTAGCTAAAATTGTAGCCTACATTTGTGTGTTTAGTATTTCATTTTTGATGATATCTTTTCATCAGAATCATTTTTGAAAAATGTCCGACCGCAATAACGACCACTAATGTGTTAGCTTTAAATAAAATTTAGTTTTTGTTGTAGAAATACCGTATTAGTAGTATTGGTTGTAGTCATTTGACCGGCTCTGTTAAAAGTCAGCAGTTTAACGAAATTATCATAAATTGCTCAGTTTTCCCAGAGCTGGTCAATATGTCAAACTTAAAATTGTTGAATTTTCTGATTTCTGCGAAAATAACACGTACAGTTTTAGTAAGTGATACAAACCTTCTCGACAACATCTTCTCACATGAAAAAGTCGTAGGTCAATCAAAACTTAAAGTCAAAAATAATGTGATTTGTAGCAAATTCCATTTACGCACAAGGGCTTCCGTTGCATGGCAGTCCTAGTCAAGAGTTTTTCAGAAAATCTTTTACTTCATTTGTTTGTTCACTTTGGTTACACTAATATTCTCCTATATAAGGTTACACTCTTGCCAGTGCTCTTCGTTTATTTTTGTCTCCGTAATCGATGACAGATGAATATATACATTTCTGAAAGTACAGAAATTAGCAACAGCAAGAAAATTTGAAAACTCACTAATCTCGCCAGAAAAACTTTTCCTTTTAAGATTTCATTGAAAAATGATGATAATGAAAGGCCGAACTAAAATTATGCGAATGCGAAAAGTACATTCAAAATCTCAAATTACTTAAATGGAACGAAGTTAACTACTATCTTTCGACCGATCGTACATTACCTCAAAAATATAAAATCAATAAATCATATTCGTTCCGTTTATCCACAACTTAATAAATCCCACGATTTATCGCTTAACTTCCATTTATTTGCCTTCAACATACTTCCCGTTTTTTAGTGTACTTCCCAATTCCCAGACACTAAGAAAAACGGCGGAAAAAAATAACGGCAAAACCATAAAATGAAATAAATCAAAAAAATGTTTTCCAATCTTCCTATAAACCATACATTCATTCATGAAAAAAAAACAGCAGCAGCAAACCAACGAACAAAAAAAAACTTTATTCATTCAAATTTGGAATAGAAAAATTTTTATAATACCCTTTCAACCTATAAACCCACATTACCATGAAATAAAAAGATTGAGGATATGTAGCTTAGCGTTGTACATGTTGTATACCTAGTGCACAGACAGACGAATTGAAATATTTTCCTATTTCGAAGCAATTTTTTTAGATTATAAAAAAAACGCTCCCCGCTCCTCTCTTCGAAATAACGTAATAATTTTCACGAAACGGGGCCAGTTCTGTTCAACAGATTGTACGTTACAAATACCTAGGGTAAAGTACCGAATGACTATTCTATATGTTATATAGCACTCTAATTTTAAACCCAATCTTTAAAAAAATATTTTGCACATGCAAAGTGATAACGAAAAAAAAATGTATAAAAATAAACTCGGTTGCCTTTTGCATAAACCACACTATTACATCATCGGGTTAAAGGGTATACGGAGAGAGGTGTGGTATTAACAAAAAAGAAATGTATATAGAAAACTCCCGGCTACGAACCAAACTAACTGAACCTTATATGTATGATGTACCCTTATTTGTAATGTATATCTTGGATTTGGGGTAGAGAGTATTTTAATACTTTACGATGAAATCGAAAAGGTGATGTTGCGAAAAATATTTCCATTTTAAAAAGCATCTTCAATAAAATACGATAAAACCACTTTTCTTCTAATACCTATGGAAGCGTCTGGGATAAGGAAAAAAAATCGTTTTTCTTTCAAGATATATAGAATTATAAATTTACCTTAATATAAAATAACGAAGAGCACCAGCATTGGCATGTATTCGTCTCGATTCCTGGGGTATATCCGAATAATGTAAAGTGTAAGAAACCGGTCTTATACTGTATTCTATCTTACGTGTGAGGGTGGTGGCAGAGAGCAGATAAAAACTTTTGAATTTATTATTCAATTTTGTTCTCTCTTCCATAAGTATCTAATAAAAAAACGTAAGCACTTTTAATATCCGTTCTCTGTGTAGACAAATAAAAGTAAATTTTATTTAATGCCATCGAACTCCAGTTGTTCTTTACCAATCAATGGTATTAAACGAAGGGTAGATGTATACACACATTGCAAAATGCAATGTTTTGATTAGTTTTTCCTTTCCAATTTTCAAATGTCTCGCAGATAAGTTTTTCCGTACATTTATCTGTTTTTCTTTCTTCTATTTACGTGTGACGAGCATATTTGTCGACAACGACATCGACGTTTTGTTATTGTACCGCTCTACCTTATGTAACAAGTAACAATCTAAAATCGACAATCAACCCAAGTTTATATTGTATTGATATATCTACTCAGTTTACCAGAATTGTTGTTTTTCTGCTGACACAGATTTAGAATTGATGTCGCCAGATATAAAACTAAATTCTGCAATTTCTGCCATGGTTGTAAATAAATTCAATAGAAAACAAGTTAAATTTATTATTCCGAAATGTTATTATGGTTTCCTCGAGGTTTATATGGAAAATTTATATTACGAATATTTCCACCATAGAACAATGCAATTTGAACTAATTTTTGGCATTTTTTTCTTATTTTGCGAAATGATGAAGAGTTTGTTTTTGAGATAAAAACTTTCTGATGATCGAAAGTGTATTCACTTCCTTCAAGAATTTGCGAAGTAAAATTGTTTCGATAAATTTTCCATTTTTATTTGATATTGGAATCAATACACTCAAAATCACTTTCTACTCAGTAAACGATTCTGTGCCAACAAATTAAGTCTCGTGCTAAAAGCTTTTTCCGACGGTCGTCCGATTGACGTAACAAAGGCGGGAGTTCGCGAATCCTTTAATTCCATAAAAGCATTTCGCTTAGAGTTATTACTATTAATATTTTCAATTTAAATTGCTAGCATACTTTCAGCGTCTCCTTTTCAGGGTAGAATAAACTTAATGTAAACCGTTGCAACTTTGGAAAAACTTTTGTGAAGATTGAATTAAATGAATTTTGCACAAAAATTTAGTTGTAAAAAATCTGGATTTTATATAATGAACAAAGGAGCTTTTGGTGAAGAAATCTGTGCTGGGATGATTTGTTGTATTAAATACGTTCAACGAACTTTTGCTTCTTTTTCGTATCAACCAAGGTCGAAGTAGTTTAACAAATCACAAGCAAGTAATTTATTACGTAATCTGTTACCTCTCTCGTTTGATGCATTTCGTCAAGCGATGCAAAATCTTTTACTTCATTAGTTTAAACATTCGTAAGACTAGATAAAAAGAGATTAATTAGCCGCTTCTAAAAAATTCTGCGGTCAGAAAACGGAAACGTTTACCATTTGTAACATCAGACTGGCATTCAACATTCCAGGAAAGACTTTGTTGACATTATCGTAATCGTAAAAGATACGACTTCAGAAAATTAAATCATTTTATGTCCAGCCTTTTTCCCTATATCGAAAAGAAAGTTGATTACAAACACAAGATGTGAAGAGGATCTTTTGAGGAAATGTTCACAGTAGAAATTTCATTTTTCGAGTATGCACAAAAGGTTCATTTTACGAGTGAAGCACTACGTTGAAAAGATACGTACATCTGTTGTGTACAGAAACGTTGTTTTAGATTTTTGTTCGTAGGAGTGACTGGAACATTCAATTCCTTTTTATTCAAATTGAAAGCATAATTTTCACTCTCATCGTCTCTGCTATTTTAGTTTCTATTATGGCAGTAACCACGAAAGAGTTCAATATTTGCATTTAAGTCTAATTTTGCGTTCAGTCTTAAGAAGCCGCAGATACATAATTGAAGATAATTATCCTCAGGACTTTTTATGTTCGTTTAAATTGCGTTATCTGTTTAGGGTTGGTTAGTGTTTGAATGCAAATGAGTTCCATTACTGAGTCAGGGGCTCAAGTCGAAGAATGTATAACCTTTCTTGTATCGCTTATCTTACCGTTTACAAAATGAACTTTCAAATTAAGGTTAAAGCAAAATCGATATACTTTCATGTCGTTCATTCAATAATTTGCATATTTTGTTGACTCTCCAATCTGGTTTATTGTTCCCATTTAATTTCGTTATTTTACTAAAAACCTTTAACGCTTCCAGTTTTGATGAGAAAATGTGCTCGGAGAAATTTTAATTGATAAAATTTTCTTTCCGTTTGTTTAGGGCACCGAATACATCGAAGGTCACAATCCAAATATAACAAAAGTTTGGCATCCACCCGCCAGCGAATGTATCAAAAGCAATACAAAGTCTTCGTTTGATCGTCATCCAGCCACTCACCAGAATGCCCACCACAACACCAATGCGTCACCAGGCAATGAGGACGAAAACAGTAATATCATCGAAGGTGCGGCACGTAGCAAAGTTTCAAGAAGTTCAGCCACTGAAACCATGGGTTTGAGTGGCTCTTCAGGTTTACATCAAGCATTCTTTGTCAAACAATCATTGGTTTGTTTAAGCGTATTTGTGTTTACGCTTAAATTGATTTTATAGTGTTAAATCAATAGGAATCGGTGCGATAATGTATTATGTGAGTAACTCATATAACATAGGAGAAATGAAAGAAAGAAAAGAAAATTCAGTGTGTGTGTTGTGTTTTGTAATATACTTAAGGGATATAGAGAATGACGATATATTTGTTTATACTAAGTTATAAAACAGAAAAAAATCCGGTGAATAAAGCAAAAATGTAATGCGGTTTTGAGATAGATAAAAGAAGGATGACGACAACAACACAATAAAAAAAACTATTTCATTTGATGCTATTCCTATATTTTACGGATTGTGAAGAGAGTTTATTTTCAGTTGAATATATTTATTTGTATTATATGCAGTGTAAATACTAAAAAAAAATTGTTTATTTTTTGTACTCAAAATTTCATATAAATGGAGCTCTAAACCACATGAAAAAAAAATTTTTGCTGTATATCTCCTCCATACAAGAACTGCCCTAAAGAGCTCACAGAAAAATGCTTCGACTACTGGTTCATATTTATTTATTTTTTTATTTTGCTCCAAAAAAAAAGTTATTTTTTTGCAGAGTACCATCGATTTTGGTTCAGCCAACTGATATGCTCGGATAATATTACCGAAATATTTCAATTTACATCAAAAGCTTTTCACTTACACTATGCACACCGACACAATCATTGTATATGTTATTATCACAAAATAGAAAATGTTGCGATGCTATTAACAGACGGACAAAAAATGAGCGCATTTAAACGATCATCCTCGTTTACGATACGATAAGCATAGTATTACGTGTTAATGAAATTAACAGACTTTGCAGGACTCGCGGATGGGTTATGTGTATAATATAGCGATATACTCATTTATATATATACATTACGCAGCGTTACATGTATGTTTGGAACGATTTTTTTTTTTTAATTTTTAATTTTGAATTTGAATTTGATTCGGAATTCGAAAACTGTTGACTGATTTGAAGTGTAATTTTGTAAATATTATTGACATTGCCGTTAATTCGTTAAAAGCAAATTACTCACAGTGATGTTGATGGAAATGACAAAAAAAAATCATTTTTGTTTCAATTAAAAGCGGAAAAAGTTTCGATTGAATCGAAAAAATTGATGTAACTTTGATTGATCATACGATATGAATAATCTATGACATTGTAATAGCCACAGAAATATTGAACGAAATGACCTTATAACGCCCAATCCATTAAAAGTTTTACAACAGGACACGGCTCTATTCGAGGAAAAAAATCCGATTCAAATTGCCCGTTGACTGTAATTTCTTTGTCGATTACATATTTTAAAATAATCGCTAGGTGTGTGTATAATAACCCTTAACCATAAAACTAATGCCTCTTGATAACACCCACCCATTACATGAAATTTGTTTTAAAATTTATTTTCGAATCTCACTTTGTTTCAAATAAAAACAAAATTTTAAAATCAGTTGCTTGCAAACAACATTTTACATACACACAGTTTTCGTAGCCGCCTTGCACATAAAAGCACTATACATCATACTCTATTTCCGATAATAGGGATTAACAAACCATAAGCCAGACATAAAGGAATCTAAATCCTTTGCCCACCTGTGTCTGGTTTGGAAAACGGTATATAGGTATAATATGCAGATACAGAAACCATAAATTCGAAACGAGTACGGTTTTTCGAAGAGCTAAAGTGAATATTGGTTGAGCATGCAAACTTTTCATATTCTCCAGTTCTATCCATGGCATACACTCACGTATATTAGCAACAAAAAAACGAACCGAAACCCTCTATTAAAACGACTGTAGCCAAAAGATATTTTTAATTGAAAATATAGTTGATATCAGACTAAGTACTGTGTTTGCACAAAAAGTCGAGAGAAAAGTTTCATATTTTTGTTTGTTTGTTGTTTCGATTGGGAAAATCGAAGCAAAATTTTAAACATTTTCGAAAATAGATTAACTGAAAAGTACACAAAACATCAGTTCAGCATATACCATTTGGTTCTTTTGTGTTGCATTTGTGGTGAGGTTTTTTTTGTGCCATTATCGTTAAATGTACTAAGTCTTCGGCTATATTGTCGATAAATTTTTCAAGAGATGAGTTTTTTGTATGTCAGTGGAATGGGGGGAAGAATGTTGCTTCTGATGAAGATATTGTCGTGATTAACAGAATGCCGAACCGAAAATATGATGACAATGAAACAAGAGACGAAAGACCGAAAACACACGAGCAATTTTGCGTTGATGGGATAGCCAGTCTTTTCCATTGTAATGAGGTATTCACCACAGGCTAAACAATGGCAAACGTAGAATCAGCGTCAATCCCATAGACGCAAAATTATTCGTGTGTTTCCTGCCTAACGTTACTCGATCAGATATTTTGAATTTTATCGATTTATAGTCATACCCACGCCTTAGTAAGCGGGCGTGACGCAAGTCAACTACCAAAAAAGTTTTTAATTTTTTGACTTCTCCATCTTGGCTCCAATGATACCCAATGATCACACGTTACTGCAGCTTCAAAATTGGCCGAGATATTGAACTTCGAAATATTGATGTTTGTATGAAAATAAGCAAAATTTAGAATTTTCAGAGAATGCAAATCGCCTACGTTAGTTAGTTAGTTACTTAGTGCAAATGGAAAAGTGGATCCAGCAAATCCTAAACGTTTCTATAGATTTTCCTGAAATTTTGGTTATAGGCTAATAATGACCTAAAACTAAGAATGGAATGTTCAAAAGTTGGAAAAACCCCATATCTTAGGAGCTGGAGCTCCCCAAAGTCTCCATACAAATGCCAAATAAAAGCGTGGTGTGTTGTATATTTTGGTATGGGCAAGTGGTGAAAGATGTGTGTTGTTGTGGGATATGTTTCTTGTTGGAAATTGTGTGGATCATTATGTATTAACTTCCACTTGGTTGGTATCTAAATTTTTGGGATGACAGATGATTCCTCTGTCCTAACTGACCTAACTTCCATCGGATTTTTTGATGGATTTGGGTTAATTTCGACATGTGTGAGGTGTTCCAAGGTCGTTCTTAAATTTTGGGATGACAGATGATTCATCTGGCACTTCCTAACTTCCATCTGATTTTTTGATTGATTTGGGTTAATTTCGACATGTGTGAGGTGTTCCAAGGTCATTCCTAAATTTTGGGATGACAAATGATTCCTCTGGCACTTCCTAACTTCCATCGGATTTTTTGATGGATTTAGGCTATTTTCGACATGAATCAGGTGTTCCAAGGTGGTTTACTAAATTTTGGGATAACAACTGATTCCTCTAGCACACAAATTTTTTGGGTCAATTTTTTGGGTCAATTTTTTGTTGATAAAACGTTTGCGTAGGGCGCACAATGCGTCACGCTCAGCGATATCAGTTCTTTTGTAAGTAAGATAAAGAACTTGTGTCATATACCCTTTAAGGGGTTTTTGACTGATTATATAAAACGTCTCCAAACTCATTCCAGTTTAATATCCAAATTAGTTTTGAGTGTTGATCCAATTTTTCACCACAAAATAATATAAATAAAAGAAACCCCAACAAATCGACTAATGTCCAATCATTCAGCAAAATATCCTTAAAATGAAATCATAAAAAAAGCGAAAGAATAGAAAATCACTTTCGCTTCAATTTATCTTGATTTTCAATGAAATGAAATAAACGTAAAACTTATAATCGAAAATCGATATATCCGGAATGTCTGACACATATAAATAAATGGCTAAAAAATTGTCCCCTGGTGTAACGTTTTGTGACTATAAAGAATATGGATTTCATTTAAATAATGTATCTTTCGTCTTATTTATTATTTAACAAAATAAAACAGTCAAAATGGCATTTCGCTTAGTATCCCGCCCGAAAACCGTCACAGTCAAACTTACTCCAGGGATATTAGGATGGTATATTCCGAAAATGGTGATGCTGATAAATGGATCGAATGGAGCTGTTGTTGTTGTTGTTGTTGCTGCTGTTGTTGTGTTTTGAGATAGACAATGCGGAAATGTTTAATGCTTTTATTTTTGTTAGAAATTGCCTCTGTTACAGTCTCTCTCTCAAATATATACAATTTTTTCCCTCAGTTATATATATGCGTATTATATGTTGTATGCCTATGCCAGAGCCCATAAAAAGTTCAGTAGATTTGGTGATTTATACAATACCTCCACATAGTCAACCAGAGAAATCTAAAAGAAAAATAAAACAAATGGTCACACAAATAATCGCTTCGACTGAATTTGTCAAGAAGTAAATTTATCGGGATAAAGGAAAAATCGATATAAATTGGAAATTAAAAGAGTTTTGTGTTATTTTTGTCCGTATCAGGGGGATTTTATATATAGCGCTCGGCTGTCGTTCTGTTTCAATATAATTTGTACCGTTAAACGAATAATATTTCGATTTTTTTTTTTTTGCAAAATTGATTTATTTGGACACTTTGTTTGGTTTGAAAAGACAATGAGATTGCGAAATAATATGGTAATTTGGTTCGATTAAATATTTGCCTAGCAATTATTTATACCTCATTTTTGTCACTTTTTAATTATTCGAGTTTGACCCCACTTTCGTTTGTGTTTCCACTTTTTTATGTGATATCGAACTCCAAAAACAACAAACCAAAAAAAAAAAAAAAATCACACAACCAACGAGCGATATACGAATGTCATTGCACGTTTTATATTTATTCCAGTAAATAGACAATGCAATTAAAATTCAATCGGACTCCCGATATATATAAAAAAAATTCCAAATAATTCATAAATTATTAACGCTATATTACAATACAATATACACACACCATCCATCCGGACCCCGAAATGAGATCAAATAAAATATAAAATAAAAACTAATTGAACTCTACAAAAGTTGTATATAATTCCAAATTAACACAATGCAAACCACTCATAGAAAATTATATTTGCCTCCTCTTGCGCGCTGGTGCTGGCCCATACTTTCCTAGCACCACCAGTATAATGAACGTTTTTCGTGTTTTACACGTTTTTCATTCCCCAATCCACAATAAAAACACCCAATAATATACAAAAGCCCCGACTCGAATATCACCCAATATCGTGGTCGTTGAAACGCATAAAACAATTTTCACAATGTTGTCTATATCCTCTAGAATGAAATTGGTATAAGCTATGGTGTACACATTTCTGTATTCGGTTCGGTCGGTGTGGGGGCAAAAGGAGACTCAGATATGTGTATACGTATGTTATAATGTGTATGCACGTGTATTCGGTATACGAAAATTACATTATCAAATCGTTATATTCAAAACGTTTTATTGTACAAAAACCCCCATTTTACAAATATTTTTTTTAATTAAAAACAAAACTGATATTCCTACATTTTAAAACATTGACGGCGATAAACATACAGCCAACGAAACACACATAAAACCCTTTTTTCGGGATCCATAATGGGATACGAGAACGTACTCATCGTTTCCGAGCTTATATATCACTTTGGTTATCGTTGCACGACCTTTTTTTGTTGATTTTGCAATGGTTGTTTGATACGTTAAAAGTATTTCGGACTGAGATATGAAAATTGAAATACGCTAATTGAAATTATACTCTGACACATTTATTTATGTTAAACACGTGTATATATGTATCATTTTACAATTTTGTCAACGATATATGCATACATACGTATACGTAATTATATATAATACGTTCACACAGTTAGAGTTAATGGAAATATGGAGTCACGATTATATTTTTGTTATCTAGTGCTTGATGTAATTACTTTTTGAAAGCATTAACTAATGAAATTCGCAAGCTCCATAATATATGACACATAAATCAAAGATAAAAAAAATGAAGATTTTACGTTCGAGGAGTTGGACGTTCATATAAACGGTGGCTAGCTCAATCTGGTTCAAAAATATGCGAATAGTTACAACACATTTTCTCGAGTACTTTCTGTTGGATTTTTATTTTTCTCAGGAGTCATATATCACTCATACATTCCGAAGGCTTTGAACCCCCCGAAACCCTTTCAACATTTTTAATTCGGTTCTGCAATCATCTTAAATTACAGTAAACGTAAACCGTTCATGTATTATCCCATAAAACATTTTAACCAAAATTCAAACCCACATATCATAACCATAATAGCGAATATATCCAGCTAGCTGGGAATACAAAAAAAAAAGAACCGGAGAGAGAACTCCATGTCAAAATCACAGTAAAGCCAAAGTTGAATGACTTCGGATATCCCATTTCGTAATTTTTTCTCCATATTTTTTTCCCCGTTCGTTGTGCTTTGTCTTGCTTTATTTTTTTTTGAGCATATAAAACTTACCATGGGATAAAAGTTCGGTGATACATAAGTAATGCGATGGAGGAAATTCAAATTGTTACCTTATTTTTTAGTGGTATACGCTTTGTAGCTTTATACTTTCACTTCTGTTTTATACACACATCCCGAGTTAAATTTATATAAACGAATAGACACACAGGAGTAAGTGGAGAAGGAAAAAAAAGGATGAAAAAGCGGCAAAATCTTACACTCGAAACATAGATGCGACATTACATCGTCGATGTGGCAGTTTGTTATACAGGGAAGAAAGGTTGTTTTTTTTAAGTAAAGAAAGCAAAAGAAAAACTGCGAGATAAAAAAAAATTGTTTTATTTAAATCATTGTAACGGTGTGAACGGTGTACATAATAAGGAACACAAAAAAAAATGAACAAAACCAATAAATAAACAATTTTTTCGGAACAGAATGGGCATAATATTAAATAATAAACGGTTAGGATATACTCTAGATATAAACAAAATGTGTAAAAAAAAAGAAAAAGAAAAGAAAAACTTGTGAAAAGAGATAAACATTTAGAATGTGATGAAAGCAAATAAAATAATGAAAATATTTTTGTAGATATTCAAAAGACAGTAAATTTAGTGAAATATGAAAAATAATTTAAATATTACACGAGACCATTAATTTTGTAAATAGAAATGAAAATTCAAATAATTCAAAATTATTATGAAAAATATTTGAAAAAAACCCGAGGAAAACAGATATGTTTTCCTTAAAATTTTAATAAAAAAAAAGAAAATTTAGATTAACCTAGTCATTGAAAGTACGAACAATTGCAAAGAATACAAAATTAAAAACCTACAAACTTTTAGACGAACAAACAAAAAATAATAAATTTAATAAGCTTTTTATACCTTGTAAAAAGGACTAAAAAACAAACAGAAAAAAAGAGGAACAGCCAATGAACCTTTGTATAATCAGTTTTAAAACAGAATAATGAAATGAATTTGTTGTGTAGGTTTCACTGAAGAGAACAGATAGGGAGAGAAGGAACGCAGTTAAAAAAAGAAGACGACGACGAAGAAATATACATGATTGTAAAGTAAATTAAGAAAGAAAAATTTTAGATAAAAAGTTAAAATGAAAAATGTTACATTTATAGTATGATAACAATAAAACAAGAAGAAAAAGAAAAACATAATAGAAAAATAAAGAAAAAAAATCATATTGCAATATTGTTGGAAGTTTTTTTTTCTCTTCTCTTCACTTCTTCCTGTTGTAGCTCCCCATCGTCTTGTATTTAAAATTGTAGTTTCGAAAAGTTTTACACAGACAACCCCAATACCCGCCAAAGTGAATGCACCATTTCGCAACAGAAGACTGTCAGTTATGTTATCTCGAACATAAGTCTCATTAAATTTGTAAATTTTTTCAACAACGGAAAAATTGTCAGATGCCGAATGAAATTCCCGTATATATACAATTCCGAAATGCATACTTCTTGGATCATGCCATTCTATGCATCACTATTCAGTTTTGGCATCTTTAGAGATTATTCGTTCTTCTTTTTTTTTCATACAAACTTAAGATTTTCCCTCTTCTCACAACACAACTCTATAAACGGAATGGAATTTGAATGAAAATATTGTGTCTGTGTGTGATTTGAAAAAGAAAAGAAAAAAAGAAATCGAGTTCAACCTTTCTTATCAAACTAAACTACTTAGCCAAAGTGTGAAAATTGCATCGTCTACACAATTCAATTCTATGAACCTATTTCTGCTCTGTGCTGGTATTACGTATACGAGTCGGGTAACCGTTATTCTTCACTCGGGGATGACTTTTTTTCCTCTTACTATTTTTTTTTGTATTTATATCGCCTGCTTGTTCGGTATGACAAACAGAAAACAGAAAAGTTTTCCTCTTTTATCTAGATGGAGAAAAGTTTGTCATATTTACTCAGCGTTATGCTTTGAATGGAACTTATGTTCGGATAACGATGTTGTTATAATTATTTTCATCTTTGTTTTATTATGTTGCAAAGTAAAGTGTTGCAGCAATTAAGTTGTTTCAAATAGTTCTTTTTCGTTGAGTGGTCTGATTCGATTGTAATAGCATTGATGTGCCATATATATATATATATAGAAACAAAACAACTATTGCATAATCTATTCAGAACGGACTGACTGAAAGCTGTCCTCATAGGTATGGATGAGCTTTTTTACAACAGCATATTTTTGGATTTTTTTACCACACGAAACGTATGCGAAATGTGTATATGACAAGCAAGGCTTAAAAAAGTGATGGTTCTGCTGCTGTTTTGTTACGAGGGGCCATACAAAATTAATTAAAAATTGATTTGGACGTGACCTAGTAACTAAATTTTTGGCATTGCTCTACTATCAATTTACCTGGCCTGTTAGAAAATTTCCATAAATATTTTGTGAGGTTTTCCCGATTAGTTGTTTGTGGATGTAACACCGCAGATGGGTAGATGAGAGGCCGGTGTTATAGTGGGATAGTTGTTGGATTATTGACAAGTTTTGCATATTACATATTTTCCGACGAAAGTGTAAGGTAACTCGTTTCAACAATTTTTTCGTTTAGCTCCTAGGATGTAAATAGAAACTCAATAAAACTTTTTAAATTTGAATATGAAAAAGTTTGGCGATGAAAATAACAAACCAGGAAAAATGACGATGTTTTTATAGTCACCATCCGTTCGAGTCATATGATTTACCTCCACAATGCAAAATCTCTTCGGTGCATAGACGTGCATAAATTTCTTCATATGTCTCTGGTTAGTATGACTAACATTATGTTAGACTTATGAGAAAATTTTCAGGTTAGCAAACTTTATGAAATGGTCCTTAAGTTTTGAGTATTGATTGAATGTTAAGATACATGAAGTAAAAGATTTCCTTCTAAACACTTTGAGTTGCTTTGAACAAAAGAGGTAAAAGATTGAATAGTTATACGATGGCACGTTTGCCGATTGTAAGAGACTGAGCTTCCAAATAGGAATTGAGTTTATTAATAATTTTCGAGAACATGAACAGAGCCGATTCAGTGCTACGAATGTATCTGAAATGAAACCTCCAATCGTCCGTCCTTTAGCGAGTTTAGTTGATTTTGAGAAAACTGTTTTTTAAATTATCCCAGTTTTGCTGAGATATTGCTCGCTGAATCATCAAAAACATCTGCTATAAGCCACGGCCTCAGTTAATAGATTCATTCAACTTGGACATACATTTTTGTCAACTAAAATTCTGATTCATTTCTATTAATTGAATTAGCAAATGAGATGTCACAATCGAGAGGAAACGGCTTCTAAACATTACGTAATATTCTGGACATATCAGTACACAAGGACTTGTACGTAGAGCAATATAACTTTAAAATTTTTGATTTGTTTGAGGACATCCTAAAAAATACGAACAAATACCATGAACAGGGCCGTACTGGCTACCGAAAGGCGCATCGAGCGAATTGGATGAAAGTAGTTCATAGGCGCCTAAATAAACGTTTTTGGTCTGAGGAGCCCCAAAAAGCAAAAGGCGCATCGGGCATCGCCCGATCGCCCAGCACAACCAGTCCGAGCCTGACCATGAATTTGTTGGTTGTTTCAATTCTTCAGTTTGTTCGTATGCTGATTTTAACGTTCAGAGAACAGCTCTAGGATCCGAAAATCCTTCTTCTCTGAGTTATCCGGAATTCCAATCACTTCAAGCGAGAGATGAAATCGTAGGAATAGTTCACTGTTTGCACCTGCAATTCCATATAACAAAAATAAACAAAATTTCTGCAATTTCTTCAGTTTTCTCTCAGTATAACCAAAAAATAGCAAAACGAAAACATCAAAAAACTTGCACATGACAAGCTATAAAATTCAATTTATTGCTTGAATAGCTCGGACAACGAAACATTCAAATCAAAATTGTGCTCCAGTAAAATACATTCTATATTTTCCTCTATTTTCGTGTTACACACCATTATATACTTTATATTGACGAAATATTATAATGGAACAACTCCAATATGCATATTTTCCGAGTATAACAAGAAATGATAGCATTTTGTTTTATTTTATACAATTTCCGAAGATATCTCTAGTCTGCATATGGCATGGCATATATTTATGTATTACGTTGTCGTCGGTATACCCACTTACACGGTTATATACATAGAACGAGAACGACGGATAGGAAGCTGTTTCCTTATTAAGAAAATAAAAAAAAAGGAAAAAGTCCTTTTCTGCTTTATTTATACATTTTCTTACACATAAGCTTTGTTGAAGAGTGCTGAGCTCAGTTGAATTTCATTGAACTGGAATAGAAATGTCACACTCTTTTAGATGATCAAAGGGAAAAAAACCTATCGTTCAGAACTCCTTTACAGTGTCATATAATACAAGAATGCAGTAATCCGAGATTGTATTTCACTGGCGGAGAGGTATACTCTGCTTAGTATACGTAAAATAATATCTACATCGACAATGTATAAGCTGCATAAGCGGATGGATATAATTTTTGTGTCAGTTGCAATTTTGTGACACTACGTGTGCCGTACGAAGTACCAGATAATTGTAACTTTTTCCCAGCTTCACATTTTAATGCCGAAAATATAATATACGGAGGTATCCAGGTAGGTACCAACCAACAATGTATTTATTCCATCAAAAATGTATTGCTTTTCATTCCCTGAATGTTCAACTTTGGTCCTCTTCTCTCTTTCATTTTGTCGTTTTTGCTGCTGATGTAATGCTGTGAAATTTTCTTTCATTTTTCCTTCCTTTTCATTTTCTTTACGTCGAAATAATTGAGATCCGAGATCCGACAGAATATTCAATAGTTTGGATAAACTGGAACATTTTACGTTAGTCTTGTGCTTTTTCAAACATAAAGGGAACAATTTATGACAAGAGACAATGTCGTCGTAATGAAATGTTAAAGTTGAATGAATGGATGTTGTGTTGTACGTATATATAATGATGGAAATTTTATTTAGTTATGTTTGCTCGAATAAAACAAACAACAACATCACATCGAATTGGTTGGTGCGATTTATCTTTTCAATGTGTGAAAAAGCACAAACTTCGCATTCATTGATGAGATACATATTTTCTGAGTTTTTTTTTTAATTCAAGGAATTGAATGTAATTGAAAGGGACATTCATTCCACACGGAATCAAATGAAGAAATGTTGTCGCAATTATTTTGATAATGATTATTTTGATGGTGGTTCTGCTCTGCATAACATCCAATATTCTTTTGAAAAATTAATAATCAGAAATTGGGTGCGAAGTAGTAATTGGAGGACTTTAGGAATGAAATTTGTCTCTGTTATCAGAGAGAGTATTTTCTAAGATTTAAATGGATTTAAAGACCACGCAGTTTGTGTCTGTTTTTACTTCAGCTACTTTACCAGCTGGTTCCTTCATACACTGACACTGTTTGTGGTGAGCTATACGGTTTTATCTTTACCAAGCGCGTAAGTGTGACTATGAATGTGACTATAGCTCTTTATGAATTCAATAACATATAAGCTGCTATCGGTCGAGTTTCTTCATATCAAATAAAATAACCTCTTGGGTTAAAATAACATTTGTGATTAGTTAGAATAGTGTTTTGTTCAGCGAGGGGAGAAAATAGAAAACTCCAGCGAAATGCTTAGCTCTTCTTGACATTTCTATTTTCTCCTTGAGGTGAACGCAACGTTTTTCATGGTACCGTTTTTCGCCACGAAATTATAACATCAAATTATCTTAAAACGGATTTAGAATCAAGGCGGCCATTTGTTGAAGGATACGACGAACTGAAATTAATCACTAGCTGTGAAGTAACTATTTCATTATAAAATTAAGACCCGTCATTGGGAAATGACAGGACAGTTTACCGAAAATGTATGAAAAAAAAAATTCACCGAAAACATTCAAAGAAACTCACCCATGATGCTTTCCATTGTATTCGTGCACCGTCTCTTTATGTCCCCAAGGCATATTTGAACACTAAAACACTTTTTACTCGATGCAAAAACAAAATTTTGTTTTTTGTTTTGTCGCGATAAAACACAGAAAATATTTCGACACAACTGTGACACTCCTCTAATATAAGGACTAGAATGAATGTTTGCTGTGTTCACTTCGGCAGTAAAATACTTTATTAAAATTGTAACCTCTCCCACTTCTTTAGTAAGCTAACAAGACTTCACTGAGTCTAATTATGCCACCTCTTCGAACAAAAATATCGGCTGAGGTCGAATAATTCTCCGCTGAGCTTTAACAAACCTCCGCTGAGCTCTAATAATTCTCCGCTGAGCTTTGACAAACCTCTAATGAGTTCTAATAATTCTCCGCTAGGCTTCAGTAAGAGTCCGTCAGATCTTAGCACGTTGTAGTAAGGCAATGAAGCTAAGCGAACACTCAATAAGCATCAGCGGATACCTAATAATTGTTGCTATGATTTAATAAGACTCCACTTAGCTTTGGCAGATCTCCGCTGAGTGTCCGATTCGCTCCATTAAGCCTTCCTGCAACTTGCTTAGGCCTAACGGACACTTCCTGAAGCCTAGCGGAGAATTATTAGAGCTTAGCGGAGGTTTGTTAAAGCTCAGCGGAGAATTATTAGAACTCAGCCGATATTTTTATATAAAGAGGTGGCATAATTAGACTTCGCGAAGTCTTCTTAGCTTACTAAAGAGGAACGAACATTTATTTACGCTCAGCGCAGTCTTACGAGAGGCTAATTTTTTAATAAATGCTCTCCCATCGTTGAGAGAATGTCCGCTGAGCTCTCGTAAAGCTTTAAAAAATGGTCGATGAGCATTATTAAATGCGTATACATTTGACCCTTTGTCAACCGTTTGACAATTGTTTTTAAATGTCCGACACTTTTTTGAATGAAAATATTTTACCGCCGAAGTGAACACAGCAAACATTGATTCTAGTACTTATAGTAGCGGAGAGTCACAGTTGTTTCGAAATATTTTCTGTGTTTTTGTCGCGACAAAACAAAAAAAAACTTTTTGTTTTTGCATCGAGTAAAAAGTGGTTTAGTGTTCAAATATGCCTTGGCGACCTAAAGAGACTATGCCCGAATACAATGGAAAGCATAAGAGGTGAGTTTCTTTGAATTTTTTCGGTGAATTTTTGTGATAAAATTTTACATACATTTTCGGGAAACTGTCCTGTCATTTCCCAATGACAGGCCTAAGAAAAATTTGTATTATTGTCTAAACTGTGTATATATCCTTCTATTGCGCTGAGGGGTCTATGTTAAACTATATAAGCCCAGATTTACTTTACTTAACGAATTTATTCATTTGCCATCGACAACCGCGACAGAAAAGCACTAGGCTCTATGTAATGCCCTCTTTATAAAGCAAAATGAATGTTAAATGTTATGAAGTAAGAGATTTGTACACTACTAAACAAAGAAACAACCAGATTTCATGCACTGGCCGTTTATAAGACAACAAGAGAGATCTTTTTAAGCTTATTTGGTATCATGGACGGAGCGGCATCAGAGTCCGTGGCGCCAGCCCCTTTTGTAAGAAAAATCAAAAAAAGAAATGCTTTATGAAAAGCCAAACTTCTTTATTTCTACACTTTGGCCTATATCGCCACAATATCCATCATATTCTCGATTCAAATACGAACAGAAGGAGTTATCACTCGATAAAATTGGTTCAAAATTACCGGAGGTACATCGTTTTGAAAGCGATCACTATCTGGTAACCCATGACTAGAGCAAATTTGATTATGTGATCTGGTCATCGAAGTCTACAAGTGCACACCAAATAAGCTTAAGAAACAAAATATGTCTGATTTCTGAAGGCTGCTGATTCAGCAGTGCTGAATCCCTCTGATGATTATTTAATGGAAATAAATCTCAGTGCAACACACACAAAAAATGGTTTTGTAACCAACTTTGTACAATCAAATATTCAGTAATTAATTTGGGACGCTCTTCATTCATACAAAAATTCTAAATTCTACATAAATTCTCGTCCGTAATAATAGATGCTGTTCACTGCTGCATTTAAAATACCACACTGTAATTCGTTAAACTTTTTTATTTCGCCCGAAAACGGACGCAAAAACATCCATTTTCAATTTTAAACCGAAACAAAATTAAGCCCAACACATTTACCTATCTGGGTATCTATTAAATTTAGAAAATCGGAAAGTAAAGCTCACCAAAAACAAATTACTAAATCAATTTTCAATATGGGCTTTTGGTTGAGTGCTGCAGCAGTCAATTAAATTATTGCATTCAGGAGGGGTTGTGTTGTTGTTCGGGATATGTGCTTCTGGAAAAATTCCTCTAATGCATTAGTGTGCTGTTCGGCCGAATGTGCGCTACTTTACGTTTACATTCATTATTCCCATCGACTAAACATATAATGCACAATATTGTGTTGCACTGCATTCCGATTATAATGTACGTTTACGTTATTGTGCATCGTATTGATAAATGAAACATTCAAAGGTAATTTATTTTGTTTTCTGTTCAACTGATTAACGTTTTAATTTATTTATGAAACAAATGTACGAAATTGACTGTGTAATTTGTATATTATATGGGGGGGAAGAGAAAAGAGGAAGAGCTTATAGAGCAAACCAATTTTTGGTTTTGTGTGTGGAACGGAAATTAGATCCACTTTTTAGTGTATGGATTTCTGAATATTCGCTGAATTGAAATTAACTTGATAAAATTAATATTACGCTACATGAAGCTGACAACTTATATACATACGGTTTACCAACTCAATGAGTTGTTCACTCGGTTATGCAACTGAAGCTGTTCAAGCGAGCACAAAATACAGATCGCATTACGTGCGGTATTCACCGTCGTTTCCGTGAAACAATGCACAGAAAATTAATTAATTGTCTTTGAAGAAGGAAAAACAATTTAAACTTCTGCCATCAACAAAAAAGGACTGGTGGATGGTTTTCAGTAGTTCATAATCCTCGATTATAAGTAGGAGGTTTGTTTCAAACAGTTGAATTTGGAAACGTTTTAAAGTTTTTCGTACATTTCCAATGGATTCCGGTTCTTTTTTCCTTCTAATTATCCCGCAACATGACCTAGTTTCCTTATAAATTGCTTTTAGTTCATCTATCACGTAAGTGGGTAGTCTCTCAGACCACACCATTAGTTGACATCTACAAAAAGAATCCTCGCCTTACCACATAAAATGGAAAATAATTCGATATGTTTGGCTTTGTGCTTTAAAATCCTTTCGGAAACTTGAAAAAAAAAAACATAAATTACGCCAACCAACCAATTTCTATATTCCATCATCCCGTCAACCTCAAATAAAAATAGAGACAGAGAGGAAGGAAACACACACAAAATAATGTTGTGTGGATAGACAGCATGTCGTGAAATAAATTGAGTTGTTCAAAAAATTTTCCTTTTGTATCTTATTTTAAAACTCAATGTAAGCATAAATTGAATAAAATCCGGAACAATGTCATACAGTACCATCATGCAATCCGTAACCAACAAATCCGGATAAGAGAAAAAATCATTTCACGCCTTACATTCGCAATCATCCATCCACACATTCAATTCGTCAATGTTGCAGATCTCATCCGTTGCCTTCTGCTGAACACACAATAATATTGATATAACCTAACCTAACAATGTATTTTATTGAAAGATTTACACAAAATCCATAAAAGCTTTGAAATGTTTGTTGTATTTGCGTTGAAAGCCGACTTAAAATCTTTTTCCAAATATCACCGAAATAACAACCCCATTTTTCCTTTGCGTTTTCCTTAACTTTTTTTTTCCTTTCTTCTGGTTCTTCTTTTCTCTCGTATACGAGAAAACAAAATCGTAAGGGAAGCATAAATAAAAAATAGAAATAAAATAAATTTCTTTTTTTAAGGTCATTATGAACGAAATTCTACATATACCTTAAAACCTTTCATCTTGAATCCTTTTCTTAAGAGCAAATATTCTAAAGGATAAAAAAAAAGAAATACGAACGAACGAACGAAAAAAGAATCCTTCTTTTCGTCTATATATTTTCTTGTCAAGTGCGTGCAAATAAAACTAAACACGAGATTAGCATTACGAAAGTCCCCCCAAGGAAATTTGATTGAATTTATACTTTTTCTTATATGAGCTTAAGTCTACGAATCGATGATGTGTGTGGCGTTATAGTATACTAGCACTGTTTCCCGGCCTTCGGCCGGGTCGTACTGTTCCCAGGGTTATTTATCAAAATAAAGTTTCCTTACATGGTTATCAACCCTACATGTCGTATTAAAAAAATATCATTACAATTCTGGCTTCGCGTTCCGAAATTTAATTTAATTTCAACTCAAAGTTCTTGCATTTAGAGATTCAACTCTACGCTTCCAGTTTTCCAAACTTCGAATTTGAATTCTACATTTTTAATGTAATCATAATCTTAATCCTTAATTTCGTTTCTCTTTCAAAATCATAATTTTCATTAATTATCTCTCTCTTACTTTCTTTTTTGCTCTTTTTAATCACACAACCGAAAATTATCAACAATCGTTTCTTTAAGTAAATTCTAGACTAAACAAAGTTTCATCGATTAAAATGTACAAGGACGCCATGTTTGATTTTGCAGTTAGCTATAGCATTTGCCATAAAATGAAATAAAACTTTTTCCCTCACATCGGCTTTCCTTTTCACCTCTTATATCTGACAATTATCCGCACTTCATCCTTTAGTTTCCCGCCCTCGGCCGGGTCGTACTGCACTGTTTTCTCGCTTGGGATATGCACTGTTTCAACCGTATTTATTTTGATATAACTGAACTGGTATTTAAAATAGTACTAATACTTTAGGTAGCGTTAACATTCCGATTCATGTAATTAACAGTAATCGTTCTGTTATTCGTAATTTTACTGATACCAAAATCATCAATCAATGTCTACATGAAATTGTTCAAAAAATTGTACACTTTTTCTGAAAACTGATTTAGTTTACTTTTTCGTTTTTAAGTTATTTTTTCTTATGTAATAATTTGCAGAGATTGTTGGTCTTCTGCATAAGATGTTGCTTCAATAAAAGTTTTAAACA
Source organism: Bradysia coprophila (assembly GCF_014529535.1). Lineage (NCBI taxonomy): Eukaryota > Metazoa > Arthropoda > Insecta > Diptera > Sciaridae > Bradysia > Bradysia coprophila. Next base: position 7,990,212 of record NC_050738.1, on the reverse strand, counting down.
AAGATTTTATAAGACACGACGTGTATCTTTGAAGGTATCTTTGACATGATTTAAATCCTTCAATCGGGCGCTACAAATAATTTTTGATATTTTTTAGTAATTTATTTCGTTCGTAAATGCACGTAAGTTTTGATTGTGTCCTTTGAGCCCCTGTGTTTGATCAATCGAGAAGTGTATTTGCCCTACTTTGATGATTACCATTACCATTTTTGCTTTGTCTTTCCCGAATCGCTAAAGTAACGCCTAATTTTTCATTTTAATTTTAACTGTGCCAAATATCGTGTTTATTTTCTAACTATCTTCCTGTGAATTGTCGTTAATGTGTTGTCACCCATATTAAATGTAAATATTGTTATCTTAAGCATAATCGTAAGGAAATTTGTATAAGGATTCATTTCCTTCTTGTTCCTGGATTAATAAATGAATTGAATTGAATTGAATTATTACATAAGGGGCCTTTACAGTCTGCGCACTATTTGAATGACCCCTTAAAATGCTTAGATATTTTTGAGGGATTTTTTTGAAAGTGGACCAGGCTCCGTCAAATTAAATTACTGCGGTTTTAGACTATTGCGACCAAGGGCTATCTGGACATGTAAACAAAGAGTCGCTAAAAAATAGCTCCGACGGAGCCTGGTCCACTTTCAAAAAAATGCCTCTTTATTACTTATAGTAATATCTGACGTTGGACAAACATTTAGCAATAATTTCAGATTTTGTTTTGACGCGTGCGAGAATTACGTATGCTGCTTTTCGAACTTTACGTACCGAGGCGAAGCATATTTATAAAACTCATCGTAAGTTATTGTTTGATTTTTGACTTCGACTAATCCTCGGGTCAAGAAATTTCTCACGAAAAGACGACTTCCTTCATCTTACTTCTCCTCACTCTTTCAGACAAAATTTCAGAAAATTCTGTAATAAATTAATACTCAAGGGTAAGAGATGCACACAATGATTCACATCTTATAAATTTGATTTTTAAGGTTTGTTTTATTCAGTTACTTTGAATTGAATTTTAATGTATGATAGAGTTTTAGTAATTTATCCCTGTATGATGCACATTTTGGAGAAAAGAAATTTATGTTCTGAAAACTTTTTGAAAAACGCACTCTGAGGTCCTGCCAGCTAATTTATTTGAGGTCAATTTTGACAAACCGAATGAGGTCGAGATACTGTTTTCGAAAAATGGCATTGGAGAGCGTTCAAAATCGTCCTCGGCGGCGTAACAAGGTGTGCCGTCGGAGACCGTTTTTAAAAAACGGCTTCGAATGGCTGACCGGTTGAATTCTCTGATTTTGGAAAACGGTCTCGGAGGGCTGATCGGTGATACATCGTAGGTCGATTTAAAAAAAACGGCCTTAAAAGGCTGACCGGCTGATCCGTCGGACGTCTATTTTGCAAAACGGCCTCGTAGGGATGTCCGGCTGATCCGTCGGACGTCTATTTTGCAAAACGGCCTCGTAGGGCTCTCCGGCTGGTCCGTCGCAGGTCGATTTTAAAAAACGGCCTCGGAAGGCTGACCGGCTGATCCGTCGGACGTCTATTTTGAAAAACGACCTCGCAGGGCTGACCGGCTGATCCGTCGGAGGTCGATTTTGAAAAACGACCTCGGAGTGCTGACCGGCCGACCCATCAGAGGTCGATTTCAAAAAATGGCCTTGTAGGACTGACCGGCTGACTTCTCGGAGGCTGGGTGCCCCCAGGTGCTCCGAGGTGCTCCGTGGTGCTCCGAGGTGCTTCGTGGTGCTCCGAGGTGCTCCGAGGTGCTCCGAGGTGCTCCGAGGTGCGCCAAGGGGCGTCGTGGTGCGCCGATGTTCAGATTTATATGTATAGATGCGTGCATACTACAATGTAACCCAACAAGTGTTCAACGGCAATTCTTTACATCCCGAACCAAATTGAACTCTTAGTTAAGGGGACGCAATTGTTAAAGAATATAACAACACACAATTCAACTAAATTTAATAAGATTACCATACTCTCAGCTGCATATATAAAGTATACGTAAACCTACACACACTCCACTTAGTATTGTAGACATCGTACAAAAGCAATATAAAATATGGCCTAGAGGGCAAAATATGGGCTGAAAAGGATCATACGGAATGTGCTTATAGATATTGTTCACTCTGTTCACTTGCCGAATATAATTTAATTTTACCAAAGTGTGAAACGAGAGATGAAGAAAAAAAAATTATTTTAATATGTGTGTAGTGTATGAACGTAATATGTTCATCGCTTTTGGGGAGGTTTTATAATTGAATTAAAATATTACATATCTGCTTTTGAGCAACGGTTAAATAAATTTGACTTTACCGCTATAATATACAACGCAACGTATGCGCCCATTTGTAGTAAAAGATAAATCTTTTCTTCAAATTTTTGATTATTTTACGTGTTTGTTTAATACAATTTTCGTAATACAAAAAAATACAATCCAACAACCCCTCTCATAATTCCAATAAAATATATTAAATGGCACAATATACATTTCTACCGCATATAAATTTGATTGCGTACGAAAAAAAAAACCGCCGAAGTGGAGAGATGAATATTATAGGGAACCTGGGGTGGCACATTTTAATCATGACGAAAACGAAGAAGTAGGAAAAAAACAAGAAATTCGATTTTATAATTTCGGTAAAAGTCTTTTTGTTCCGAATTCTCTCTATACATAGTACGTATACAATAAATGGAAGGAAAAGTCTTTTTCCATGTTTTTTTTCTTCATTCACAAAAGTCCAATGTTTAGAGCGAGGGTGAGAAAATTACGGTTTGAGTTGAAAATGTAATGAATGTACACAGCAAACTAAAGAAACAAAACTTTTTGTGATTCGGAAAATCGCAGCTGTTACGTGTAAACCGTAATAGAAAAGCGTTTTTTCCCTGATTTTTAATAACATTAAAATAAAAAGATTTTAACGGTTGGAAATCATCTCTGAATCGAATGTATATACAAAATGTATATAATTATAGCGTACGGTACATAATATGAGTATAAATTGAATAAATTGTGGGAGTGTGGGATCTTCAAAATGATTATGAGAAAGCTAATCCAATTAGTCACACGAAGGATATATTTTTGAGGAAATTACTTCAATTTTTTCCTCAAATTTACTGGAATTTAATATGTAAAAAATTCATGGAAATTTGTAGGAATTAGACAAATTAAGGAATAGTTCACGGGACTGACATGCTCCAAAAATAGTCACATCTTGACCACATTTATTCAACACACTTTTTCCCTTTTCTATAAACATCCCAAAATAGAATCATTTTTCATTCAAGTTGCTGTTCCAAAAGAATAAATAAATTGTAATTGCAAATCCGAGTGTTCAACACCCATCTCCCCGTTTTTTAAACTTCTTATCACACTACTGTTTATGAGTACGTGCTTTATTTGCAACACTCAAGTTTTCCATTATTTCAGTTGTAATGATTTGAGCAATTTATCAGATTCAGCACCCCAATTTTATTCAACCATTCAAAATCATGCAATGGAAACGAAACACTCGTTAAGTGTTGTATTAGATGAAATCACACATTGCGTTCAAAGATTGTAATAATTTAGAGTATACTACTTGAGCGATTGGGCTCCCCTGATGGCGTCACAAACTTTCTAATAATACGGACGGTCATTATGATCTTCTCGTTTTCCACAAATACATAAATTCATGGGCCTACCATGTCGTCTTGTTAAGTTCAAAATTAATTAAAATCTCTCGGCTAATTATGATGTAGCCAAGTTGATGATAACATTTATATGAATATTAAAGGAACATGTACCTACTCGAGGGTCACACACGCACTGGGTACTAAATCAATATTTAGACTGATAGGACAAAAATAAACATTCAAAGGTTTCAAATTGGTTCACTTGGGTGAAATTAATGAAAGGGTTTATAACCATTTGTCTGCCATACATGCGTTATTAATGCCAAAGTTGTAAAGTTTATGTGTACGTTGGTTAAACAAGTTGGCTTAGTTGATCATTTAATTTTTTATCAGACATCCGCAATCATAACATTATCCATTTTGAGATATACACACCAATGTGAAACAATTGAAAAGTTTCGTTCATTGTTTCCCAGACATCGATTATACAGTCTGATTGTAGAGACGATTCGACGTATTTCGAAAGGATGTGTTTCGATATCAAAAAAGGATAGACACTGGTATCAACCCCCAAGTTGTTATTTTAACCTATAGCGAATTTACGTATAACCTTTCACAGTCCAAAGAAGATCGAATCTTATAGTTTGGAAGGTAGACATTAAATAACTGGTTAAAGAAAATAATTATTGTCCCTACCACCGCCATCATTCCAGCACAATTAACTTGGATTATATCAACACCATCGTAGAATATATACTTTTCTTCGGAAAAGTTAGAAAGATTTTAATTGGAATCAATGTTTGCCCAAAGCTGATTAGCTGCTGAGTTGCAATAACAACAACAAACAGATTTGTAATCATCTGTTATCGATAACGACTGCACGAATAAACGATAAACTCTGACTAAAGTGATCTTATATAGCATAAAAACATGTTCGAAATAAGTGAAGTAGAAGATTTGAAATCAATCATTTGAAATACTCAGCCCAAATGAAGTAATAGATTCGATTGTAAAACGAAAACTGGTGGTATTCTTGGCAGCTGCGACTAAAAAACTAATGTTTATATAACTTGACTCTTTGCACCGACGTCTCTCTTAAATCATAAATCACTTCCTAAGCATTCATTTCCTAAAAATTTCTTTAAAAAAATCTCAAAAATCGGTTTACATTTAGACCCAACGCTCAAATAAAACATCTTATTTTCGAATTTTAAAATCGGCAAGCCTAACACCACATAAACATTAAATCTGATACTTCTTCTGGTTCAAGCGTGCCTAGTTTGTCAAATCTTTCACCTCTTTTGTTTACTCAAACGATTGGTATATATTGGTCATAGCTCATTGTTTATGTACTTTTGATAAGGTTATCGATAACAGATGGTATCACTATTTCGGGAAATCTTTTTTTGTCAGCAAAATTATTCTTTTTTTGCAGCAAAATTATTTTTTTTATCAGCAAATTTATTCTTTTAGTTCAGCAAATTTATTGCTATTGTGACCAAATTTAATTCTTCGTCTGCAAATTTATTTTTTTGAAGCAGCAAATTTAATCTTATTTTGTCAGCACATTTATTTTTTTGCAATCTGCAAAATTAAATATTTTTTTAGCTATTTTTAGCAGCAAATTTATTTATTTCTATCAGCAAAGTTAATACTTTTGTCAACAAATTTATTTATTCGTCATCAGCAAAATTAATTGTTTATTTTAGCTATTTTTTAACAGCAATTCTATTGATTTGCAACAGCAAATTTATTCTACTTTTGTCAGCAGATTTATTTCTTGTCATAAGCAAAATTAATTGTTTATTTTAGCTATTTTTTATCTATTTTTGGTGAAATGGATTTTCATATATGCTTTTCGTCACTAGTGGTGAAATGGACACCAAAACCCAATGCTTATCGAGCAACACCTCTAACCATTCGGCTATTGAGATATATAATCGCAGTGTAACAATTTTCAAAAGTTCATTTTTCGCAGCTGGTTGCAGAAAACGTTGTATGCAACACGTTGTGAAAGTGGTAGTTTTTGTCACATGCTTCGCTCGCTTCGCACGTTTGATAACATTACATCTAGTGACACAAACTACCACTTTTCGCAACTAGCTGCAGAAATTACTATTTCACGTCTTACGTCAACGTAAATAGTTATTGACACTACACGGACAATTCATTTCTTTTTACGAAATGGATACCAATTTTCATTGCACTTAAAAAGCGTTTTAACACGCCGAGCGATCCGGCCCATTGCCCCGGAGCGAAGCGGAGGGCCGCAATGTGAGCCGGGCGCCGGAACGGTGTCGGTAACTTAGGAGTTAATTTTTTTTTTCTCGCATCGTCTAATAATTAGTCTGTGTAATTCATTGCCCATAAAGAGCGTTTTAACACGCCGAGCGATCCGTAAACTTAGTTAAAGTGAAATTATTATGAAAGGTGTGCATCCTAGAAATTACGCATAGCGAAATTACGAAGCCCTTTCTACTTTTCGTCGCTTGTTGAGTTGACGTTTTCGTGTTAGTGGTGTTAGTGATATAATTTTATATGTCCTACTGCGGGACATATGCTGATTGAAGATAGTAATTTTCCTACTTATAAAAAAATAAATTTGCAATTGAAACACTAATAAATTTGCTGACAAAAAGCAATAACTTCGAGGTATTAATTTTGCTGTTCGAAGGCATTAAAAGTGCATATTACAAAACAATAAATTTGCTGACTACAAAGTAATAAATTTGCTGCCAGGGATTTGCTGCAAAAGAATTATTTTTGCTGCTTAAAGTCAGTAATATTGCTGCTCAGAAAGCAATAAAGATGCTGTTCGAGTACTAATAAGTTTGCTGAAAATAAGACTAATTTTGCTGATACAAAACACTAAATTTGCTGATAAAAAAGATTAAATTTGCTGCTAAAAAAAATAAATTTGCAGAAAAAAAGAATAAATTTGCTGATGAAATAAATAATTTTGCTACTAAAAGAATAAATTTGCTGACAAAAAAATAGATGCCTCACTATTTCACTACAATTTAGTAACTCCATTTTATGGTTCAGTTTGTTTTTTTCTTTTAAATTACTTTTCATCACCGAAATGCAAACTATTTCGTTGTTCATCTAATAACGCTTTCGAGGGGACTTACTAAATAAACTTAAATGTCCCCTGAAAAATCATTTGTCTACTTGAATTTCTGTTGTATGTACCAGTACCATTATGATTTTATAACCAATAACCAGCGAGAAACACTCACAAAATTATTGTTGAAAGCATTTTTGTTCGCCGTATAAACTAAAATGCGATAAAACTTTGTGAGTTTTATTGACAAGCGGTACAGTCACAATTGCTCGATCTCGTTTCCAACCAATGGAATTTTTCGCATCAAAAGAAAAAAGTTATTTGATTTGATTTTATTCGAAAATGTTTAGTTTCTTTAATAAGTTCGACTCCAATAAAACTAGAGTATCGTCTTCTTTTAGCTAATGAAAACTTTGTAATGGATTTTGTAATTGGGAATGGAACTTTGTGATCTATGTACTGTTTAACAAGGACTTTTGATTTGAGTCTTCCCCCTATATAATAACTACCATCGTTTTGGTTGCGGTTTAATGAATTATTCAAAATGTTTCACCAATCAATGGGGTAACACTTGATAATATCCACGGAATGGTAAGCGATGGGACTTGAAATGAATACGAAGATGAAGCAAAAAAAATATCAAATATTATAAATGATTACCAGCAATATAATAAATGACACTTGAAACAACCAAAATAAAACAATAAACCGTAAAATATTTGCTACTAAAAATCTGGATTTCACAAACACAGCCATTATTCATACCGATAAATCCCTGGCGAAAATATTAAAATTACCGAAAAAAGAAGAGAAAGAGCCAGCAAGCACCCAGCAGAATAATACAAAAAAAAAACTTAATAAAGCTTTCTTATTTTAAATGTAGCAAACGACAAAATTGGAAATTTTCTGTAAACAGTTTTATTACATTTTTTTCCCTTCCTTTCGGCCCATCTTCGTCGTCGTCTTCTTCTTCTTCCATTTGTTCCATTTTCATTCCAAAAATACCGTTATGCGTCATACACAAATACCTCCGCGCACCATATACGTCTTTTCTATAAAAATATAAAATTGCTCATAAAATTTTTTTCTTCTTCACTATGTGCCTCTAATGTAATGTGCATTATCCTTCATAATAAAATGCCTTGGGTATGTCATAAAAATCCTAAACTTTTTAGCATCTTTCTTTTAAGGTTTTTTTTTCCTTTCTTCTTTTGTGGTTTTTTTGTAATGATGTTGATATGTCGTCGGGTAACCGGATATAGATAGGAATTGGATAGGATCGACGGGACAGTCCATTTGTAATACATTATGATGTGGTTCAGCGCATCAAAAATTGTTGGATATGGGCTGGTGGAAACCTAATACAAAGAACGGTGAACGGAAAGAAAATAAACTAAATCTAAGTATAAGAAGAAACCAACAGAAAGGAATGAAACCAGAGGAAAAATATAACTGGAACTGGAACACATATATAGTAGTACACACACAAGAGGACTTAAAGAGAAAAATGCTAAATCGAATCAACAACTCAACCATTTCCCGTATAATCTGGATTATTGTTATCGGAGACATTACACATAAATATATGACAAAGACTGTTTTGGGGGTTTAAAAAAAGGCATTGAAAGTTTTTCCGTTTTCATTCTTTTGTAAACATTATCCGTGACCTTTCTTTGTAGTAAACGAAGAAAAAAACATGTGCTCTAGAAAATTCTCCGTTTGTTTGGTTAGGGTTGTCCCATTTTTATTTTATTTTCATAAATAAAAGTAGATTTTGACGTTTTTATGTCTCGTATGATAAATCATAAGGAAAGATACAGCAATAATAATATTTTATATTTTCTTGTCGTAAAATATAATTTTGTTTATTTTTTCGTATGTTATTCCGTGAACATTCGGCGAATTATGAAAATTTGTTTTTATATGCAAAATAAAAAAAAAGGATTTAATTTCCTTATTTTGTGTCAATATAGAAAATGTTGAACACTTTACTCACAGTCACGGTACAATATAGAATATAGTACTACACACGATATAGCATGTGATGGTACAATGTTCCCATAAAAGCGGTTTGGTTGGGTTGACTGTGTTAGATTATGATGATGGAATTCTTGTTGACGAGGTTATTTTGCAAATCTCGTCTTGTTTACAGAATAAACACAAAATTTATAGGTTATATACAGTCGAGTGTATCAAGGATAAGAGTAATGAAACTGTGAACGGAAGTGGAGAATGGATAGCAATTTTGAAACGTTCTCAGGAAAGTTGAATAAATCTTCAATTTAGATTTTTTTTACTTCCTTTTCTGGCAAAAGTTTTGGTTGGAACATTCTTTTTTTTTATTTGGGAATTTGTCTCGAGTAAACAAAATAATTGCCTCTTATCGTTCAGATAGAAGTACGAAAATAATGATTCGCCATTAAATTCTGGTGAGTTTGCTAACCACAATAAATAATGAAATGATTAAAGGACAAATTGTTATGTAAAGTGTGCCTGTCCAAATTGTCCTTGGTCCCTTAATTTTTAGATGTGTTTGTTTAGCTGTTAGGGGGTGAGAAATCACCTTGTTTTTACCAAAAATTTTACAGCTCTTCGAACACATATAATATAATTCGAGAGTAACACTCTCAAGTAGATTATAGATATGGAGCAAAAACAGGCATTCCGCATTCTTCTTCATTTTACTTTTGCCAGATTTTATTGGAGGAATGTGTTAATAAGCTTTTGTAAGTTTGTAATAGTTTGTAAATTCACAAATTATTATGACATCAGCTGTCACCGACAACAACGACAATAAGCGATGACCAATCAGAGGTAGCCTTTTATTTGGTAAAATCCATGTTAAAATCATTGAAGTAGTAGATTTTGTATGAAATATAGATAGATTGACGTTTATTAGCTTAGCTATAAAATTTCATTTTACAATTTACAATTTCACAAAAAAAATAGTTCATTACTTTAATTTTGACTCACGTTCATATTGCAATATCCGACTTTACATGCTCAATTATCAAACTTTTAAACCGGAAAACATTCCGTTCGTTCTTTATCTCACTTGGCAAACTATTAAAACACTTTAAACCCTTGATCATCATGTTGCTCGTCGACGCTTTGTTGGTTTGTATTATCCTGAAGTCGTGTTCGTTGAGTAACCAGTACCGTTGTGTGTCGCCTACGAATGTTGCCAGCTCACATATTTGTTTCGACAGCAGACCATTTTTCAGTTTGGAGATTCTTGTCATCGTCATATAATAGATTCGCTGTTTTACGCTAATCCAATTTAATTGTTACAGCATTGATTGCACACTTGTATATTTAGAGCATCGCAGGATCATCCTCATAGCTTTATTTTGTTGTTTTTGCATTTTGTCCATGTTACCTTGGCTGCAGTACTCGAAGTGCGGTGCAACTATTGGCTTTGACACGGTTGATCGACCTTGTAGAGTTAACTGTCTGCTGATCCTTGACATGAAACCGATTTTTTTAGCTACTTTTTTGATTATATAATCCACGCGTTCATCCATTATCGAATCCTCCTAATTGGTTCAGCAGGAAAAGCTCCCGATTTCTTGTTCAGCTGTATTCAGATTTAGTTTCATTTTGTTTAGATTCAGCCATTGGTTTACTCTTTCCAGATCCTCATTCGTCTTTTGTATGCCTTCAGCTAAGTCTGTGCACGTAATGTAGATTGTGTTGTCATCGGCGAATAGGACAAACTTTGCATGTTTGAAGCAAGACACTATGTCATTGATGTATATGTATCAATATGTCTGACGCTAATCTCGACTCCATGTTCTGTGTTCATCGTGTCTGACATTTCACCACCATACCGAGTGTTTTGAGTACGGTTCGATAAATTAGTCTGAAACCACAGGTTTGCGGTTCCATTTATTCCGTTTTTTTTTCTTCTTCTTCAGCAACCGACACCTGTCTACTGTCTCCCTTGACCGATATCAATTTTCCACTGCAGTAACATGAATTCTAAAGCCGATTCACATCCGAAGCACTCTCGAAAACCAAACTGTTCGTCAATTATTACTTCATTGGCGTAGCAGTGGCGCTGCAGTTGATCCATCACAAGGCCTTCAAGCACTTTTTCGTAGGTCGGAAGTTGATTCACTGGTCGAAATTCATGTCCGTTTGATGTTCCTGGTATTTTTGGTATCGGGTCAACAATTGAGTTTTTCCACTTTTCAGGGCATGCTTCACTAAGAGACCAGTTATATACATCCAGCATTGGCACCTCAACAATTGGCCACGCATCTATTAGCACTTTTTGTTCAGAAATTCGCTGTCACTCAAACCTGTATATATATTTTCTATATAAATTATTCTTTGAACAAAAGAGGTAATAGATTTCCTAATAGAGGTTCCTAAAATATTCAAAGAGTAATTTACCACTCGCACTGTAGAAAATATACGCAAACTATAAACTCCATTGCACTTTTCTTGTTAATTGGTACAAACCTAATATTTATTTACGATTTCACACATAATCAGATGGTTAACAAAGAATCTGAGTAAAATTTAATTCAAACTTTTACCAAACTCGATTCTTAATTGATTTCTTAGTCGAAACTTTAGTGAAAAACAGAAACAAAATCAGTTTGAATAAAGTAACCCAATTTGAAAAGGATGTTAAGCTCCCGAAGACTGAAAACCGTAAATAATTTTGTAAACAATGGAAGATTGTAATTCCTCACAGTCATCTAAATATATAGTTTTAAAAACAGTTATACAAATTTCGAATTTTAGATAATAATAAGATAACGTGTAGACGAAGTGAATTATTTATTAAATGTCTAAACAGAGCGAACTTTAATATAAAGCAGAAGTTTAAGTTGCTGCTGGAAGATATAGTATATCCTGTAAAAAAACTCCCGAAAACTTTCGACAAGAAATATTATTAAATATCCTGGGGGCAACTTTCACGAACAGAGAAAAGATATTTTATATAAAGCTAACAGTAAAACATCTTCTTCATCATTGGAAAATGTAGTGTTGATAAAGTCTTACTTCAATTGCACCTACAAAATTGTGGAAATCGCTGTTGAACAAAGCAAAATTCGAGAGCTCATTTTCAGTGGGAACACAAAACGAACTTTGAACTCAATATTCTTTTTTCGTGTTTAATTTGCTAAGCAAAGTTCGACAAAATTAATTTTATGAATGAAATTGTCAAAAAAGAGAGAATGAAATCTGAAATCAAACAAGAAAACGGAGCAATGTACGAGTGTACAGACTTTGCAATTATGCAATAGCCTGCATGATGAATATCCCGGGAAGTAGATTTTGTTTGATGTACGATTTTAACTGCAAGGATGTTTGTTATAGACTGTGTACTTTGAAAAATGGAAAGGAAATGGAAAATTCTAACAAAGAGGCCAAGGCTTTGCAAAAGAAAGCTTAAGTGGGACGTTTTACCATTGAACGACATGCCATATAATATTGAGATATTTACAGAACAATGGATTTTAGATAAAGGGACCGTGTTTACGGTTACGTAAGCATCACTTCTGAGGTTTCTTCTGAAAAATATTTGGTCAGATAATTTATCAACTCTGCCGAGAGACATTTCAAACTCTTCAGAATATAAACAAATTATTTGAATGTTTGATTGAATTTCCCTGTACGATTTTATGAATGAATTTAGCCGACCGTCCTTTTCTCTATTAATGGTACCAATACAAAATAAATACTAAGATCGCCTACGTATAATACGAAAAAGGTTGTAAATACATTTTGGTTGAAGCAGCACCGTTTCAACGATAAAATCCTCATAAAATTATATTTATCATCTATAGATACAGTCGGCGTACCACCCAGGAACTTTACAAACGTTATGTTTACATCGGCTATCTAATTTGCAATAATCGTTTGTAGGGAATCCATCCGGAATAATTTTTCTATATAAAACCCCGAAATATTAAAAGCAACTAGATGGGATACATAGCCGATTTTAAGTATACGAACACATTTTATATAACACACACTCATTCATGCAACAGAGCACAGTGCTCTATGTCAGTGGCATCAAAACGCTATGAGTACAATATACGTATACGTAACCCTTCAACAACCCTAATAAATTATACATGCTAAGACTTGTGACGGGCTACATCAATCGCACAATTAAATAGGTCCCGCACAACTGTTTAAGGGTTGTTTCCGAAACCTTGGTTTGTCCATTTTATTTGATAGATATTGTAGCAGTAACGATTGTAGACCAAATTGAACGCAATGAACATGAATCAGTCATGCTTTAAATTGAGCCGATTTAGTTTTAGTAACCATTGTCTATGTCTACACGGTCTACCTTATTAGTATTATATATATGCAGAATAATACATTACAGAGGGAAAATGTGGTGTGTGGGAGATTCAGATGTACAAAATCAACATGGAGCTATGTTTAACACGTCAAATTTAAAACAAAGTGTGGACAGATCCATTAATGCTGGTTTATGGAAACATTTTTAGTTGAAGAGCTTTATTCGTTGCGAAAACATTCGGCACTGCTTACTCTGAATTATACATATCAAAAAAAGAAGAAAGAAAAAAATCATTAAAAATTCGAAAGCATACAATTGAGACCTACCCCAAAACAAAAAAATATTTTAAAATTCGCTCTGTGCACAAATTCGCTATTTTCAACTAATGATAAACGTTGCGTTACAAAGAATCCAGTGAACATAATAAAACAAATTTCGTTGCGGTCATTTGGTAACTGTTCAGCAGAACTTTTTATGGGACTGACACAAATTCCAATTCGAGTAATTTTCAGCAAGATATTTATCTGGGAAACATGGCAAAGTGCACTATTGTGGTAGAAGAGTTTAGCAAAACAAAATGACGATAAATAATAACTGACTAAAACTGTACGTTGAAATGGTATACAGTTAACCTTATAGAATTTCTTATGCAACTTTTTTTTTGCGTAAAACTAGTATTATGGAACTTTTGTAACTTCATAACAGTTGAACAACAAGCCCTTGGGTTGGTATTCAAATAATTTCGCTGTTTTTATTTGAATAAATTCCATGTCGTACATAAGAGATTTTGCGTAATGTATCGTAGTCTGAGCATCAGCGAATAAATCTAATTGGTCCTGATTCATTGTTTAAAAAAGGACGAGACTCTATTTTGAACTTACCAGTTCAAGGGATTTTTGGAGCTAAGGATCTTTGATTTAGTTTTCGCCTCGCTAGTTCTCACCATGAGCTGACTATGAACATATAACGGGTCAATATTACATATAAATTAAATGAAGAATTCAAAGAATGTAAGCATAAGACATAGAGAAAGAATATTGTACACAAGCGATTTTAACGTATTTTAACACCATCTGACATCAACTATAACGACGAAAATAAGAAATGATTTCTGATTGACGTGGTGTTATATAGCGGAATGGATGTTTAAACGAATGAAGTAAAAGATTTTGTATCAAACACAAGGCAAGACTTTGAACAAAAAAAGTAGAATATTTTGATGATAATAAGGCTGACCTTTGCAAAAGTCGCTGTACCAGGCAGCAGTTGCTACGATGCACATCAATGGCTTTCAGCTTCGCTGAATTCGTCAAATGAGAAATATAGTAAACAAATCTGGAACCACCTGGTCTATCGCGAGACGATGGTAAAACGCCGGACGGACTGTCGTAGATTCCATGGAGTGGAGGAAAAGCAATAATTTGGGATTCAACTATTAGAAACACGCTTGCTTCGTCATACTTATCTAATTCGTCAAGAAATGCAGGAGCGGTCGCAGAAGAAGCAGAGAGACGCAAACACAAGCATTACAAAGAATTGAAGAAGAACTACCATTTTACACCAGTGGCCTTTGAAACGCTTGGTCCAATGGGTCCAGACACGAAATGTTTTCTAACAAAGTTGGGCAGAATGATAAGGAAGGAAACTGGTGAGAAAAGGTCTTTGGATTTCTTGTTGCAAAAACTGTCAATCTCGATCCAAAGAGGGAATGCAGCATGTATCCTGGGCGACTTTTGGAAAAAAGTCGACAGATGATTTTATTTTATAGTTAATCAAGTTGAAGTTTTTTTAGCAAACGCTATTTTAACCAAATAATGTAAGAGATTGTAAGGTACTACTCGACACCTATCACGTGTAAGTTATCATCGGAAGTTATCCGAAAATCTCTCGGTAGATTGTAAATCACGCAAAAATCTAGGACGTCAGCCCTTTTCTTATTAAAGTGAAATGGGAATTACATTGAGGCGAGCGAGACGAAACTATTTGAAATTCCCGTTTAACTTAAAACGGCAATCGCTTATTTTCCTGACTTCCTAGAATCTAATTTCTTCGAGACGACCACTCAGAACGAAAATCTACTTATCAGGTTGTCGGACTCGTGGCTGATACTTGAAATTAATCACCATTCGTGAAATATGAAAAAGTAATTGGAAATTGTCTGTGAGAGTACTGTAAGGTAATATCAGTAACTTATTTCAAAGCGGTACTTGTACTTGCTCCTCAGTTCTACTTTTAAAAGGTTATCGACTGATTCTATAACACATCTTTTGAACTAATAATTGATTCGTAGCGTAAAACGATACATTTTCCCTTTGCCAAAAGCGAATATTGTGCTTTTGCCTTTCATCTGTAGTTTCTCGGAAAATGATATTTGTTATGTGTGATTGCCGAGCGAAACACGTGTGTAGCGAAAAGTATCAAAGCTTCTTCCCAGTTAGCTAGAGCGTTTACTTAAAAAGTTTCATTTTACAAGGTAATAGTTGTTTGGAAAATTGCTTTAGTTATAAATGCGAAAATAAAAATCATCCCAAAGCAATTTATGTGCAAACTTTTCCAACCCATCCAACTACAGTATACACCAAGTATGAAAATGGCACGTGTTCGGAATTTTCAAAAAGTAATTTTATTTTTATACTGCTCTGATAGAAATACATACGTATATGTACAGACAACACCGTTACACAAAGACTACATGCCGAAAATTTATCCTTCTGCCGAACCATACGAACATACCCCATTGATACTATTCACTCAGTTCATTGAATTTGTCACGCTATAAATCCCTCGTCCAATATTTATCTAAAAGATCTGTCGATAGTCGAAAAATATTCGTGAATTCGGTGAAAGAATATCTTGTGTGTGTGTACCGAAATATGTACGGCAAAAATTTCGTCTGCATCAGTTGAACAATTTCAATTATGCCCTCGTTTCGGGGGCAGAACATATAGGGCGCTTTTTGTTCTGCGTTTCATCCTGAGGATATGGCTTTTCTATAAACCAACACATGTAAAATTCCATACACGCTGAAAACATGCAGAAAATTTAACGTCGGGACTTATGTTCCTATATTGCATTTATTAAATTTAATTTTGTGCACAACGTCGACAATAGAATGATTAAGGGAATTAATTTATTCCAAATATGTCACTTGGGTCATAGGTTTGAATGTGAGTATTTTGTGGGTGGTATAATTTGCCACATAAATTTACCGCAATATGTGCGAAGTGAATAGCATATGGTTGGCTCAGTGACTGTTGTAATGCACATAAAATTATCATAAAATAAATTCTATATGTAGATGCATCGCGAATCTTGTGTCAACATTGCTCGTTGCGCTCGGTCGTTGGATGGTGCGCTTCACCATCCCCATCAATTTTAACAGGGGCTATTTTACAGTCGAATAGCTGCACATTTTATTTAATGAAATTCCATTCCAATTATCTCTACGATTTCAGTTTTTAATTAGTTTTTTTCGTTTCGCTGCAATGCAAAGAAATTTCTTTGATGTAAATGAATTTGTTGCATGAAAGTAGCCCCTGTATGTTTATATCGGTGGTTTTGTCTTTGCTACAAAACCGCATTGTATATATTGATAGAGCAATTGATTCGAGTGTTGGAAGTAATAATATTATCGTCAATTAACTTGCTTTAGATGTTCAATTATTGTTGATTGTCTATTTGTCGAAAACAAATGTTGCTACCGCAAACAGTTAGAATAGAACATCTGGCTGTTATATAGTTACCATCTGGTCTCTCAGCAGTTTTCACAGTAATATGAAAATTGCGAATTGTAAGTTGCCGTAAACCTTGGAAATAACTTCATCATACAAAGTATGAGTTTAACGTTTTACGTCATCTTATAAATCGTAATCTCCCTAATATCCGCAGTTCTCGGAAAGTTCTTTAATTTATCTAACGTCCTTAACGAGTCCTTAACGAAAACTAGCCTAATTTACAATTAAAGACTGGTGTTGATACATTTCGCAGAAAAGATTCGCCCCTTTATGAGAACAACATCAGTGTAAGTGCTTTGACTTTGATAATCTTTTTCCTTGAAGAGTTGACATCAAAACTGCTGTTAAACAAATCGTCTTCCATTCCATTATGGAGTGGGGTAGTATTCTTAAAAAAAATCTTAAAAAAGCTGCGGGAAAGTGTGAAAAAAAATTATTTTTTTAAATAAAATTGCGACTACTCATGTTTTATTATAAATTGCGTTAACAGCTCCAATGAGAAACGTGTCACAAGTTGAATTAAACAAATTAACAATTTTGAGAGCAACGAATAATTTTGTTTTTTTTTTTACTCATTCAATACCTTAAAGTACAGTCTCAGCAGATACGGTATAACGGCTGTAATTTTAAATATAATTTTGATTAAAAATGGTTTTTTCACTCTTTCCCGCAGTTCCCTAAAATTACTTCTTCCAAACTCTAATTGCCATTCCCACTTTTGTTATAATTGAAACCCGGTCCCATTCCGAAAAGTGTTCTATTGTATCGTTGACAACTTTGCGTTTCCATTTCAGCGAAATTTAAAGTTTTGATGTTATCAGTCCGTTGAATTATCTCCCATAAAAAAGTTTGTCCATAAATTCAATCCCTTCCTGGATTGGACGGTCACAAAAAAAAATGTGATATAAGGAAGTGTCATGGCACTAGATTTTTTCCGATCATGTGTTTTCCAATAATCTTGAAGTGTACATTTTTTTCCCTTAGATATATGCTTATGTGGCGATGCTACCGATAATTTATTGAAGAAAAAAGATCGAAAAGTATTTTCAGAAATTTATTACCCTATAGAATGTTGAAGGTAATGTGTAAAAGAACGGCAAGAAGATAAATTGTTGAAGAATACTGTTAAGGAAAAGCACTTCTGTTAAGTGAAATAAAGACGAAGAAAATAATACAAAACTGAACAATTGCAATAATTCGCTTAGTGTAAGAAAATACAGGACAAAAGCTCTAAAGGTCAGGTCATACATAAAATAATGACGAACCAAAACTCTCCACTTTATCGCAATTACTTTAAGTGCAATTAATTTTTGGTTCAAATGCCCAGATGTGTTTTTCCATTAATAATTCTGTTATTTAGGAGTGTAGCAACTGTAACAAGGATTAAAAACATTCTACGTCGGCAAGCGTCGTCGTCGTCGTACAACAATACAATGTCTAACAACAACTATATACACGTGCCTTCCTGTGACAAATGTGCATTCAATTATTAATTATGTGGGAGCCACTCCTTCTGTGAAAAACAAAATGCAACAGTAGCTCAGCATGACTTCAGTTTTGCGAAACATAAACTGTATATTCCACAAACAAACGCAAACTGTTCGCTTTTTATAAACAAAAAAAAATTCACTTGAATTGACTGTGGTGAATTGTGGAAGTGTTGTATATTTTACGTTGAACCGGTGTGTTTTATTGCAGATTAACCTCGAAAAGGGGTTAGCAGCATTTTGCTCGTAAATACCCATCAACATTTTATGACACATTTATGGGCCACAGATTGACGAGTGATTGGCCCTATTAAACTCTGTACTAAGTTTTAATACTCAAATAAAAGTTCAGGATGTATCCGGTACGAGCACATTCACAATTCACACCTTTCCCAGTTCCGCGACTTTATTATCTTCCAATGTTCATCATTGTTGAACCAAAACTATTTCTATTTAGACGATGAGTGAATTAAAATGGATATTGTAACGGAAATGAAGAACACCAACCCTCAATATAATGATGGATGTATTTGTGTTTGGAACATAATTACAAAGAAAAGAAAAAAAAGTAAATCCCCAATACACACCAGCTTATATCAAAACAGAAGTCTGTCATGCGACAAATAAGAATTTTCAAACCGTTAAATCTCATCAGAAAAGCACGTCCACTAAATAGCCTTTGATGTTCCCTCCACTCATAAATTCGTATTTTCTTAATTTTATTAGTGCTTTAATAATTTCATCCCAGACGAGCTTTTAAAACAGTAACGTTTTCGGATTAAGTTCTTAGTTCAGCTCGGCTGAACGTATACATAAAACAACAGTAACACAACAACAACAACTTCGAAAAAAAAGTCTTTCAATGTGTTGGGTGTTTCACCCACTTATGTAATGTAAACTTTCAACGGACAATCTGGGCGCAAAAGGTATTTTCGGTGGTTGGAAAAAAGGTAAAAACTTTTATGGGCATACTGAAAATGGAATCGCGAGTGTGTTGATGGCGTTCATACCGTCATAAAACATTAAAACAAAATTATCATGGATCAATAACTTTTATAATTTTTCTCGGAAAATTACTGTTAATAACAGAGTATTAAATATTTTTTTTACTTTTTTATGCCGATATTTTAGTGTAATAGGATCATGCAAAGGTACGTATCTCTAACAAATACTTAATAAATGAATTTGCCAGAGTCGTAGTTGTTGAGTGTGGTAGTGCATTCGAATAAAAAAGTTTAATTTTTAACAGTGGGAGTCAGTCCCACATCTGAGATTTGATAGGTCGTAAGCGCTGACAAATAAAAAAGTTGTTTGGGTTACAGTTTTAAAAAGTTCCATAAAGTCCACAGAAACCAATTTTAGTTCAAGTTGAATTCGAAATTTTATTTTGACGTAACTTTTAATTAGACTAAAAAGTATTTGTACATACTTGACGCTAGAAATTTTGATGTGTTAAGGGAGTATATAATGTAATGAATTCAACGAATTAAAAGGCACTGTTAATCTACCAGTTTTATTGGTAATCGTCCAAAAACAACTTAGAGTGTAAGTGTGACACAAGTCCCTTTATTCACTTACAATGCGATTATATCTACCTCAGCCGAAAGACACAGCCAGACACTTAAAACTGTCATAGCTCCCAAAAGAGCGGAATATACGAAAAAAACATTGAAGCACCTGTAGACTAGAATCTAAAAGTCTATAACTTTGGATTTGAACTAAACTTTCTATCTCCCGCAGTTCTTAAAAGAATTCTATGTGCCGAATAAGCACCAGCTGATCTACTAACACACACTTCTTGTATGATAAACAATCAAAACATACTCTTAACTATGTGTTTACTTCGTTCATACGTGTTATGTACGCGCAAAGATGACGTTAACGTAGAAATGCACGTGTGTAGGCTGCCTTTGAATTGTTTACACTACAAAGTGTTTTTGTTTGTACACCAGCTGATGATATTCACTTGGTGTTTATTCGGCACATAGAAATGTTTGAAGAATTGCATATTTACCAATATATGGGTCACATATCACATAGCTCACACTTAAAACGCTCATAGCTCCCCAATGAGCGACTGTTGGAAAAGTTCCTTCAACTTAGTTTCTAACGTGGTGCTATGATTCTTTAGTCCTCCGAAAAAAATCAGATTTTTGGTGTTACGACTTTCGTCACGGCGCCTTACTTGTGAATTTGTGTCACAGAAGTTGGCACATAAAATGCTCTCTCTAGCACCGAGCTTGAGAGTGACGTATGTCAAGTTCGATTTTCTTTTTCGTTTTTGTAAATAAATATGTGAGTTGCCCATTTTTTGATGATGAAAATGTCGTAACACCGTCAAATGAAGTTAATTTTTCTATCCAAAATTGCGATCAATAAAACTAGGAGCAAAACGTGTTTTCAATGAGTCGTCAGTGCTAAGCATCAATCCTTAATGGATTGGTAAAATTGGACTGCATATTGTGTATGAAAAAAAGAATCCAATTTTGAACCTATATTTTTTGCAGTGTAACAAGCATCTACCGAAACATTGACCAGAGAAACCATCAAAGCGAGATTCTAAAAACTCGATACTAGAATCAGTCGATTAACTTTTGAGTTTTCAAAGATGATAATAAGACCATACGATTATTAAAAAGGCACGGTGGGGCTGAACCAAATTTAAATAAAAAGGTCGGATAACCTCAACTTTTTTTTCATGAAATGTTGCATGGATTGATTGTAGATAATATACATAAAAAATTAAAAAAAATCACCGAGCCGTTTTTCAGAAAGTACTTTTCAACTGTTTGTAGACTGTCTCATGCATGTGTAGGACGTTTTTTTTATTTGCTAAGCTAACGTAAGTATAGCCAGTGCTTGCAGCTTTCGATTGATACCATACTTACTATATAAATTTGGAAAAATTAGCAGCTAAAAAAATGATTGATTTCAAGTAATCCGACTTTCGCACCAATATTCTATGAACCAAAATCACAACTTTTTGTCAGATAAATAACAAATTTAGACATTCCCATTCAAAAGAGATGTTGTGGTTGACTCATAGCGGTCCATTTAGCATATTTAACGTTTAATTTAAATTTTTGCACATTTTCATCACATTTTGTTGCGAAATTAAAGTCTCAAAAACACCATCGGGGAACTTTGACAATCAGTCACGAACTGAAAAAATATTTTTTAAACTTGATCTTTTTTGTAAAATAATCTATGAAGTGTGGAGATGAGATAACCATATAGACCCAACATTTTATACTGACGCACCGTAAAAAATCGATATATGTGACGAAGACCATAAACGACAAAATTTTCAAAAATCGATTTGGCGGCAGCACAAAATCAAAGTTTGAAATTTTTTTTTCTTTCATAAAATGATCAGATGGACCAGCTGAGTAGATTTCAGGCTGAGCCCAAAATGAACTAAGACATTTTGTCAAAACCGCTTCACCCTACTGGCTATACTTACGTTAGCTTAGCATATCAAAAAAACAAATTTTAATTATGTAAACGTTAATTACGAAATGCCATTAAAAGTATCTGGAGTAATCAGCATTCCGAATTTCCAGGAATGTAAATGAATAACCCTAAAACTTTCAACCACATTTTCTAAGAAACAACCAGCTAACTTTCATATTTTATTTTGATCTACTCTTATCATCGACAGACTCGAATTTCTCATTTCTCATTTATCATTTGGTATGGAATTAATATTATGAAATTAATGTACAGATCTAGAGCTATACATTTCTATAAACACTGAATTTATACGCAGACCTACATTTAATTTATAACTACAAAATATTTATTTCAATACAAATCTGTATTTATTCAGAGTATAAAGATATTTAACAGACAGTTGATAAAATCTGAAAAACGCATTAACTTCTTGTTGGTCAATTCAACATTTTTTGTTCGGATTTTTTTTTTTATTCCACATACACAAAATTTGGAGAGTGAAGTATTTTCTATTTTATTTCGAGTAAATAGGAAAGTTAAAGCTTATTTATTCGTTCATTCGTTGGTGCAGATAGGCGTTCAACAACTGCCAATAACTTTTTGCCATAATCCGGGAGCAGACAAAAATAAAAAATTGTCGTCTGACCGAATTGACAGTCTCACCAAAGCAATATGAAGCTCAAAATAGCTGAATGGCATAAATTTGAAACTTACCACTCTGACACATTTGGTGTTATAAAAGTGATATGTCCTCTGAAAAGAACAATATTTTACCCACAGATTTTCCTGGGTTTGCTCCAATCTAAAGGATCTTCAGTAAAGGGATGAAAGGAGTCGAAAAACCCATACGCTCATATCGATTGTGGCATTTTCTTTGTTTTAAACGTTTTCCTGAAATATAGACAATGGTTATGTAATAACAACGTATGTATATAAAGAAGAAAATACCGAAAATCGAAATCGTTTCAAAGCCGATTCTCTAAAACTTCCCAATTTTGCAGGATTATTGGTTGTTCAATAACGTTTTCGAGTTGTCCTGGGTAACCGCCAAGTAGAATTAATAAGTGAAGGAGCTTGTTTTGTTGATCTTATGTTAGAGCTGATTCCAGAAAATGGTGAATGCTGAGGTTTCTTTGGACTAAAACATATACTTGTGGCTGTACATTATTACGTACACTCTCGAAACGATTGCTTTTAAAATTATTTTTTCCCGTTTGTTTGCAGTGCATACACGCGAGGGATAAAATAAAACGAGAAATGTCCATAGAAATGGTTTAAAACAATATAGTGGAAATGTTAACATCGGGGCTGGTATTTTGAATGAAGTGCAATAATAATTGAAGTTAAATGTTGAAAAGTCGATGCAGAACACTATTCTGAGTGAAAAGTTGCTCTGCAGTAGGTATGCTAAATACACTGACTTTTGTTTATGAAGCAAGTTGCGTTTCAAGTAATAGTATAGTTTAGTTGGACAAGATTTGTAGCCACAAGAACTACAACTGTACTGTTTTAAGCTGTTTTGAGTCCCGTTTTATAGATCAACAAAATATCAAAAAACGATCAAAAGTGTGTATCGTCCATTTCGTAATTTTAATATCGTTGTTAGCACGTCTCGCTGCAGTTGTGAGTTTTCGAGGTATGAGTAATCGCTACCTTTTCAATAACTCGATCAATGTGAAGTCTACGACGTTAAAATTATGTTCTACCCTCCATTTGGAGGGGTATATTGAACGGTAGCACATAATTCCAAATTCGTAGAGTTCGCATTTATTGAGTTTTTAAAGATTCAATTGTGATGACAGCACTGAAAAAGCGGTAAATAATTTATGAATGATCCCGTTGCTCAGATTAACGTCCACAATGCCTATATCAAAATCAATGGCTTTACTGCTGCACCTAGAATTTGTTGTGCTGAAATATTTTGTCTTGTTCGCGTTACCAAGTAGACAAAATAGTATATTTCCTAATGAATGCTAAAAAGGCCTCTTAGCATGCGTTAGGAACAACGTTTTGTTAATATTGTGTTAGAAATGAGCGACAAAGTCGCAATATTTCAACACTATATAAACAAACGAATATCCGTTAGACATTCACTCGAAATACCTGAAGTTTACCTCGAGTTCAAAATTTTCAGCTCGGGTGAACTCACTCCCTTCTTACTAAAATTGTGTTCCCATAACGAAGACAAATAATTATAAGGACACCCCTTGTACCTTTCGATTTATGTTAACGTTGAATCGATAGTGGACATCGATATTAACCCAGCATAACTAGAATTTCCAAAACAGTCACCTTAACTCGTTTTAATATAACCCCGTATGTAGATAGTTGGACACAGACAGGTGGTATGTGTTAGGTAGATCTTACCATGGAATATGGAAAGATTCCAAAAACTTTTTGACATTTTCACTCCTGAAGCTCTTCTTGATTTGAATGATGTAATTGAAAGAGGGTCAAAACTTCAACCAAACTACAAGAACAGACGTTTCGGAGCAAGTCCAATCAAAAATTGCTAAAGTCCCAGAACACATTTTTCCAATTAAATAAATAATTTATTTCAACATGACAAATAGTTGATCTTCACAGCCAAATAACTCTCGGTTATTTAATAAACAATAAATAATCATTGTTCCATCAGTTTGGTATTTATGTATTCTTTTGTCGTATGAATTGAAATATCTCATTAGCAACTAGCATGAATTCCATTAAACACCTTCAATATTACTTCCAAAAAACATTTCCACCCCACACACACACATCCGGCTCTGAACATTCCGCACATTTTACGGTTTCCATATTTTCATATTTTAGATGCCTACATTCATGTACCGTAATTGATGTAGGCTTCCCAATTAATTTAATTCAACAAAACGTGGAAACGTCTCGTCCTCGAATCTCTCTAATATATTCCCTCAATTAACCAAAACTTTAATAAAAACGTTATATTTGGACGAAGCAATGGAAGAGACGAGGAAAAAAAATACACATAAATCATGTTATAACCTTTTTTCTGCAAATACTTCAGTTTTAGCAATTTCTTTTCACTTCAATCTCTCCACATATAGTTCTCCAAAAAAATATTTTCCTCATCCATTTTCACCGTGTTATGGGGTAACATCTATAAAGCTCTCAGCTGCCAAAATTTCCATTTGCACTTGAATAACCCCATTCGAGTAGCATTTTAACGTATATCATATACCCCACATCCATTTATATATGTATATAACAGTTATACACATAGTGCCACGTAGTATTTTATGCACCCCTTCACGTATTGATTTTCTGTAAATTTACCACCTCTCTGAAAATACCCCGGGCATTCAGCTCCAAGGAGAGTAAGTCACAAAGCAATTGACTGAATGTACAAAATATACATACGAGCATCTTTCTACTTTCATTTTATGTATATATACCGTTCATTGAAGAACAGAGATGAAACAGAATTCCGTTCATGCAGTGTTTTGTTTATGTTATGCGGCTAAAAAGAGAACATTTTGTATAATAGCCCATAGACTTCCACAAGATGCCTATGAATTATTGCCGTACGTGTTTCATTTCCCTATATTTTTTCATGGAGAGAAAATGTGTTCAGGTAAATCCATTGATTAGCTTCAATGGGGGAGAGATGTGTCCATCATACACATTCTTCTCGACGAATCAGCTGATTTTCGGTGGCAAAAAAAAGATCTCTTGATGTTGAGTGTAAAGAAGAAAGAACGAACAGAAAATTTGTATAATACTGGGTCAATGATTTCCGCACACAAAAACACTCCAAAAAATGAATCATTTTTCTTCCTTTTGACAGATTTCCATAATATGGCTGTTATATGGCATCACCCACACATAACGTATTTTACGTAGGGGAGTATCGCTTTCGGTATATTGTAGTGTTTGTGATGGTATCGTACTTAGAGCATGATAAAGAGTCTGGATATATTTTAC
This sequence comes from Bradysia coprophila, assembly GCF_014529535.1. NCBI lineage: Eukaryota > Metazoa > Arthropoda > Insecta > Diptera > Sciaridae > Bradysia > Bradysia coprophila. Next base: position 7,964,643 of record NC_050738.1, on the reverse strand, counting down.
CTGAAGCTATTTCTTCTGTAATATTATGATATGTTCGGTTCAATGCCGTTTGTAGCTGGAAACCTTGCGATTCAGAAAATGGTTCTGCCAGTGGTATTCTTTCATATTGTGAAAACTAAAACATAGAAATGATTCCAGGGATTTTATGGTTGCGCTACGAGTTAACGAGTTGAATGTGATATTTATGTTTTGTACTAGATAACACTTTCAGTGAAACAATTCTTGCTATAACGACCTTTACAAGATAAAAAAACTAGATCCACGCCATTATACTTTGTAGTAGATTTGCTCTACCAAAACGGCGTCAACACTGAATGGAAAACCAACGAAAGTTTTGGAATCAATAAGCGATTGCCCCTGAAGCTATAAATTGTATTTTTATTTCATTCAAGATGTCCAACGCAATATCGTGCCTCTAGTCGATTGGCAAGGTCGATTATTTCATGTCTGGGAATCATTTCAACTCAGGTAGACATTCTTCTTTCTACTCTGTATATGCAATTGATTTATCCCTCTACATTGTAAGTACCCGATTACAATATTCAATTTACTATGAATCTTAAAATTAAAATAATTTCCCAGCTAAAAGTAATATTGAAAAAGCAAGAAATGAAATCTTTAAATTGATCGGGATGTATACATCAAATGGGTTTACGGTTGTTTAGAGATTCAACAATAAATCCTTTTCTTAGGAATAAAAAAATTTTTTAGATAAAAAGCCAAATTCACTTTGAGCCAAACATATTTAAACTGAGTGTACATTCCTTTTAACTTGGAATATAAACCCTTTTTGTCGAGAGAAGAGGCAAAAAAATACACATTTTAACCCCGTCACACAAATCCGTAGGGTATATATTTGAACATGGAATAGGTACCTCTATATCTTCTTCATCATATAATATTTTCTTCAAACAGATAACCATCCTCATCTTTTATTTATTAGGTTGAAAGCGTTTTTGGTATCGCACACTATTTATCTCGAAAAGTTCGAGAAGGATATGCTACGCCTTTCAGTGTTTTTGTGTATCGTAATTTTGACTATTTATACTTTTGTGAACACATCATGGTCAAGTTGTTTAACCTTTTGAGCAAATAGAAGGTCAATTATTCTTAATTCTTGTGTTTGTTGATGCAGTTTTAGTTTCTACAACAGAACATTCCTTTCATCGCCTCCTTAATCAATCAGTCTCAGACTCGGTAATGAATTTTACTATGCTGGTGCATGTAATAAGGCTATAACATGTATAGGCACTAACCTTTACATCACTCGCATAGTAAAACGTCGTACTACACACGGAAAATAAAGTGATATCTCGTATCACGATGAGTAAAAGTACCTCGGGCTGCCGCCCTCGGATACTTTTTCTCATCTGGATACGAGATATCACTTTACTTCCCATGCATAGTAATGTACTATGAAAATACTTCAGTCCTTCAGTGGAATTTGTGGTACAATCATATCAGACGACACAATACATGGAGTAACTAAGCCCAATCCATCACCCAATCCTAGAGATAGACAGATCACTTAGCACCTGTAGCTTCGGATACATACACAATCTATAAGTAACTGAGAGTTGGATAGATAGATTAAGAGTATTTGAGAGGCTTCTTCAATTGAGAAGCAGAAACTGAGCTCAAAGATCCTTTTTTCCCTACCCTGTACTTTACTACTTCTGTAAGGGAAATATCCTCGTTTTCGATAAGAAGTCGTTAAGGCATTTTTCATCTAATTATGACAGATCCTCATCTTCGAGTTTATGATACCCGAAGGTGCAAAACCTGAGATTGGTGTAAAGTGGACAATACCTAAGGATATGTACACTAGTTTCAGGTGCCACACCACAAGAACAGATAGGGTCGATCTATTCTGTGGAGAAGATCATTAAGCTTGCAGTGGTTCGAAAACTACTAGCCTTATTTTCGATCTAGTAGGTTAAGTAGTTCATTTCTCCACTTCATTTCTGAGAGGCAAGTCATCCAACAGTAGAATGCAGAGCTACAACGTCCTTCAAGGATGAGAGGTACTTTAAGTAGAGTACTGAAACTGGACAGTATGTCATACAAATTTTAGCACTACGATCACTCATGCTTGCAGTGCCTTGATTAAAATTGTACATAACTGAGGTCAAATAGTTCGAAATGATGTTTTTACGCACTAGATGTGAGATTGCCAATGCGACACAATATTAGATATGCTTTTCACTATTTCATTTTTCTTTAAGGAATCTATTACTTCATCGGTTTTAGAATTCGTTTGAGAAGTCAAGTCTCATTTAACAAAATCTGTTTCGACAGCTCTCGCAACTGGTATACACCAAGCTATCGCTAATTTGTGACCGGCTAGACTTTGGGAACGATTTTTTTCGAAATAGAATGCGGTATTCCCTATATACGGACGCCTATACGCATCATATGTGTGTTAAAACATCCATCACCACCTAAACGTTTCCATAATTTTTTCGTCTACCAAGTGAATTGATGTTTAAAGTTGTTCGTTTAATGAATGTAGTAGACCCAGACAGATATATCAGAAAGGAAAATATGCGTTCCAATTGTCTCGCTACTTTACCCCATACCATACAGACACATGCATTCCTTTTCTCCACATTTAAATTAATAGGACCAGCCGTAGACGTAACATTTCAAATAAATGGCCTTCTTAAAAATAGGTCATTGTCCATTAAAAAGCCATAAGAAAGCCATTGATATAAGAAAATGTATAAATATTTCACGACGATTGTATACGCCACACACATGGCGTAAAATATTTTTATGTTCAACGGAATAGCATAAATGGTGGCGTTTGAGAAAATGTTTTACAGAAATTTACATAGCTTACATGCTTGAAAACGCCACACAGTATTTTATTCATTATAACCGGATTTTTACAAGTCATTTGTCTGTCTTTTGAAACATTGCAATTGCAGACACATAATTTATTATGTAAATTGTGTGTAGCTGGTTTTGAAATCGGTTCTTCTAAAACGTTAAGTTAAAATAAAAAGATTTATTAGCAACTTAGTAAAAAATGATGTGAAAAATAAAATGGGAAAAAGCGTCGAATAATAGATCTTCTGTTAGCCGGGGAAAAGGTATAAAGTTCGAAGCTTTTGTTCTACACCTTCTTTGAATTTTTGTTGTAAATGGTGTGCTGTGGATTATGCTTTCCTTATTTTCTGCTTATCCCATTAACTTTATTTATGTTCCTAGTGGATAAAGAACTGCACAAAAAAAAAAGAATGAAAATCGATGGGAAGTTAAGCTCACCGAAATTGTGTGCAATTCAATCATAAAAGTTGAAGCCATACAAGAGTTAATAGCCCAACTCAACTCAATAAAAACCAATTTTCGACTCACATTAAACTCTTGTCACCTTCAACATTTTTGTGTTTGACTTGTGAATGTTAAGAATTTTCTTTTTTTAAATTTGATGCATAAAGAAACAAGTTCTCTCAAATCTAAACTCTTTTCTTAATTATTTTCCGTTATGAAAAGCTTGATTGAAATTTTTGCGAAGTAACAACCAAAAAACCTTGCATTCACTAATGCAACCCCTTCAGAATTAACCGTTCAATGCTCTGCGTCCAATCTTAAAATAAGAAAATGTGTACATTCGATCTATATAATAAATCCATGCCCGAGCACATAACTATATGCAATGCTGGAAAAACTTCAGTCCAGGTTTCTGAAAAGCAATATAATTACGTGAAACTCCACTTCGTATTATCAATATTTTGTAAAGAAAATTGAATTTATTCTTAACAAAATCCCGCATCCAGCAGTTACGTAAGAGGGAAAAGCAAACATTTTCGAGGAAGAAAAAAAATTAAATTTTGTATTCAGCATTTTCTCGGTCCCTGTGGCAAAAGTAGGAAGAAAACTAAACTGTTGTAAGTGCTTTAGTATACAATAACATCAGCAGTATAAGTATGCAAAAACGTTAGGTTAATTTCAAAGTTGTATTATAATCCCATCGTTAAAAGAAATCCGACAAACCAAAGGTAATTAAAACCGAATAACTTTGAAATTACTTTCCACTAGAAAAGTTTAAACATTTTCTGGTATAATAAGCATAAGAAAATATAATATCTCCAAACAACTCGTCGAGTCGTATACATTTTTTTCATTATTTTCATCAGTGTGTACCACCAACTCTCTGCTATAATTTCAACATCGTTATGCTCAACTTACATACCAAAGTTTTGTTATTAAATTTTGAAAATGAAATAAGAAAAAAAACATCAACTTTCGTGTTTCGGGAACTTTACTAAAACATCACATAATATAAGAAAAAGGGTGATGCCAACAATTTTCTAATATTACATGATGGCATGCTTTTGGGGTGGATCATATACAACTAATTATTAGTTATAAATTGCCTTATCGAATTTCGTTCAAATTCCTTAAACGATCAATTTAATTAGAAAGGAAACGGCCGCTATTTATACACACCCCAGCCATAAGTTAAAGAACAGCAAAAATTCTTCGGGAATACATAACTTAACCAACAAAGCGCACAAGAATGCCTCCAATACCTAAACACATATTCAATATTATTATAGAGTCTAATATCAACTATGCTTAAGCAGATATCCATCCACACGAACTACGACGCGTACGACGATAACCCTAAAAGTTGATTTCAGATAAATTTTTGTGTATATAACAGGGATTAACGAGAAAGCTATATGGCCATTACAGTCATTGATTGGGTAGTTTCTAGTAATTTACCCAAAAGACTATACTATATATGGTGTAGGACGCTGTACAGTGTACACAGTAATGTAAGAAACATAAAATGGGATTTAGTTTTTCTTTTTACCCCATTTTCACAGTTCGGGGAACTATACGCTGAGATGACTTCTATTCAGAAGAGAGAGAAGAAAATAGTTAAATGTATAAAATCTAATGCAGGTAATAATACGTTCAACTATACGAAGAAAAAAAATTGTATTTGGGGTTGTCGGCAATGGAATAAATTTATATAAAACAAAATTATTATTGTGTGTTATACTCCTAATGGACAAGTTTCACTGGAGTATACTACGAGTAAACACTTCGACTTCGCACGACGCGTTAGATGAATTTTCAGTATTATTTTTGTGTCAGTATAGGTACTTTTTGGGAATAGATTTAACAATATAAACATCACCAGTTTCAATACTTGGGGGGAAACTTATAAGAATTATCAAGAGGTATGCGGAAGTTTACTAAGAGAGCCGAAATTATTAACAAGAACTATGCGGGAGTTAGCAAGAGTTATGCGAGGTGTTATGCTTGTGTGTTACCAAGTGTTATGCGTGAGTCAGGAGTTCAACAAGATTTATGCGGGAGCTGTGACAAGTTATGTTAGAGTTACAAAATATTAAAGTGGAGTAGTGAAGAGTTTTATCATTGCAGGTGATTTCCCCCGCATTATTAAATCAATCCCAACACTTATATATTTAATAATAACATTCCTCCGTCAGGAACTCGTCCATTATATGCGAGTTCATAATAAATGAATACCAGTCAGTGCCTATTTTAAGCAATTAAATTCTCAAAATTCCTTAAATTTCGAGAAAATTCCCAGATTATATGTGTTCGTAGATCTTTAGAAGTATCATCTAAAATTAACTGTCTGGCTTACATAATTGAAATTCGACATATTTTTTGATTTAATAGTTGTTGTGGTTTTTAATTGATTCCAAGAATTTCGTTGAACAAAAGAGAATCTAGATTTTCATTTTCTAAATTTTTGTTAGGCACTAAAACAAAAAGTCTGGTTTTTCATTTGCTACGGAAATTTTATCTGAAATAATTTACAGCCCACAACAACTCCCGAATCACAAAACATGTCGAATTTCACTCCCTGTGACGAAGATCAAAAACAAATCCACAAGTTTTTCAATATGTAGCCTTAGAAGTGGAAGAGGAATGTCCTCTTCTTTATCCAAATTTGTGGACTCAAAAAAAAGATAAGCGGGTTTTCAGCTGATCCACGGTTGTAGCAGATCAACTGAAATTTTACTGCCTCTAACTGTAAATTTATTTCATTAATCCAGGTAGCTGTTGTAGGTCCAGGTAGCTCAATCGGTAGAGCATAGGACTCATACCCAAGAGGTCCCGGGTTCGACTCCCGGTGCAAAAATGCTTGCCTGGTTTTATTCTAATCACTTGGTGATTAAGCACTCGCTATTAGTTATCTAATGGCTGTACGACCGTAACAAAGTCGCAAATTTCAAAGAAATCCAATATTCGATTTCTTCGCAACAATCACGCCATATTGACATAATGTCAATGACACAATATACAACAGACTGTAGGATAAGCGCCATCTATGATCGACTAGTCGCTCATTGGGAAAATGCATGAGTCATTAGTGATGGTTGTGGTCTTCGCATACTACTCGTGGCTCAGAGAATTCACAACGTATGGGACGTTTACACGGTCGATTTGTGAGCTATCTGAGTCCGAAGAGATATGATGAAAAATCACAATTCATATGATCAAGTGACTTGTGCAATAGCACAACAGGCCCACTAGAGGCTTAGGTGCTGGGCTAACCCCCTTCCCATCTAATCCAATCCAATCCAAATATTTCATTAAACAATTCGAAGTATATCATTTTATTGACATTTAAACTAACAAAAGAGAAAACATATTTTTAATTTCAACACTAAGGTGTTACAGACGGCTGTCATCTGTTATCGACAACAACAGCAATAGTAAATGACAAGCACTGACTAATAAAGTCTTATATAGCAAAAAGCGTGTTAAAAACAAATGAAGTAAAAGATTTCTGTTATCAATCTATGAAAATCTTCTACATCTTCTACATAGATCAGATAGTAAAACTGTTAATTTGCTTACCGTCTGTGACAGATTAATTGTCGGGAATGCTCACAAAACCATTTGGTTTTTTATATCATTGCAGGCAACTTTTATGTAAGACAAATACAGTCAAAGGCAGTCAATTTTCAGCATAAATTTGCTTCAACTGTTTTTCAGCTGATCCACACATACAATCAAAACTGGTTTTCCTTGTTCATACGGTTGAAGCTGCTACACGCACGCGCATGATAGTGGTAAAACCGTATAAAGACGTATAAACGGTTGTGATTGTTTGTATGGATCAGCTGAAAAACAGCTGAAGCTAATTTATGCTGAAACTTGACTGCCTTTGACTGTAGTACATTTCGTACCTAGGACTAAAAGTCTTTTTTGGCGTGTGAGACTTTTAGTCCGTGGTACGAATAGTATTTGACTTTTTTTTAATTTTAAATTACATCCATTCATTTAAAAAAAAGTTACATTGAATGCATATAGAATTGAATACAACCGAGTCATGGATTATTTGTGGGGAAGAAATAGTTCTGAGATCTCGTAAATTAAATAAAAATTGACAAATTTGCCGACCACAAAATATGTCGTCGATTTATATGCATTTTTTATGCATTGCAAAAGAAGACAAGAACATGCAACGTAATATTTGTCTTACATAAAAGTTGATCGCACAGCTATAAACAACAAAATGGTTTTGTGAGCATTACGGACAATTAAAATTTGGATTAAAACGAAAAATAAACATTTGATTTCGCTTTGTTTAAATCACTGACGTTGTTTTATTATAAAGATGTCTTAGATTCGGTGACTTCTGTGACTCAAACTTATAAAATGAGGAGTAGTTTTATTGTAAACCGTTTTCAGATGAGTGTTACAATTGAGTGAATTTTAAAATAATTCCTGATGCCGCTTCCCAATTACCACACCATGAACTATTTTAGTTACTTCAATTGGTGAACGTTCATTTTCGATGTGTGATATTTCGTCTTAACTGATTTGGGGTTTCTATTATTGGATATGAAGACGCCGCTTCCGACAATACTTGTGAATTATATTTATAATGGCTTTCATATGTCGCGTCGGATGGAACATAGTCAGACGATAAATCGATATCAATCAATGTCATAGCATCGCCTTGGAAATCAAAACACTCAATGGCTATTTACACCTTATTGGTAGTTCAGTGTATTAGCTTTCAATAACCTAGATTCCAAGCTTCTCGTTCTGTTTGAATATAAATCTAGATTTTGCTTGATTACACACAGAGAAGTAAACTTATTGCAACTTACATTTATACTTACTTACTCTAGAAAATTATCATTCCAAAATTGAATCAAGGTCATTTAAAAGTTTTGTTTCAAAAATCTACAAATCTTAGAGCATATTGCTTGAGAAACTTTTACGCATATAATCAAAAGAAAGAACAAAATTATAGCAACAAAAAAACGAAAGCTAAATAAAAACAAACTTTTCTGCTGAACGGAATTCAAGCTCGTTTGCTATTCGAAATTTAATTTCAATTTGTTTCTGCAACAACAAAAAATTGAGAAAAAAATTTCATTACAATGATCTTTGTGTTATGTTATTTTTTAATAATACAAAAAACAAGAGAGAAGATAATCGATGAGCTGTTCACCTTATCAAAATTTAAAAAATAAAATTGTCTCGTAATTTAATTCCATGGGTATTTGGATGTATAGTTGTGCGAATAATGTTTTATTTAGATATATGAGTTTGAATATTCAGTTGTTAACTAGCTATTCGTATAGACGGTTACATCGGAAACGGCTTAAAAACTTTCGAGAACTGATCAATTCAGTTATTCAAAATAACATCCTTAACACAAGTGAATATTTATAAACGTATTCCATTTGAAGAAAAGTGAAAAGCGACACAATTTCTGGTATGGCGTTTTCATTAGTTACCTCATCAAACGAAGTACTAGATTTCCCATTTTTAATTTTTGTTGGATATGAAAATGCTTTAGGCTGAAAACACACGAGTAATTTTGCGTTAATGGAATCGAGAATTATTCTACGTGTTCCATTGTTTAGTCTGTGGTGAATATTGGATTACAATGGAAAAAGCGTAGTTGTAGATCCAATCAACGCAAAATTCTCTCGTTCTTTTATGTCATAACGAAGATATCTATTTCTTATTTTCTAACCCAAAACATGTAATACACGAAAAATCCACAATAAATTCACAATTTTTGTCCGTTTCTATGTGTGATAATGCCTTTACTGGCCTTAACTTACAAAATTTATTAGTGAAATATTTCCTAAATATATTCCAGAAAGAGTATAAGAATTCTAAATCAATTGCAAAGATAAATAAACGGATAACCTGGAAATAAATAGCCAAGATCACAGATTCAAGTTCACTTCAACATTGAAGATGAAATATGTTAGCGCTAAAAAAGCATTATTTGAATTCAATGAGCTTAAATTCAGATTCTGAGTTATATTTAGTGAGTGACTACGTTGAATTTGCCAATTCAATTTCTTTGCATTAACAAAAAGAAACTAAAAAACTGAAAGTGTCTGATAGAATAATAATTGGGTTTTTTGATGAGCTCAGTTTGTCGTAATTATATTTATTAATTATTTAGATTTATAAGAATACAGACGTATAGTGCTCGAAGACACGTAGAGATACACGAAGAAAACACGGTAAGTAAACATGAAACATTTTTTTTTAAATGAAACAGTTAGTAGTAAAAAAGCATAAACCGTGTCACATGTCAAGTTCAGTGACAACAAATCTCAATATTACATTGGTTTTTGTTTTTATATAATTTGCAAATCATGCTAACGTTTACTCTAATCATAGTGTTTGTAACATGATGGATACAACGAACTCTCGGTTTAACTGTTATTTCCCTAGTACAGGCAGAGGTATCAGTGAAAAAAAAAAATTTGGTACCTGACATGTCGAAAAGTTTATTCTCTAAAATGAAATGCAGAAAAAAATCAGCGTAGACATGATGAAACTTTCATTGATAGGTCAGTCATTCAAATAAAATTCGCCATACACGGAGAAAAAAATGTGCGTTTCTCACAAACGTAAATGAAAGTTTTTAGTTTTGTGGGAGGGTTTTTTTTAATTGATTTTTTTTGGGGAAGAGACGATGTGATGCTTTAAGCTATATGGTGTCATAATTGAATTATTGTTGTTCGTCAACTTATTTTTTGCGACCCAAATGATTTGCGATGTTGCCGCAGTGTTGCATTCTATAAAATTGTTTTACTGTGACTCAATGGAGTCAGAGCTACCCATCTCGAAAATAGCCCTACGTTAAAAAGATCCATTTCAAAACTTCCGGAGAAAACTCTACTGCATCATAATTGATAAAAAAATTGGTTCTGAGCGACGCAATCGAAAACGTATGTGTTTATATACGTTATCATGCGTTGATATGCGTTACCATGCGTTTTTATACTTTACCATGCGTTTCTATACATTACCATGCGTTATGCGTTTCTATGCGTTTTCAGAATTATGATATTCTATTCTACTACGTAAGAACAAGGATGATGTTTTATCATAATTTGAAAAATTTAAACGCTGGATCATGGCGAATTTTGCTGCATAAAAGTCCAAAACCTAATTGATTAAAAGCTGCAATTTTACTTCAAGTGTCTTGCACAATCAATAAGTTCACTATACAGTTGAAAACTCGTCGAAAACATTGGTCATCCTTGGTACTTATATCCCAGTTCTACTAAGCTTTCTTCAAGTATCATTTGTCGGAAAATGATATTAAAGCGAAGCGAAAAGCGACTTTAAATTTCATAATCAAAATTATGAAGATTCGCAACTGTCGTCTTTTTCATTAGCTTTATACTTTATACATATTCGGACGACTTTTGACTGCGAAAATATTGCACGTCTTATACAACGTGTGTTTATTTTAAAATTATGTCACTTTGTCCCCGAGATACTTAAAGGGAACTCATCTTTCGTGTCATACTTTTGATAGAAAATGTACAGACTTTGTAACAAAGAAAATATCTTTTTTGCAAAATAAGTGAGGAGGTTTCCATTCCTCTCACAAAGAAATGCACGAAAAAAAAGTTTCTTTCCGTGCAGGTTTATCCGAATTATGTTATTTGCATCTACCTCTCTTCTACCTTATTCTATCAGTACTTTTTATACCTGTTTCTCCGTTTAAGATCGTCTGCACCAAATTATATGTATAAGTAATAAAATAAGCTACAGTTTGAAAGCTTGAGGCGATGTTGTACCCAAGTTGTTTCGTATTCTGTATCCAATTCACTTATCACTTTCCTTTACTTAAATTAGGTCTAACTTTTTAAATGTTTTTCTATGTTGTGGGTATATTATTGTTTTCCGGGGGAAATTTAGTGCAGTTAGTGGTTGTTGCTCTCATGGATATATGCTTTCATCACAAAGCTATTGCTATTGCTATGAGCTTATGAAAGTTTTAAGAGCTTAAGAGAAATACCTAAAGTGCTATCCACCCTAACCTCCGATAATTTTTGATGATTTTCTATGCATGAACTGCTGATATTTCTATTCCACCCAACGAAATAAACGTGCAATTTAATCCAATATTTATTCTTCAATTTTTTTTTCTTTTCTTCCCGTTGCTGTTTGTTCCACTAGCTGAGCTCATTTCGATTTAATCTCAATACAATGCACATTCAATGCACAGCTCTTGATTCACATTTTGTACTATATATCATTTATGCATTCGCATAGTTTTTCCAGTTGTTTAAAATCAGTTTAACTTCATTTGCATACTTTTTACCGAAGTGATTTTAATTTAATCTAATTTAATATTAATTTGTTCTGAATTAAGTTGTGAATGTAAAATGCATTTCAAGTTTTCAAAATAGTAGCAGGAAAAAAATGTTGTTACATAAATTGTTCGCTTCGGTCCATGATATGGGAAACTTGTTACAGAATTCTAAATTCCTTTACAACCCAGGATAATGAATAAAATTAAATAGTTTAATCAGAATGAGGTGTATAACTCGACTGGATGTGAAAAGAACATGAATATTTTAGAGCAAAGCAAAGCAAAACATACCGCATATACATAATTGAATTAAAAATAATTACGGCAAACGAGTTGAAAGCTTGGGAAGCACAGAAGTAGGGTAATTATTTGAAAATGTTAAACTTTGACAATATTGAAGAAATTTCACTGAGAACGCAGAATATAAGGAAGTAGACGATCAATGGACAGGATCTCAGCTTTCCATTGAATGCGATACCTTTGTTGTGAGCTTAACCAATGTTAAACTATTGGTCAAAATATTAAAGTTTTACCTTTTAGTAACGCTGTGCTACTACTTATCAGCAAAGTTCGCTAAAACACTTTTCCCCTAAAAAAATGAAGGTTCTTCTGATATGAAGATCAACTCTTTGGCTACCTTCTACCTGTAATGTATTATGAGCTATAAACTACTCAAGAACTGTAGTTCAAGTCATAAAATTATTTTCTTGAGTTAACGCCATTCACTACTCAAAATCAACTGGTCGCTCAATCGGTTCGATTGTCTTCCATTAACAAATTAAGAAAAAAGGGAACGTCAGATTTTTTAACGCTAAACCAACACGCAAATGTTTACGCTAATTCCTTACAGTAATGACAAAAATGACAATCATATAGGCAAATTTAAAAATTGACCGAAAATAATTGCATTTTCACTCGACGGATTTCGGTGGAACAACATGCCTGTTACAAAATCATGAGGTGACATTTGTACAAAAATACCTATTATTGCTCGCCAGATATTAGTCCGTTTCGAAAATTAACTATTTTACCGGAGTCCTGAAATCATAGGGCATGACACACAGGCCTGTTGTTCCATCAAAATCCGTCGAGTAAAAATTTAATTTTTTTTGGTTCATTTATTAATTTGCCTTTATCCGTTTACATTTGCCATTACTGTACGGATTTAGCGTTAGCGTGTGTAATTTAGCATTAAAAAATCTGACGTTCTCCGATAACAAATTTATCTTCGTTTATTTTTCATTAGCGAATCCGACGCTAACATTTTTCTATTTGAGTGTAAGCGTTACCGACGCTAAAAAAAAGTCATTAGCGACTATCACCTTGCTTATCACTAAATGTCGTCAAAAAGAACTACACTTTCAATCGGACAGCATTTTAACTAATTGTTCTTTGGTCAAACTGTAGGTAGTAGTACCTTTGCGTCGCTAATTGAATTAAGATATTGAAGAACTAAACCTAAATTTGTGAGACCATAAATCGTTAGAACTTAAAAATATTTACAAAATGTACGACAATCTTTGTAGCTTCCTATAAACACACATAACAATATTGTTTGTTTTCGTGCTTAAAGTTCACCATTTAATTGGCAAATGTTCCAGTCCGGTTTCAGAATAACCACCGGAAATTATGCTGAATATTTTTTACAAATTTATTTATTTAGTGGTATTGTCATGTTCAATAAATGAGCTATTATCTTTCATTATGGTCTCAATTAAATCGACATCTTTAATTGAAATTCATGTTAAAATTTCGGTTTTCGGTTCTACGTACACGTACACTATACACGAGTTTATTTGCATGTAGGTAATGTCTATAGTACTCATTGAGGTTGTAAATAAATCTATATTTTCTGTTGAATGATACAAGATTCATGGTTCTGAACACTCAATCTTGTTAGCAAAAAAAATAATCAAAAACTTTGATAATTTTTACTGAAAATTCAACTAATTTGCTGGATGTTCGTTACATACTCACCCGAAACTTGTCAATGTTTTATAATAATACATATAATAGATGAGCGTTTTTATTTTTATAATATCTCATTTAAAAGTAATTGGAAGTAATATACAATAAGCTTGTGTGTTTTGGATCATGCATGCATCACCTTGAATTTTAGCGACTTTACTCTCTTTAGACAAACATAACAAATTGAGCTTGTTGTTAGTATAGTATTTGTTGGCGTTTCAAATTAAATTTGCTGTTTAATTGCTCAGAACTATCACGGGAATGAAGATGTTTGTATGCAACAAATTAATTTTGAAAGAAACAAATACAAAGTTTGCAAATTAGCCCCGAAATTAGCATTTTCTTAAAAATGTTAGTCAATTCAAATAAGAGGTACGGAAGTTTCGTTAATTTCAATTTTAATCTACCACCAGCTTTTTCAGAAGCCAAATGTGAAGTTTATTGAAGTCTGTCCTTTAGTGTTCTCATATTAGCCTGTGCAAAAAAGATTTCATAAAATTACCTGCAGCAGATTATCTGTGACCAGGTATCACGGTGCGGTTGAATGAATTTTAACTGATTATTTCGATGCACTTTTGATATTTTTGGATATTATTAGTCAGCTCGGAGCACTGAACAAGGTTCCACAAAAATTTTTGATTTTAGTCCGTACCGTCGGTGACAGTGGTGCATAGCCCATCCTGTCTACAGAGAGAGTGGTGGAAAACTGGTTATGGTTGCAATCGGTAGTGCCTGAAATTCTAATAACAATTGTACAAAAAAAAATTACCATTAGTGCAAGGGAAGCCGGCAGAGACACGCTAAATTTAAAAAAACGTGATTTTCAAACAATCATACAGGCGTGGATACTTGAGGGATGAAGCTAATAAATAGTTCTCTCAGTAAAGCAACATCTCCTCTACCAATGACCAGAAAATTATTTTTGGAGACAGTCTACGCAGCAGCCGACAGTAGCTTAAAGTTTTTCCCTCATATTTGGTAAAATTTGCGAGTTTCAGAGGCACCTGAAACCCATACTTACAAATTTTGTATGTTATTAAAATGGGTAATTCTGAAATGCTGGAAGTCTCAGCTGTCCATCGACACCACACTTACAATGACTCATGTCAACAATGCCGACATGTTGCGTGAATAAGTAAAATTTGTCCTTCCACTGACTAATAATATCCAAAAATATCAAAAGTGCATCGAAATAATCAGTTAAAATTCATTCAACCGCCCCGTGGGTAATCTGTTTTCAAATACAAAAATTATATTTCCTGGAGACAGACTATCTGCCGCACGGTATTTTCCGAAATGAAAATATTTTCAGGCTAATATGAGACACCTAGCTGAAGCTCACTGTTTATTTTGTATTCGTCGTCGATAAGAGATTGGTGTCATTATAGATCTACGAAGTACACGATTTTTTATCGAACTATTGGCCGTATTCAAACAAAAGAAGTAATAGACCCAATGACTGCTGTTTTATTAAATGTTAATTTAAACACGGAATCTAACTTCTGACGTATGAGCCTGATTCAAACGTTTATATTTTAAGAAACTAGAGTTCAGCCGACAAAATTACCTCAGAAACATTTAACTGATTCTATTATTTGTCTTGTTTCTTCCCAGCCCACCTAAAATGTATTGACGACTGTATATTCAGTATACTGTTCGCATTTTTCCACAAAACGCCAAATCAAATCAAAGTCTGAGATACACTAGTAAACATGTGGGTTGAACATGTAGAATTTTCCTTCTGAAAATGTAATATTTTTAAATGGAAACGTAACTGAAATGGAAGTTTTATTAAACAGACAAATTCTCCAGCTCAATACAAATTTGAAAAAGATTTCCATATTTAACTTTCCATGAAAATTCCTATTTTCTTTTCGTTTCTATTTTAACATTCTGGTATTTATAGAAATCCACATAGGAACGCACCAAAGAGAATACAATTTCTCTGACTGAATCTGCTCTAAGTATGGAAAACAATTCTACGGAACAAGTCCACGAATACAGTCCGGGAAATATTGGATACATGCTAACATGTATTGCATTCGTATGGCTGATGATTCCCGGTGTAGGATATTTTTACAGCGGAATGGCTAGAAGTAAGAGTGCTCTGTCTCTCATTATGCTCAGTTGCTGGTCCATGGCAATAGTTTGTGTTCAGGTGAGGAGATAGATATAAGCTTAGAACAGAAATGAATAATCAAACGTTTTCGTAACACAAATCACATAGTGGTTCCTGTTTGGATATTCCTTGGCGTTTTCGAAAACTGCTACCCCATTAGTAGGAAACTTTGATAACATTTTCTTGAAGGACGTAAACGATAAACCAAATGTTGTTAATCCAGAAATACCCGATATGGTCTTCTGTATCTATCAAGGAATGTTTGCTGCCATCACACCAGGTTTATATTTGACGTTAAGCTCATAAAGTCAATTCAAGACCATTCGTGAAATGCATAAATAATTTTACAGCATTAGCCATCGGAGCTGCAGCTGAGAGAGCACGATTTTTACCAGCAACAGTATTTATTTTCCTTTGGACTACACTTGTCTATGATTTCCTGGCTTGTTGGACATGGAATCCAAACGGATGGAGTCTAAATATGGGCGGTAAGCATAACTTAGAAAGAGACAACGAACATCTCATTGAAAGTATGTTTCACATCGCAGGACTTGACTTTGCTGGTGGAACACCTGTACACATATCGAGGTAACATTCATGGGCAGTTGCATGCAAATATATATTCATTTATATAATTTTTGTATAGTGGGGCTGCTGCTTTGGCATATGCAGTGGTTTTAGGCCAACGCGAAAAGACACACGTTGACGAAGAATTTAAGCCTCACAATATGGCAAATGTGTTCTTGGGAACCGGTTTCATTTGGTTTGGATGGTTTGGTTTCAACGGTGGTTCTGGTATGAATTCGTAACTGCAAATTCAATTTAATAGAACCAATAATGCATTTACTGTTGTTCAAAACATCTAAGCCCTACAACCGAATATGCGAGCAGTGATGGCATGTTTTGTTACCAGCCTAAGTGGAGCCGTTGGTGGCATTACTTGGGTCTTTCTGGACTATCGCCACGAAAAGAAGTATTCAGCTCTGGGATTTTGTGTTGGTGCTGTTGCGGGATTAGTCTGTTGTACACCGGCATGTGGTTACATTAGCCCGGCAAGCAGGTATTGCGACATTAAACTTTAACGTTCCTCACAATTTCAAACTCTATCAATTCCCTTTAAGCATTGTTTTCGGTGTGGTCGGTGCGACGGCCTGTAACATGGCTTTGAATTTGAAACATCTTTTGAAATACGATGATGCCTTGGATGTGTTCGCTGTGCACGGAGTCGGTGGCATTATTGGCAATATTTTAACAGGAGTATTTGCACAGAAGAAATATGCTGATGACATTGTCGGCGGATGGTTGGATGGACATTGGATGCAAGTTGTGTATCAGCTCATTGACACCGTTGCTGGCCTCTCCTGGAGTTTTGTTGTAACGTTTATAATTCTTTGGGTTATGAATAAGGTTCCGGGATTCAGTCTTCGTGTCGACATCGAAATGGAGAGAGTCGGACTGGATCAAGGAGAATTAGGATTCAGTTGCTACGAGCATGTAGAAGATGTTCGATCAGTTAAAGGAAGTACGGAGCAAATAAGCGTACAGGATATGGTTCGTAATGGAATTAAAAATCAAGCGTTTGAGGTGGAACAGTCAAGAATGTAGATGAATTTTTTGTGTTATTATCTTCCATTTTTTTTTTTAAATTACATTATGTCTTAGTACCGTAAAGATCATACCGTTTCACTTTTTCTACTCAGCTAGTCATCTGTTATCGACAACCACGATAAAATGAGGGTGTCCTCCGGCTATCTGTTTCATTATAAAGTCAAACATTTAGTAAAACTAATGAAGTACTAGATTTTGAATCATATACTAAGCTATTCTTTCAACAAAAGAAGTACTTTTAATCGTTATGTGACGACACATTTGCTGTTTATAATAGGTTTTCACAGAGACGAGACGAAAGAAGAAAGAAATGAGAAAAGTGAGATGAAAAGTTAGAAAAACTTCATAAAAAAATCATAAGAAATTGTATAACGCTCCCTTCTATCTGTAAGGATGCTGCATACTGTGACAGAGTCTGGAGGTCGACGACCATATATCCACACAAAAGAAAAATGCGAATTTAATAACATATCCAATATTTGCAAATTCTATTGATCACCAAATAATGCTTTTATGTGATTTTAAATTTGTTTGTAGATTTTTCTTTCCCTTCAATTTTTCCTTTCTCTTCCAGTGGATTTCGTCGCAATGATTCTCCTCCCTCTGCTTTTTTTTTGATTTGGTTTGTTACGCTACACACAATGTGAACATATTGTATTACTACATGGCATATTGAAAGCTCATTTTATGTTTTTTTTCATCATTTTACTTGTTCCATCGTTATATAAGCTCACCCGAGTAATTTTACGATTTTTTTTTGTTCGTTCAAAGGATGAGGGGTATATTAAGCTGATAAGGTATTTGTGTGCGCATCATGCGTGAATATGTAAAATGTACTGTTTCCCCGGAAAGTGGTTAAGAATCGAGAGGAAAGAAATCTTATTACATATTGGCTTATTATAATGGTTTTTGAGTAAACCGCATTTGCTGTAATGCTAGTCAACTCAATAAACAATGGATTTTATGCGGTGCAGGGTGTATTTTGCTATTGCCGAAAATCAGTCCCACTTAGACATCTAATTTAGTACAATGTTGCTGTTACCTGTTACCGTCCATCGTCCAAACACAACGACATCCGTTATATATGGTAGCCAGAGATTCAAATTAACAATGACAAAATTAATGTGTCTCCGCACCAACTAACCATCACTTAGATTCACAGTGGGTACTTTCATTTCGTATGATGATTCTAGTTTATGCAAATGTTTTAAACCATAAACGAACGTAAAGGGGAGCTACCGAGATATGTATACACAATTACAGGAAATTCTTAGTCAACATTTTCCTGTCGCTGTTACATGTTATTGATACGTAAAGAGCGCTTTTATCTGCATTGTTATTTTCTCGACAAAATCCATGTAGCGGCATTGGTTTATATATATATTCCTTTGCCTTCTAGGTGAATGAAGTATATTTAGGTATTATTTAACATGAAAATGGAATGATGTTGTTCAACAAAATTCAGTTTGAAGAGAACGATATAGCAATTGGAATCAAAGCAGTTTAGCGGTTAAGCACAATAAAATTAATTTAACCGTAAGGTATACATGTTGGCGTTTTAAATACAACTTGTAATTCGATACTGAATGTAGACTTACTTCAATGGCGGTGTGAGTTATTTCGCTAGACGTATGGTTTAACAATTTCAATGTTGGTGGAGGTGTGTGTACCGAAATGAGTATATTTCCAGACAAAATAAGACTTGTGGTTATTTCATGTGTCTTTGTTTAGACGTGTCTTTTACCTTTAAATAATTAAATAATTAACAAATAAGGTAATGTCGTAAAAAAATGATTCAATTACCTCTTCAGACAAAAGTAACAGTTGATTTGTATTTAATGAAATCGAAACGAATTTTAAGTTCACCATTTAGCTTACGCATGGAACTTCTTGAGCTTGTAGTTTTTACTTGAAAACCTCTAAAAATGTGTTCACATAAAAATTAAATTACTTCATTTGTGTCGAAAATATTATTAGCAGTCACTGGCAAGTGTTTTCACTTTACTAAAATCACAAATCAAAGTGTCCTTTTCAATTGAATAAGATCAAGTAGACATCGAAAAGGCCTATAAATACGGCGAATTTATATGAAAAAGATTCAGAATAAACACAACTACTGAACGGGCAACATGCCCTAAGTAACGAGTTTCATTCTCAAAGTAGATGTACTGGCACATGCGTGTTGGGGAGAATATCCCTCCAGTACAAGTAGAACCATCGATGCAGCGGCCGACCGACGAACAAAGAAGAATTTGTTAAAATTCTTGACATGGCGCCCAACGTGTGTGGAAAGTTCGTGACATTGGTGGTCCCGTAGCAGCAGCAGCAGCATGAGCTACTCAAGGTGTAACATTGGTCGTGGTGTTACACGCTGGTTGGTCGAGTCAATCGAATCAGATTGGTGGTCGTCGTAACGCCCAGCAACGAAGGTCAACTGGCAGGCGTCATTGACAACGAGACGGCAGTCGCAAGACGTAAGTCCAACAGTAACAAAGCGGCAGTTGCAAGACGTAAGTCCAACAGTAACAAGCGTAACATTGGTCGTGGTGTTACATGCTGGTTGGTCGAGTCAATTTGGTGGAAGAATCGGATTGATGGTCGTCGTAGTACCCAGCAAAGAACGTCAATTGGCAGCAGCACAAAGAAGAATTAGCAGTTTGGTAACATTGGTCGTGGTGTTACAAGGCTGGTTGATCGAGTCAACTTGGATATTGATGGTCGTCGTAATACCCAGCAAAGGACGTCAATTGGCAGCAGCAAGAGGAAAAGGTCACAGAAGAGAAGAAATTAGCAAGGCTGGTTGGTCGAGTCAATTTGGTGGAAGAATCGAATTGATGGTCGTCGTAACGCCCAGCAAAAGAAGTCGTTAACAGCAGCAGCAAGTAGAGGATGGTCAGTACAAGAGGAAGGCTGGTTGATCGAGTCATTTGATGGTCAAAATCAAATTGATGGTCGTCGTAACGTCAAAGATTCATTGTCAGGCGTCATTAGCAGCAAGAAGAAGAAAGTTATAGAAGGGAGAAATGAGCATGGCTGGTTGGTCGAATCAATTTGGAGATTGATGGTCGTCGTAACGCCCAGCAGAGCAGGTCATTGACAGCGGAAAAAAGACCAGAGTCGGCAGAAGAATTAGCAAGGCTGGTTGGTCGAGTCAATTCGGAAATTGATGGTCGTCGTAACGCCCAGAGGAGAAGGTCAATTGGTAAGCGTCATCGGCAGCAGCAAAAAGAGTAAAGTCGGCAGGAGAATTGGAGCAAGCTGGCTGGTCGAACCAATTTGGTAGCGACACCGAATTGATGGGCGTCGTAACGCCCAGCAGAGATGGTCAATTGGCACGAAGAAAGATAGCACAGTCTGAAGGGAGAACTTCAATTTCAATTGGCAGAAATCTATGGGCATAACAGCACGAAGATAAATAGCAGCCTGGTTGGTCGAATCATTCCGTGGTCGAATGATGGTTGTAACAATCAAGAAACGTTAACAGCAAAGAAAGTGAAAAGCATGTTATGGTTTCCTCAACATTTCGGATACCATAGGTGGGAGAGTCAAAGCATTGGTAAAATTCGCATAACATCAGTCATTAGCAAGCATTGGTTCAAACGGAAGCATTGGTAAAATTCGCATTGGCAAAAGACAACAGTCGAATTAGCATATTTTCGTTTTGGAGTTTCCTCGAGACCTACGGAAACTGGTGGGAGTGTCGAAAATATTATTAGCAGTCACTGGCAAGTGTTTTCACTTTACTAAAATCACAAATCAAAGTGTCCTTTTCAATTGAATAAGATCAAGTAGACATCGAAAAGGCCTATAAATACGGCGAATTTATATGAAAAAGATTCAGAATAAACACAATTACTGAACGGGCAACATGCCCTAAGTAACGAGTTTCATTCTCAAAGTAGATGTACTGGCACATGCGTGTTGGGGAGAATATCCCTCCAGTACAAGTAGAACCATCGATGCAGCGGCCGACCGACGAACAAAGAAGAATTTGTTAAAATTCTTGACAATTTGTTTTAATTATCGTTTAATGTGTGGTACCAAATCTTGTACTTCTTTTGATTTACAATATATTATATAAGAGAACAATAGCTTGGGATCGACATTTCTTATTGATGCCTTTGTCAGTAACATATGATGAGCTGTTGCTCTAAAATCTTTGTGCCAAGCAGCTGCTACCAATTATGTGGCTATCAGAGAACCATAGAAGTCAATTCCCAAAATTTGTGGGAAAATGTTTTCGCGAATTTTAATAAATTGTCTCTATTTTTGTTGGCCGTGGTCCTGAGACCGCTGTGTAAATTCAAAACAGCGTATCGCATTTATGTTTATGCTTTTTCTAAGCTTCTTCTGTTGTATTCCTCTGAAATATTATACTTTCCCAATCCAAAATGTCCATAGCCATAGCCAATCCACTCAATCAACTCTGACCCAAGCTCTGACCTTGACATTGACCATTTTGATTGATAAACTAATTTTGTTGAATGATCAACAAAATCTCTAATCAATAGCACCGAGTAATGAAGCTCGTTTTGAAAATTTAGTACAACCAATATTTACGCAATGCATGAACGGTGCACATCAAGGTAAACAAGCGTTTAAAATTTTGATTTTCATTTCATAGGTAAACAATACGTCCATCCATCCGTTCGTTTATCTATGACACAAACAGGTGTATATTTACTAATTTAGGTATGAATACATTTCGTGATTCGTGAGCACGTGAACTTTATCAAGAGAATCGAATGGCAAAATGCCTATTTGATAATAGTATTCCTAATGAAATGGAAAGGAAATAGCATTTCCGCGAACAATTCATTATCACTGCAAACTCGTGATTGTATTCATGTTTGAAGTTATGATAGCACTAGCACTGTGGTCCGGGCTTCGCCCGCGATATAAGTACGCTCTCAACCACACTGACACACTAAACTCAAAAGATATAACACACCGACACTCCCAACAAGACTTACACTCGTCACTATGCTGACACTCAAAACAATACTAACACTTCTAACCAGACTGACTGTCCAAACCACATTGATAATACTAACCACAATCCACAATGACACTTCTAATCACACTGACACTCTCAGTCACACTGACATTCTCACTTACAGTCTTAGATACACTTATAAGCTTTCAGTCACACTGACACTATCAGTCACACTGACACTATCAGTCACACTGACACTCCCAGTCACACTGACACTATCAGTCACACTGACACTATCAGTCACACTGACACTATCAGTCACACTGACACTATCAGTCACACTGACACTATCAGTCACACTGACACTATCAGTCACACTTACAGTCTCAGTACACTCTCAGTTACAATTACACTCTCAGTCACACATACACTCTCAGTCACACTGACACTCTCAGTCACACTGACAATCTCAGTCACACTGAAACAACCAAAACCAACAACACTCACACTCCTAATCACACTGACATTCATAACCACACTGACACTCCTAACTACACTGATTCTCCTTATAACTGACACAATGTCTTACCTCTTTTATTTAATTTTAGTTATTCCTTAGGAATCGTAGTTCCGAAGTAATCGTAGATCCTACGGAATCGTAATTAATGGGGAAACGTAATTCCGAGAAAACCGCAATTTCTAGCGAATCGGAATTTCTATGCAAGTGCAGCTGTGTGAATCTAAGTGAAGCTGGCGAACCTAAAAGTGTAACGACCTTTCGGTTTTATTGTGTTGATAATATTCATTGACAATTTCATTTATTGAAAACCCGCTCCACCACTCAACGTCAGACAAACAATTGTCCGCACGGTCACCTCCTTTTACCCCTATCAAGACATTCAATTCTTTCTTTTCATCTTCCACTTTTGCAAAAACTTTTAGATGAGAGTGCTATCAAACTTATGAATAAAATTCAATTACTGCGGCATATCTTTTATGTTCTTTCATACACCGAATGCAGAACTCATGCAAGTGCAACACGCGCTTTCAGAAGTCACTAATTCCATCCTTTGAGTTCTTCCTTGAAAAATGTTTTCGAATAAAATAGAAGCATTAAGTGACACGTGCCAAAATAACTACGTGCTATAACATTAAAATTGCTCGGGTATTATTTTTCGGTGTTACAAGTTACACACTTAAATGTGTTCAAATCACATACACTCGTTTTCCGGAAAATAAATGTTCAAACATAAATTAAGGTAATTTGTATTGTTTTACCATTAGCAAGAGAGGAAAGAATATCACATGATTAAAAAGACCATTTGCAAGACTCTGCCGTGTGTTTATAAGTGAAAAGGGGATGTATGGATTATACGTAGGAAATCATGGATTAATTGAAGTAATAATCTCCGAACAAAATGGGTGTGTGAGTTTTCGTATACCGAATCCAATGCTGTATCCCAAAAATTTTGTTTTCTACACCATCTGTGGTTATTTCGCAATGAATAATGTATTTATTCTATCTATATATGCAGTGCATTATGTAGGTATGTATATGGAACATGGACGGATATTCTATATATATTCAATTTTTGGGTGTTATAATCTACGGTATGATAATACTAATGTAACGCGCCTAATGAATCTTTTGAATTTCTATTTTAACCCATTAATTACGATTATTAATTAGTTTTTAATGGATATGGAAATATATATTATTGTGTTCTGTTTAAACATTGTATCCTCCGCGAAATGATTCTTTGCTAACCGCAGTCTCAAACTCGTTTAACGCGGTTAAATACCAATGGTTCGGCTATACAACATTGAGGTGTTGTATTATATATGATAGGTATTCGGTATACAAATGGATTGTGTGTAGGCAAAAATATTTATTAATTCTGAAATAATGCTCTGACAATTTATATCAATTTAAAATTTTGTGTGATGTAATTAATATACATTCGATGTTTGATGGATGGGAAACCCCCTATACACAGATAACAGTGTATTAAAATCGAGTCTCGTAACGTTTTCGCAAAATGTTATGAATGGGAAAAGAATTGAAAATGCCGAAGCTAAAGTTTTCCCGATAATTTTGTGTAATTATGTTAATTGAATTGAAAAGGCTCTGAATGTAGATGCGATAATTATTTTTCATTTACATGAATTTATATCCAAGCAGGGCTTCTGGGAAATTGTTTGAAAGGGAAACTTTTTAATTTTTGCAAATAGAACTTTAATTTTCTTAGATTGAAAAGAACTAAATTGAAATTAAAATACATTTTGTTAGAAAAGTTTATAATTTTTCTTTCACAAAAGTATTACGTAATTCTCTTAAATTTAATCACAGAGTGCAGACAAGAAACCCGCAACAGAAACTTTGGTACATTATTGTAGAATAATGCAAAAAAAGAAGATTTTCGAGCAAAATGGCTTTGACTATCTCTTATAACTTATGGAAAATTATTTTTAATCTTTTAATTCATAAATTGAATTGTATAAAAGTACTCGTTTTCCTCTTTTGCTTGAAATTATGCTAGCCTATTACCACAGGTAAAGCAGATGAAACGAGTCAGACTATTTTTTTTTATAATGAACCAAGCAAATTCGATGAAAAGATTTCATTGGTCACCTGATACAAGCTAACGATAAAATGCTATGCAAGTGGCTGTTAAAATTCTCTTTCTGTAAATCTGGAAAATCAAATTAGAAGCTTCAGTCTATGAACAATAATAAAATTTTGTCTTTTATGAACCTTAAATAAATCGAAAACGTGAATAAGAGCTGTGGTTTGAAAGAGACTTGATAATTTCTTATGCCCACTTATACGTAAATGACCTGGAAAGACTACCAAACAACCTGGAAAATCCCCTTTTCTCATCATAAGTTCAGGTTATGTAAGTCGTTTAAGTCAGCTGATAGATAAAAATGCACTTTCGGAAAAGTGAAATATAATCAATGCAACATAAGTTTATAACTGTTTCCAAATGGAACAAATGAAAAGCTAGATTTTTATTTTCTAAGCGATTTTCAACTGAATACTACAGTTTATTCACCTTAAGAAAACACTATTTTAGGCTTACCAAAGTTTCGAAAAGCATCCATTACGTTATTCACATTCTATGATATTTCGGCGCAAAATTTGAATTCGCTAAGGAGGTTTCAAATTTTGCGCCAAAATATTATAAACTACAAACACTCAATTGACTGGGAAAATCGATGACTTTTAAACAGAGAGATGCTAATATGACGACTGGGTCGTTTCGACGGATAGAGGGAATATGTCGAATGATTTTGAAATTGGTTGAGCGAAAATGTATTGAATTCTCTCTCAAAAACCCAACTGTCATTCGACATATTCCCTCTATCCGTCGAAACGATCCAGTCGTCATATTGGCATCTCTCTGCTTTTAAAACTCTAAAATCCAGAGAAACGTTAAGTTGGTACGCATGTGGCGAGATAGAAGGAACATGTGAATGACAGCTGTCACCTATGGAAGAGGATGCGAGAAGCATACGATAGACTTTCATACAAAATTGGTTAACAAAAAAATGTTTTTGTGGGAAAATTAGGGAAAACTAGAGAAAATCTAAGAAAATATTGAAACACTCAAGAAAATTGTTCTTGACTCTATAAATATAAATTTTCGAGGTGAGATGTGTATTCCTGCGTAGCGTAAGACACAACTACTGTAGACGTCCTTGATGTATAAACACTATAGCTTCATTGTATTCAATCTAGAAACGAAATGATATAAAACAAACAAACAAGGTTGTGATCGCTAACGGTTTTTATTAGCGACGCTAACGCTAACGCTAATTTCGGAAAATGTTAGCGTCGCTAGACTTATTCGCTAACCAAAAAAAAGTTAGCGCGCTAGTAGCGGCTGCTAATAGCGATCGCTAATTTTTCACTAAAAGATCTTATGATAGAACGATTTTTAAATTTATAAATTTCAAAACATTTTTGAAATCTCAATCATTTTTTACATATTATTTTTGATGAACTTTGATTGAATTTTGTTCAATCATTTTTTGAGGAAAATTTATTAGATTTTATTATTACGAATCTGCAAAGCTCTCATTTCTCAATTGACAGCGATTGGTTCTCTAAACGAATTTCGAAAAATTGGGAAGGCTTTCAGAAGCGGCACTACTGCGTATAACTGCATTGTATTTTATGAATATACGACCAATTTCAGGATGGCTTTTCAAAAAACTGCCAGACATGCAGAAGGACATCTTTTTTTTAATGTTTAGCTGTTTCTACCGAAAATGTCTTTAATAATGACTAAGGGATTGTTTTCTTTAGCCGGCTACCATTTGTCATATAAAATAAAGCTGGTTCCAAAATAATTGCCTTTTGTTCACAATGTAGACAAAAGTTCGACAGTAACGTTCCAAAAATAAATGTTGAAGATTACCTTTTTACGGGAGTTGCAAAAGATTGTGTATAGTAGCTATTTCCATACTAGCGATGAACAATTGGAAAGTCAAGCTTTCATGTGAATTTTGTTAATCCAAAGCATCGAAAGTATTTTACACGATTGCGAGTTGAAATTGGTCTAATAACATGAAATTTCATAAACTTTCAACAGACTATGAATGTTGAAGTACGTTTCATAACTCGATTTTTCAACACTTCACTTCTAATTATGCAAGTAACAATTCTAATAATTCAATATTAAAATGTTCAATACCTAAAAAATTCTATTTTTCATTAGCGAAGTGATTAGCGATCAGCGAAAATTTTTTCGCTAATGACACTCTAGCGAGCGCTAACGCTAGTAGCGACAAATTTTAAAAATTAGCGTCGCTATTAGCGGCGCTAATAGCGTCGCTAATGACTAGCGACGCTAGTGCAACCTTGCAAACAAAAGGTGCAAGCTTATTAAGACATCACTCAATCCAGCCCAATACTAGAAACAAATTCCAAACACCACAGTCGTATCGGTAACATACTAAACATTTTGTATGGATACAATCAGACTACATCAACGGTTCATCACGAAACTTTTATATCCGATTCCGGATATGATTTCAAAGCGTACGCACCGGATCTAAACTTTTTCGGTCGAAATCAAACAAAGTATTTTATTTCCTCAATCCTAATCTTTTTCAACTTCTCTTACATCCAGGGTATATGTGTGTGTATGTATATACCACGATCCAATTTTGCAAAACAGTTTAGCATTTATTGGTGGAAGTCAATTATTATTAAATGACGTGTAAAACTTAGTATAACACAATTTGTAACTAATCCACTCAAATACACTCCATTACAAAAAAAAACTGTTAAACAAACCAAGTAATGCAATAAAGAAATAACTTCCTTAAATTACAATATATTTATTACAGAATAACTTTTTTC
The DNA here is from genome assembly GCF_014529535.1 of Bradysia coprophila. Taxonomy (NCBI): domain Eukaryota; kingdom Metazoa; phylum Arthropoda; class Insecta; order Diptera; family Sciaridae; genus Bradysia; species Bradysia coprophila. The sequence continues at coordinate 7,937,048 of NC_050738.1, read as the reverse complement.
TACCATTTATTCCGATCACGTAAAGTAGAATGCGAATTGACATAGACCTCTGAAATTACTTTTTTGCGTTACAGCAAGTTATACCGAAAGATTTTGCATATAAATCTAAAAAAGGGAAAATATCTTTAAGAAAAGGTGTATAGTATGTGTGTGTAGCAAAACACGCATATTTTATCTAATATGGTATGCACAAAAGGAATCATTTTGATTATATTTTTCCTAGCCCCAAGTCTCGGTTGGTATCGGAAGATGTTGGGTGAATTTCGATTTCATTGTGTTATTTTACCGTTAACTTTGGATGCTATAGATCAACCATTTCTTTCGATAAATTAACGAAGTAGGAAATACGGTGAGTCTACGCAAGCGAAATTTTATTTGTTTTCATGAATAAAAGGTATAGGTTAACATTTAGGGCCGCAAGATGGTAGTAATTTACTAATGTTTACCTACACGATACAAGAACAAGAACTTCTAGATATTGAGTGACGGTGAAGGAAAATACTAAATTAAACGAGATTTCTTTTTGATGTGATTTTTCAGTAAAATTTTGTGTAAATGGCTTTAGAGGCTTTTAGAACTGTAATACATCAAAATAAACGATGATTTCGGGCAAGTTGTCTTTTATATAAAATGTCTCTAAAAACTAATGAAGTAAAATATCTTGCAATAAACCCTACCACTACTGTGAACAATTGAAGTAACAGATTTAATCATTCTATCGTGAAATTAACAGAAAATGAGTAAAATGATCATAACTCATAAGAGTGAATAGATTGTGGAAATTGTTCTAGTCTCCCGTAAAAATCAGCGCTGTCACTGCGGTCGAGTCGGTCTTTCGTGTTTCAAAATTTGAAAAAACAAACAATTGTTAAAAAAAATAATAACTTCGATCGAGTTGTTCTTATATTGTTCTTATTAGTTTCAGTACTGAGAAATATTGCTCACACATTTATACATTTAGGGACGATATTGATTAGCATCTTAACTGCATAAAGTTTGCAGATCAATGTCTATTTTAAACGTATTACCTATTATTTCATGACCACTTAACTAATTTCCTTAATTTTCTATTAATTTCACTCACGGTATAAATGTCGAAATTTCGAATTTAGCTGGTTATAGCTACGTGGTCAGGTTGTCTAGGGAAGCCATTTTAACACGAATTAGCTTAGAATTGGCCCCTCTATCCGTTGCTATAACAATCTGTATTCAAATTGACTCGTCTGTCCCGCACAGCCATGAGTGCCGGATCTCCGCGAACTGAACGTGGTTCCTTATAGTACTCATTAAGAACATTAAGAACATGGAAAAAAAATCAGAGGTGGTGTCGCGACTCTACTTAAGTTTTGTTAAACCCCACCGTGCACTATACAATCATTAAATCTGTTACTTCGCTTTTCACTTGTTTAAAGCAAAGTCTGGTGTTTGATACACAATCTTTTACTTAATTAATTTCTAGAGACATTTTTGATAAGAGAAAAACAAGGAATCACCGTTTATTTTGACGGTTGATATCCACAAAATATTACTAATTGTTTCACGCAAAAAGGTTTCCTCAGTTCTATTTATGGGTAAATCTGCAGATTTTGAGGCAGCAGCTTTCTCGTTTGCTCTAGTATGACCTAACAGTTAATAATGTAATCGAGTGTTAAAAGCTGTTTATCACAAAAGATGTGAGATTGCGAGGCGAAGCCGAGATTGACACCACATCATGAGCGATAAAAGCCAGCGTATAGCAGAAGTTGCAAATAACGTTTTACGTAAATAGATCTGTCACGTTTTTGTGATTGCAGAGTTTCGTAAAGACAATGGACGGGTAACTTTGTCATTAGGTAACCTACATTAGCTACCACAGCTGAAGCTCTGGAGACCTGTAGTCAAAGTTCACTGCAATAGGTAAGATTTTCAACTATTTATTGTCAAAAATTTATATACATGCTGGATATTTTGACGTCGAAACAAAAGTGGCCACTTGGACGTTGGCTGAGTCGTTAACCTGTCATCTGTTATCGACAAGGACAGCATTAAATTACTACAATAAACGACAAGCTCTGACGAATGAAGTCTTATATAGCAAAAAGCGTGTTCAAAACAGCTGAAGTAAAAGATTTCTGAAATCAATCTCTGAAAATCTTCGATCAAATGAAGTAATAGATCAGATATTAAACTGTTGCTTACCATCTGTGACAGGTTAAAAGAAAATGAAAAGTCATTATTGCTGTTTTAATTGTTTTCAAGCTTAAATGTCTTCAGCCGAATTATAATTTCTTCTATATATGTCCTACCGGATAAACGTAGGCTTTCATATATTCAAATTTGTTGAGCTGCCATGCCGTGCATTGGCTATACCGACCAAAATCCATTCGCCTTAATTCAAATTTTATTAAACCATGTATGCAACTTTGATATTCGTAGTATAAATACGTGAAGGCATGGATTGGATACTTTCATTATTACGGCAAATAGAAGCATCTCTCTATACCTTTTCATAATACAATTTTATAGGATTATATACATTGATATTTATAGAGTTCTGCTGCATGATCTATTTGCATGTTGAATTGTTTATGTTTATTGCAATATTGCAATATTTTTGTATGGTTTATATTGCCTGCATCAGACCAATAGTCTTCGATAACTTTTAAAACCATATACCAGCCGGAACGGATCAAAGAGGTCTAACTAATAGACCACACACGAAGATTGTGTATGTTATGAATTATGATAGATCATTCGATTTGTAATATAGCTAATGCTGTTAGGGATTAATTGGTTACTTCAATTAATTAGTGGCCTTTGCACTATTCCTTTGTCGAGATTTAAACAATACGCAAATTATGCAATAGAATTTATTATTACTAGTGGATTAATAATTCGAATTCCATTCGATATGAAGGTAATATTTTGCTTGAATTGTCAATGAACATTCAAATATTACAGCTAATGAAGAGAATTGATAATACTTGAACATATGTGCTAGGGTTGTACACACATATTTATGCCATAAATCTGCAGCACACACACAATGTATTATGGCTGCTCGAAAATTCACTTTGGCATAGCAATTCCTATTAATCAAGATGAATTGCACCACACACAAAAAAATGTTCCTTCTCATAAGTGTACTATTTAATCTCAACTTACCTTACAATATTTTATTCGCACATGCAAATCGATGAATCAAACCTTTTCAAATGTAAAGCATCTTTCTGTGAAGAAAGAGAAAAAAAAATGAAAATAAATCGGTTAAATGCACGTACGTGGTATATGTCGCACACACTGATTTATATGACAAAATTGAATTTATCGATCTTGTACCACAGTAGATTTCATTTCGTTTTATAATAATTTTCGATACGATTCATGTGAAACCAACAAGAGAGTGGTCTTCGGAAATATTTATATTGATTTCATTTAAATTAGTCATGATTCTTGTGTACAATTTCTGTGGTATTTTATGGAATGGCATAACATATTTACTTTGTGTGCTCTGGTGCAATGAGCTTTGCAAATGCATGCGGATGAAAACGATGAATTAGATCACATTAATTATGAACATTTTAGAAATTTAAAATATTTGAACGGAAATAATAGTCCGCCATCGACACCATCAATTCAAATATTAATTGCAGAATTAGCGAATAATTCAATGAAATTGGTCTTCTGGAAAATGTGTACAGTTAATGCTTGATGCAATCAACACAGCGAGAACTTTTCACATATAGTGACAACACGGCATATAGCGTTTTATAGGAAATTAGCTATTTCGTACTCTAGTGCGCAGTTCTGATATTTGTTTCCGGACAAAGGCTTTAATTCTAACACACTACTGATCGTAATAATATTTCATCTTTATATATTTAGACGCTTCTTAGCTGTCATGACTTTAGGGCACGGCGTATGTTTCCAAAAATTTCCGAAAACATGGAAATCGATCTAATGTGTTTCTTCTTTCACGAAGAAATAGACGTCTAAATTTGCAAAGATTCTGCTGAGGGATTCTTTTGAATTTCGACTGACCGAAATCGGCGCTATTTTTTCCGGGACTTTTTTATATATTTATATAGTTTGGCCTTTAAACTTAGGCCCCAAAACCAGTCTCAGATATTTTTGATCTTCCATACCTGGCTGGTTGTAAGTGGCCAAAAGTCGAAAAATGGGGCTTCGTAGTCCGGATTTCATTTCCGTAAAGTGGCGATGACACAGACGTGTATGGGTTCGTTGGAAAGCTGAGGCCAAGTACCCCCGGGGCAAATATTAACTTCAAAAAATTTGATGGTAAACGGCCGAAAATTTCTCAGAATCGATGTAACCTCGGTGAACTTTAATGAGAGCTGTGACCTCACAAAAGCTATTATTTGATTAAATTATTACTTATTATAAATTTGGAGGACATCAGCTTTACAGCGATATGCATATTTAGTAGTTTGGCGGAGTGAAACACACAGTTTTTATCTGTTCGTAGTCACGTGCCAAAGTACTAAATATGGGCATCGGTGTAAAACTGAGGTTCTCCACATTCATAACAAGTAATAATTTAATCAAATAATTGCATTAGTCAGGTTAAAGCTCTGACTACGAAACCCCATTTTTCGACTTTTGGCCACTTACAACCAGCCAGGTATGGAAGATCAAAAATATATGAGACTGGTTTTGAGGCCTAGGCACCAAGGCCAAACTAGGCATAAATAAAAAATTCCCGGAAAAAATAGTGCCAATTTCGGTCAGTCGAAATTCAAAAGAATCCCTCACTGCGATATAATTGAAACTTTGCACTGAGTTTTTTCTTATTTGAGCGAAAAAAGTTGTCTTACATTGTCCATTTAATGTCAGAATCTATTTTCATCAACGTCAACAGTAATCTGTAAATCAGAAAAGAAAAACCTGAGATTACTTTTGTTACAGTCATGAACACCTTAAGGTGCCGCCGTGTTAATCTCTTATTTTCATTAGTCTGCACGGCGGAACTTTTAGATGTTCATGACTGTATATGATTTGATCTGAAGTATCTGAAAATCAGCCAGAAATGTGCAAACGGCAGCTGTGAAGTTTTTACGTGTCCTTCTCTTGTCTTTAACTGATTTCGTGTCATTTCATCTGTTAACGACAGCGACGACAGAAATAAATATTGGACTCTTCCTACAATCGTCTTTTATAGTAAATTAAATGTTAAGACTGAAGAAGTAATAGATTTGCTATAATTTTTTGAAAATGCTTATGTGATAGTATATATTACACACTTGTCACGAAGAATTTGAGGCTTGCCGAGACTGATAGTGACAAGTGTGTACTCTATTTTATCACATAAGCGAAAACGAGACAACAACACAGACCTGAAGTGTAATTTTTGAATTATTCTCCTAGGTGAGTAATTTTGACATCCGAGCACCGCGCGTATGTGATAAAGTATAATACGTCGTTGTTTAAAACTTTATATTTTGCCAAGTGAAGGCGTTCACACGAAGTAATACATGAACTTGCAAACCGTTATGTAAGCTATTTTACTCACTAAGCCTCTGGGAAATGAGTTTTAACGCTCATGTCAATGAAAATGTAAAACATTTTAGAACGATGCCGTATAAACCAAATTAATTTAGAGTTTTATGAGATGCAGAGCGTGCTATTACTACTGTGAAAAATCTAATTCCAGAATTCTTTGTATCTTTATTTAAACTAATTTGTCTGTTTTTGTTTAAACAGAAACATTTTGTGAACGAAAATCACAAAAATCCGGAATGTATTCAAATAAAATTCGAGCTTTAGGCAGCTTACACCGCACTAACTCTTTTTAATTAAATTACGATCACGGACGTGAAGCTTTTATGAATGTGTTTCAATCTCATACATGCTCTCCACAGTGTTCAAACAATCTCTCGGTACGATACGCCTTCGTAATACAATGAGTCGTAGATCCATCATCTAAAAATAGTCACAATTCGCTTAATGTGAGATGGATATCAAACTTTAATTGAATTAACGTTCCTTGTTTGAATTTATAATGCCAAACCCTTGAGGCTCATACGAAAACAACATATATTCCCATTGTATTCTATCATTTCTATATGGAATAAATATATAAAACATTCCAAAATTGGCTTTAAACTGATACAAATATTGTGTGTAACGTAACAGATGAGATAACTCCGACCACATCACATATATACATACGAGTATGTACCGCATTTTACATCGTTTAAATCATATTTGTGCGGAAATTGAGCGTGAAACATAAATTTTCCACACAGAATTCCATAAATGCCCATGAGTTTGTTCAACAAAACAAGTTCAACTTAGACTATAATACCCATACGGTTTATTGTCTGGTATCGTAGCTTCCATTCGTAGCAACGAACGCTCTGTTTATACACCAACAAAAGCATTTAACAATATTTTCATTTTAATTACAATAAATTTGTACAGAAAAACCCTTTTTCTCTTCAAAATACCATTTAAAATACTGTGGCACGAATAATAAACCTGTCTTGTTAGCCAACGGCTGTCTCGATTAGATATATTCTTGAATTTATTTAAAAACCATAACTTATTTGATAAAATTATTTGCAAACAGCTTCCTATAAAGTTTACCTATTCATTAAAATTGTATATAAGAGAGCCCGAAGTTGCATAAAATATTTTTTTTCCATTCGTCATGAGGCTATATCACTTATACACTGTACCACTGAGTAGTTAGAGATCGTCTAATTTCTCAAGTTTTTTTTGCCTTCTTTCTTTCTTTCTTTTGCTTCAACTAAAATAATTGGATCAATAAAGCATTTCATAATCATTTAATGATATCTTTGGCGTTAAATCATTGAGCTAAGAGAGTAGTTTAAGCTTGAGTGATGACTATGAGTTCGCTTTTAATAGCCAAAAGGAGAAAATTTCACATGGCTTACGTTACAAGGAGTATATCACTTATAATGTTAAGAGGTTATAATTAATTGGACGATTAGATTCGTACATAGAGGTGTGCGCCGATCTTAAAATAGTCGGCGGCGGTGCGCCGACTGGTAAGGGATCGGCGGCGGCGCGCCGGAAGAAATTTATAGTCGGCGGCGGTGCGCCGATCGGCGCGCCGATAAATTTACAAAAAATCTAAACTTTCGAAAATAATGCAAAAACATTTGAAAAAGCGTGCGCAATCATTTTTCCGAACACTGAAATCTTACTATCTTGTAATCTGAAGTATCAACCACTTATACAAGGGGAATCAACTGAGGCGTATCTCACCTTTTATATTGTGTACAATGTACAATCACCTATTATTTTGAAAACATCTAATTTAATGAATCCAAGAATGATTAATGAGTTTGCGTAAATGACATGTAAGCTATAAGTCAAATTATAATTTGGAAATTTTAAGTCACATCTTCATACCAGATGTTCTGCAGGCTTCTTATTTCCAACTTATAATTTATGTCATTTACGCAAACTCACTACTATTATCTTTCGATTTATGCAATAACCGTTCCCGTTGCCTTTAGTCCATCTTCGATGAAGGAGTGAGATCGTAGTAGAAGGTTTTCGCAAATAAGAGATTTAGATAAACTTAAATTTATAAGTAATAAGTGCATAGACTACGCCAAAATGATTTTTTTTCCCAAATTTTTTAAATAAAGCAGCTAAAAATTGAAAATAAAGATACCCGTGTCTCGTCTTTTTGACGAAAAAACTTGAAACCGGAAAGATTTTCCACTTTATAAATTCCTAAAACACGTGATTTGCGCCATTTTCCACCCAAATTCCACATAAGGTCTTAAGTTTGCCACTTTACAATTACAGTAGTTTTGACTGATTCACTGAATTTTGTTCTCCTTCTTTTTCCTCTTATATGCACAGAAAATAGAGTAACGTACCCAAGAGTTCACGTTAAGTGAGGATACAGAAAAGACAAATGCTGTTTCGACCTCGGGTATCGATGGCGGTCTCGGGCCAGCGTGATCTGACCATCCTCAGTAGTATCCATCGATACCCTTCCCAAGACAGCAGCAAACTTTTTCTTTGGACTAGTATTTATATGGCGCGCCATATAAAAGACGAGCTATAGGTAGACCACCAGAGAGATCGACAAACGGAATTAAGAATATTGCAGGTACAAACTGGCAGCAAATGGCAATGGATAGCAGTGGATAGAAACAGGCTGAAAAAGAAGAAGAAGAAGTATTTAAAAATATGCATAAAACACTTGCCATCTACTGATAGAAATAGGATACGTTATAGAAAGCTACTTCGAAGATAACCCTATCGTAGCATCAGAAACAAAATCACCGTCGTACAGTGCAAGTAAGAAGAAAAACCCAAAGTTTCAACAAAAAATTTTTAACAAAAAACTCCTTTCTACGCATATAGAAACATAGCAGCATATAGAAACCTGACTTATAAATTAAGAGCGATAAACATTTGCTAAAACCTTGTACATGTACTCAGGCACACACTTTTGTATAGATTTTTCAATTTAAGTTTATATTTATTGTCGCCCATTAAAATTTCTGAAAGCACTAAACGTATAAAATTTCGGCGCGACGAAAATACAATCGGCGGCGGCGGCGGCGTGAGCTATTATTTTTCGGCGGCGGCGCGCCGAAAATTTAGCAAAAAATCGGCGGCGCGCCGGCGTAAAATCGGCGGTGCACACCTCTATTCGTACATATTCTTGCTAAACGTTTCTTACAAGCAAACGGATCATCAGCAGATAGTTAAAATGCATCTTACTCCATTATTGTTTTGCTCGAAAAGTGGTAGCCATATAATCCAGTACCGTTTTTATGGAAGTCTAATTTAGACATTTCAATATTGAACCCACCGCACCGTATACACCCGTTTCTCGAAAAAAAAAGAACCATTTATCTATGTTCAAATTTTAGAGCTGCAGTTAAAATGCTGGAGCCGTCATTAAATGTAATCAATAAATTATGCTGCAAACCGCACACGGTATACTTTTGTTTAATATTTCATACATCCAGAGAGAGAGCAAAAGCTACAAACTTATATGTATATTACGACATAAAGTTCTTCGAATAAATTCAATATATATTGTTGGACGATAGTGCCTTACCTGTGGCAATATCAAATATTTTAATATATTGCCCAGCACAAAAAAAAGACTTTATAAATTGGTTGAAAGGTCGAAAATGTATTTTGTAGCGAGCAACAACGGAGTCAACAGCCATAAATCTATTGGCTGTGGTTTATATTATGTGGGGTTAAGAAGTTTGTAAACAACATCAGTTTCCATCCAACGATTTTATGAATTATATCTGCCATTTCAATGGCTTCCCATTCTTTCCAATAATTTCTCATTTAATCTGTTACAAATTTATCGAAACTGGGACAAAGTATAAATAGTTTAAATTTAATTGATTTTGATGGCCGTTACGTGATCAAATATTCAATTGGAATTTCGTTTTGTATTTATATTTATCACCTTTATATAAAGTTCCTTTTTATGTAGTTCACAAAACTAGTTTCTAATTCAAAGTTTTCGGAAGGTTTTATTGGAAGACTGTTGACCCGTCTATTTATTAAGAATGAGAAATGAAGTTAAGACCGAATCGGACGAATTTAATTTTTTCTTTATTTATTGGAAAAATTCTTATAAATTTATAAAAGGGTCAGTACTGCGGGGTTGGAATCTGTATTTTTGACATTTTACGAAGATAAAGTGAGTAATGATGGATAACTAAAGGCCAACACACACTAGCATCTAGTGTCATCGGGAATACGATATTTCTATTGTTGAAACCGGTTTTAACAATAGAAATATCATATTCCCAACTGATACTAGATGCTAGTGTGTGTTGGCCTTAAGACAACGTATTTCATCGTGATAAATCGATTTATAGTCTCAAGGGTGTATCTGGGTCACATATTAAGACTGGCACTTCAAAATTAATCCGGTTAATATTCAAGATAAAGATGGACAACAGTTTAAAAAGGCTGCGTTCGATGAATGGAGCTCTTTATTCTACGGAAACTATTATTCTGACACAAACCATCAGCATGGTCCTAGGAAGAACTGCCTTTTGGGGTGCATCAATTTTCCATAATTTTTTGTAGTCGTGGATGAAACCAGGTACAAAAGTTAGCTTATTCGACGAGATTTTATAGTCGGTAGACCCATCAAAAAGTGACTAGTCGAACTTTTTTGTTCGGTCTGGTGCATTGAAGCTAGGAGAATCTATTAAAATCAAAAAATGTTTAAAGGGTCTTCACCTGTAAGGCCTGTGGCTCTAAATATGGTGCAAATTCAAAAAACTCGAAAATTTTCAGAAAATTTGGTCGGGAAGCTTACGAGTGTTTCTTTTCAAAAACAGTCTACCGAAATCGGACCGATTTTTAGTGGAATCATTTTTATGTGTCTGTACACGAATTGGACTCTAAAATCGAAAAATACTTTCACATTTTTTTCCGGTTCCTGTACAAGGTAACTGAAATCTGAAATGTGCAATTTTCTTACATTTTTTTGTCCCACAGGCTACGAGGGACATGGTATCATTGGATAGCTGTGGTCAGGTAGTTACATACATACTTACATGGGTAATATTTAGTAATATTCAAGGCAACGAAATCGCCGACACTCTGGCGAAAGCGGGTGCATCAAAACTATTATGCGGACCAGAACCATTCCTAAAAGGACCACCGTCATTCTATACAAATCTAATCTCTAAATGGAAAAGCAAACAGTTCAAACAACACTGGGACTCAACGAACCACGCCAGACAATCAAAAAACTGCATTAAGATCAGCGCGAAGAATGCTAAATATCTCCTCTCACTTAGCAGAATAAACATAAGGAGATTAACATCCATTCTCGCTGGCCACTGCTTCCTAAATAAGCACTTTCACACTATAGGCCTATCCCCAAGTAGCTTGTGCAACAACTGCGGAGACATAGAATCAGCCGAACACTTTTTATGTAAGTGCCCCGCTTACATCTCAGCTAGAGCTAAAAGCTTTGGAGCCTACATTCTCCCATACAACATAATCTGGAGCCTTCCGCCCAGCAATATTTTGGATTATCTAAATCGCACAGCTAGGATTTAGGTAACCCTGTGGGTATGCACAACAGGCCCATTAGAGGCTTAGGTGCTGAAGTTTCGCTTCACTAACTCTAATTAACTAACTAACTACTTACATGGGTTATAAGGATCATCGATGTCATCTACAGTGAGAAACAACAATTTGAAAAAATTACGATCTTACACTTAAATGGTTGAACTTTGAAGGGTGCTGTAGCTCTGCTTTCGACAACTTTCGATATTAAGAAAACGTCTACCAATACCCTTTCATTGCTTTCTGCATGAGTAGGAATAATCCCCGGTGAATAGTGTAGTGTACACAGACAAAAAAAGAAGTTCTGACCGTGACTGACGAGAACGACTACTACTACTCACATATGTGAGGTATCGTTAGATAGCTGAGGCAGAATGCTGTTTGTTCAAACAAAGTCCACTTATTTAAGTCTTAAATCGTCATTTTTTCAAAGTGACATTTCTCACTGTAGATGAGATCGATGACCCACATAACGCATGCTATCCATGCTATCCAATTAAACCATAATCGGAAATGTTCCTCGTCACCTGAGGAAGAACTGGTAAGAAAATTACGCTTTTCAGATTTCAGGACAGAAAAAAAATGTTGAAAGTGGGTTTTGGTTTCGAGGGTTCTATTTGTGTCTAAGTACATAAAAATGATGCCACTAAATAATCGGTCCGGTTCAAAAGAATCCCTCAACATTTGACTAACAAGAATTCTCAATTTTATCTAAGACCAAAAAAAAAGTGGAAAATTGATGTGCCCAACTGCCCATCTTCAACATTACCATTACACCGTTTCATCAAATCTATCAAAAATTTATAATCAAAACCTCACACTGTCGGCTAACATTTTGTTGTCGCTTAATTTCGAAATTCAATGTTAAGTTCATGCGGAAATTTTTGCATTCAAACGTACACGATGGGCACATATTTACACAGAAATAAAATGCAAATAAATAAAACATGCATTACCTACCAATTCGACTCATTATGTTAAATTGAAACGAATTTAATTTATATTGAATAGCCGTTTTAAATTGATTTTACTTCTCTGTTCTTTTTTTTCTCTCTATTTTGTTAAAACAAATGAAACGTGAAACCAATCAACACTTTTTCACGAAAATAAATTATGTGGTAGAGATAATGTATATTTTCTATTCTGAGCCATATAATGTTACAGTAAATAAATATACGTATATTACTCATGTGTGTAATATAGTAGCCGGTACTAGTACAGTTTATGTCTATAAGCTCATTGAGTAGATCTTTAATACTGAAATCAATTATCCAACATGTTCATTATAACTCATTAATTCAAAGCTTTTCCAAATTGCTAATTTACGTGAATGAAGTAGGTGGCTTAGATATATTTAGCATGGAATTGTGAACGTATATATATCAGTGTATACAAACACTTGGTGTTGGTTATAGATATAGGCTTATATATACGTATGCAATATACGATTATAAATCGGATTTTAAAGAAAAATGGATTAATGCTTAACAAACTTGCTTCTGGTTGTTGTTTTTTTCGTCTATATTCTATCTAAATACTAAACATGGGGTCAAATTCGTGACCCAATGAAGCTCCAGAAGCGTAGGCGATATATATTCTAATTTGTTTCGAATTTTACTTTTCAATGCACATCACAATTTAATTGTTACAATGTGTAGCCAGGACTCGACGAGCAAAAAAAAAGTTCTTCGAAATATTTTGTATTTGTTGAAAGAATTCGAAATGAAAGATTTTACTTTTATATTGATGAATGGTATACATTTTCTGGTTGATCTGATACCAAATCATGTTCGAATCGTGCATAGATTAAAATACTTAATTTGTTCACAAAATGAAACACACGGAGTTTTGAATTATTTTCGATTTTTTTTTGTGTTTGCTCTCTGTCGATTTAAATTCTTGGTTTTGCTATGCTCGTTGGTTAACACACAGGAACGAAGAAAAAAATAAACAGAAAACTCTAGATCTCGCTTCCTTTATCAAGAGTTTTCGTACGTATATATCTTCGACTCGAATGCATTTTGCAGATTATTTGCTGTTGGTTGTACCTTCAGTACACGATAGAATAATATAATGAAATGAAATCAGTGTGTTCGGGATGGAATATATGTAAATAAATTTTAAAAAGACAATTTAATTACGTGCCTTTTGAAATTGCTCAAATAAATCGAGCATGTGCTCTTTGAAAAACCATATTAAATACACCGTGAGTTGAATTATAATTGTGTGTTTAGTACGGCACACGTCGTTCACGTGTAGTATGAAGGTTTATGATTTCATTAATTTTTTTTTTCGTGTATATATATTCTCCGACTGAGATTAAATCGTTGCACCACTAACAGTCTTCGGTTTGTTAATTCAAATGCAGGTTGTTGATGATGGTTCGTTCGTTTCTATTTTTTTTTATTCGTATTCAACAAACCTTTCACGTTCAAATAGATTATTATTCTAAAATGGGAATTAATATTTGGTTCTAGCTGTAATGGAAATTTTGCTTTCCGGTTGGCTGCAAATGGGGGTTGATATTTTGATTAACACTAACTTTCAAATGGCGGTAATGTGACTTGTTAACAAAGACAACTATAGCGGAGAACAGCGCATTACGGTTGTATGCTGTGAGTAAGATAAAATGCGATGAATTATAAATGACAATTATACGAAGTAAAGGGGAAGCGAAAACTTCAAAGTAAAAAAATGTGAGCACTGTCTGCAGCGGCATACGCTTCAATTTAGAATAGAACAAGTAATTGAATTGTGTGGTAGTTTTGAATAAATTAGAGAACGGAAAAAAAGCACATGATGATGCCGTTGACTATAAATTGGGTAAAATTACCGCCTTGTCCGCCCAACGCTGGTTCATCCCATGATACATATGGGGTCATTCACAAAGTAATCAGGTGACAAGTTTCATGAGTGTTCTCTTTTCTCAATTCAATCGTCATTCTACCAATAGAGTAAGATTGACTATTTAACTGGAAGATGTCGCAGTAATAAAGCCTAACATTTTAGTTAAATAAAATGCCATATAACACATGACCTCAGGAATCTGGAACAGCAATCAGTTTTTAATCGGCCCTGTATCGGCTTGGCGATAAGAGTTTAAAAAAAGGATATGATTATACGATAGCAAACCCCTATCTCCAAGAAAATGTTGGACCGATTGAAAAACTGATTCCTGCTCCTGAGTCTTGAGGTCATGTGCTATACCCTAGTATTTTATTTGACTAACATCCATCGAGTAAAAAATTAATTATTTTTCTGTTAACATTGGCTTTGTTGCAGCGACATCTTTCAGTGAAATAGCGAATCGTCCTCTATCGGTAGAGTTGAGGTTGAGATAGAATTGATAAAAGAAAACAGATGCAGTACTCCTTGTCCAGAACTTCCATCCGTTGCGTTTCATTTCCATACTCATTTTTGAGAAAACATCAAACATGTATGAAGCATTCGTGAGACCATACTCCCCCTAAAAGGTACGTTTTTTGTGAATGGCCCCTCAAAGTTTTTTTTCATCAGTGAAGACTGTCGAAAAAGTCATTTTCATGGTGGTGTTTTCATCACAGTCAGGCATTATATACAAGAAAATTTCCGGTCGTCACTTTATTTAATTTGTTTCTTGTTTTAACGAGCGAACTTTACAGGTTTTTTATTACTGCTCAACTCACAATAAATTTTCGTTTTGCTACTATTCTCCATCTGCAAATTCAAATCGTCCTTACTGCTTGAATACAAGTGCGTGTATTCAACGATATTGTTGATGTCAATAACGATCTGACTGGAACTTTAGAAAATAAACGAATTTTCAGATAAATTATCTGCATTTACAACATCTTACTGGCTCATATGTCGATTAGCAATTTGAAAATTTTAGATTAAAGTTTACTTTCGAACATGCTTCCTCCTAGTTAATTATATTCATTATTTATCTATTCTATTTTCTTTTATTTTTAATTAAAGATCAATAGCTTTATCTATGAGTACCGAGCAATGAATGCCGCCAACGACACATAGAGACGTGTTCATATAACACGATGTTATACCATTAAAACAGAGTCATTATTACCAGATTGGAGATACATTAAGCTTTATCACGCAAATAACATCAAAGAGCGCTTATAAACTGAACCAAAACAATTTTTTTTGCTAAAAAACGGTTTTATGGATATTATGCTAAATATTTATTGTTATCGCCATCAATTAATGGTCATGACATGATGTTATAGCGACGATATGTAATATGAGAATGTTGTCAGTATTTGTTTTGAAAAACAAACATGATGCCCGCGAAAGTCGATTTCGCTGGATAAATTATGGTGAGCACATAAGAGATGAATTATAATTTTAGCAATAAGAATTAGCCCAATTCTTGGACTTGACCTGACTCGACAAGTTGTTAAATTTTACTCAATAAATAAATAATGCAAAAATAGTTGCAGCACAAAAGCTTACTGTTGTTTGTTGAAAAAGAAACTAAAAAAAAGGTTAATTTCCACCAGATAATTCAAATTTAAATCTACTAACAGCCACTGTTCGAAACCACAAAGTGACACAAAGGCATCCTCACTCTTTAAAAATAAAGAGAAAGATTCACCTGCGGCGAAATAGTCACACATTTAACATTTTATTCCGTATTGTCAGTTTCACCTTCCAGCTTTAGTTGAAAATAGAATCAAGTAAATGGAACAATGGAAAACACATAAGAGGATTTTAAATTGATGTTCCAATTCCTCCTTTCTTTCTAAAATGGCATCACTAGCAATAATATAAATAGAAAACTAAATTTTATATGAGCAAGAGCGGATGTATGGTTCTTTACGTTGCCACGCTGAGTTGATAAGAAACGGGAGTGGTATTACGGTAGTCATTTTCTGTCGTCTACTCTACTTATACCAGGACAAATACGCTTCGATATTTAGCTAATAGATGTTGTAGTAATAAATCCGGTATTAGTTATTGAATTGAATGTAAACAGAAAAATAGAAGCAGATTAGACGATAGAAAATGACTGCCGTAACCACTCCTGACTGAACAATGCATTGTTTGTGCTATAACAATCTCGTAAATATTTTTATTCTTGGTGAAGAATAGATCAGCCAACACAAAAGTTTTTCATTTTCTGCTTTCTGACTCTTCAATGTGCTGGCGTTGAAGTACTAGATTTATGTTTAGTACGATCGTATTCACCATGTGGTAAATGTCAAATCTAGTGCTTCAAAGACTGATAGTAATAAAAAGTAAATGTGGATTCAGCTTGTGAAACTTTTGAAAATCGACTTCCGAAAATGGGGCCCATTTTTGTAGGGGTTCCTATGTATGTCTTACCGTAGACTTTATATAGCGACTGGGAGTCCTTTAAAATTAAAAAAAAATGACGTGTCGCTTATGGAGAAGTAAGCGGCCTGTATGACCATGGGTTCCATTGGAGAACTAAAGTCACGAACTTCTTCGGCCTTATAGGCCTTATAGGTTTTTTAAAAATCCCAGTTTATCACAGCAGTACTTGAAAGGCAGCTCATCGCTCATAGTTTCCAGTTGTTCTGGCTTACTCACATTTATTCGATTAAGGCGGAATGGTAGTGGGGCGGTCATTAGTTACAATATTGACAAATTACATTTAACACACATGTATGCATGCATACGTTTCCTTCAGCAACACCTGTTTTCTCCATTAGAGATAGGAGAGGTATTCACTTCACCGTTTTCTCTTCACATGCTTATGCATAGCATTTTGCTCATCTCATGTAAATTACTCTTAGTTGATTAGTAACTTTGAATAATATTAATATTTTATCAATAGAACGCTAAATGAAATCTTTCCCAGGACTCGAGACGTATTTTATTAATTATTAAAGAAAAGCAGCAACCAAAGTATGAGTACTATTTAAGTTTCACTTCATTGCGTGCAATATCTTGTTGATTAGTTGAATATTAATTATTCTTGAAGACTTAAGTTATCGCACGTAACCGAACAAGTGTTTTTCCAACATAACATTAAAAGCGTTCGACATCACCTAAAATGAGTTTCTTGTATACCAAACATAATAAATCTTTAATGTAAAATAAAATGTACACCATCATGAGGAGATATGGCATAAATATAAATTGATATTGGCTCTAGTTAAGTGATGGTGATGGCGTTTTCGTATACGTATAACCATACTTCTATAAAAAAGAGAAATTGATCAGTTTGTAGAAAAGTGATTCGAACCGATCAGTTACCTGCAAATTGCAGCAAAATAATTTTCATGCTTCGTATTTGTTGAGATATGTACAAGAAAAAGGAATTAAAAAAAATATATCGCAGAACTTAACGTGAATTTGATATAATAAATTCAAAATAAAATTAATGGAAGGAATTTGAAATATTTTCTTGTAATAATAGATCTTCGAACCGATTTATGTATTCGTCTCTATTTTTATGTAATGAAAATGCAAAAAAAAAATAACAAACATTAACGATCTATATGATCACGTTCACGACCGACAGCACGCGCCGATTCAACAGAACCGATATGAAAATGGTTACAAGACCGTATGCTTCGTGTTCCTCGAATCTAGTAATACAATTCCAGCAAGAAACGATTACAAATGCTTATATTGTATAAGCATGGCATTTCAGACACACACAAAAAAAAATCTAATTTCGAAATCAATTGCTTGATGTTCGGTAAATAAGAGTCGAACCGATTCAATTAAAATGTAAACCCATAAGGTGAACAATAAGCTAATACTTATCGATGGAAATTGGTTTTGCCACCGATTTATTGAAAATATTTATGGTAATTGACCTTTCTGTGTAAGGAGAGACTAATCAGTCGGGGTTTTTGATAGGTTTTCTGATTTTAAAAGTCGATGACACTTTCTGCTTCGATATGCTCTTTTTGCCATGAAATAATCACTTCCTCATAAATTAAAATTTCACCAGAGAACTATCCTGTACATCATTTCGCATGGGGACAGTATTTTGTTTGATAAAAGGCGATACCCGAATAACTTTTTCATTTTTGTATTCACAAAGGGCAACGAAGGACGTTTTACATATTTTCACATACAACGACCGAAGGTTTTTTTTTCGAGAAGTACGGCTCTGGAATATTTGTGGGTCACTCTTCTAGACAAAGAGCGTCTGTTATCGACTGTGGCATCGACAAAAGTAAGCAATGATCTAAGATGAAAATCACAATAGTAAAAATGGTTAAACAAATGAAGTAAAAGATTTTGTGTTTGCCACTAGGGGATATTTTAAACAAAACACGAAATAGATTATACGACCATACGGATGCAATTTTTAAATAATCAAAAGCTCTGAATCTTTTCAATGTTTTGAAACCACTGAAAGCCTATACGACAACGAATTTTCACATAGAAGTCATATCCAGAGGCGTATTTCAATGTATATAATCAGCCGAAAAAAATGTAAGCTATCTTCCAGATAGAGAAGCTTCGTCTGGGCTCTGAAGTTACGGGACACCACCAACCAAAAAATAATTGCCCTTCTGATTGTGAGTTGAAACATGATTGATTTAATGATTATTTTTCGTCTGAACCTATGTTGGAGTTCAAAAATTGCATAGTAAAGTGTTATTGCGGTTGGCCTTATTAAGTGACGCATGTTCTAGTCAAAATCAAGAATAAAATCAAACGAAAAGCACTTCGTCATGTGTGTATTTATACGTGTCATATTGAACAATGTGTATTATTCTGATCTTCAAAAATAACGTCACAAATTCGTGGGATATACAACGAAATCCATGAAGCATTCCCTCTGATTATGTCTATAAAATATTTCTCTCACATTTGTATCTGCATCACTTGAATATTTTACTGTAAATTATATTTTGTCATTCATTCCATAAAATGTCTATCCAAAATATCACAGCTGCGATAAAATTCATAGTAGACGCGCACATGGATAGCACTGTTTCGTGATCCGCATATAAAATAAACGAAAAAAAAAGAAGTACGAAGACAACACAAACATCTTCTTACCGAAATCAAGATAACGAAAAGGTATTTTAAATAACAATTTTGTGTCAATAAAATGGTATATTAGCTGGCAGTTAAAAGATCTCATTATAAAATTATTAGACAAGTTGAAATTGGTATATCAAGATGGGATACCTAGTAAATGTTTTTGTATTTGGCATGACGATTTTTTTTTCGTTTTTTGAGAAGTAGTTGAAAAATACCTCAAATAACAATATTGTTGGTAAAGAGCACTGTTTAGAAATAAAAATTTGTTTCAATCTCTATGATCAAATCATACTTATTCATTTAACGAATGCCGCGCGCAGAATATGAGATGGGCGGAACATGTCGTTTTTTTTTTTAATAAATAGAGAATGATCTCCTCGCGCGATCTGATATATTTCGTTTGTGAAATGAGTGTATCGTATCTTACACAAAAAAAAATGATTTTTTAAGTAGGACTACATCTAGTTTTTAATCTAGGAAAAGAATAATCAAAACTTTCTAAAAAAAATGTTTTTATAAACATTCTTCTTGTATATTAACTTACCATTATTAAGATATTCTTTAATAATGATGAAGATCAAGAGATCACGACTTGATAGTTATGTGGATATTAGATGAAAATTTATAATATGCAGCAAAATTCACTATCTTGCTGATATACATGTTTAATATAGAAGATTTTTATCGATCTCTGTTAATTCGCAATCTATATTACACACTTCGTAACTTGTTGTATATGTCTGAAGATAGATACAATTTTAATAGTCCACTTTAAAATGGTTCGGCTCAAATACTAAACTATCTATTTTATGTATTAACCACCTATCTCTTAAAGGTCAAATGCATAACGCTGTCTATATATCTGGGTATTGAAAGACGATAACAAATTAACAGTTTCTTTGTAATTTTATAATAGTTCAACTCTGCAACACAATAAAATGTTGTCGGTTATACTGTCGGTCGGTACCGAATAAAATAACTGAATTACAAAAAGACAATTTTATTGCTGAAAAAGAAATTATTTTGTTCCACTTTAATTCCTTTATTTATTTTTGTGCTTTAAATGGGTTTCATTTTTCAGGTATTTACATTATTTCGTTACAAATCAGCTAAATGAACGACAAACAATATATTTATACTTAACTTTAAGTCCTTGGAATTGTTATGAAATGGAGAAGAATTGTGCACAAGTTCTTGTAATGTGATGTTTTTGCATTGTTGAAGCCTACAAATTGCCTTCATTTTAGTTTTTCTTCTACAGGTTATTTCAGACTCTTTTAAATTCTTTGAATTTTTTAGGAAAGTCCTACGCTTGGTGATAATTTTAATTTTTTTTGTCGAAAGAAAGACTGCAGAGCTACTTGTGATAGTGACCTGGAAATTCTTGTCAAAAAAATATTGTGAAGCACATTGGTCAGTGCTCATCATTAACTCTGGAATTACTACCGATTTTTCGTTTAATATATTGGCATGACCTGTTACTGCTTCATGCCAGCAGTTTCCGTTTTTCAGTCTCTTTGACGTCGTCAGCGCTTCACGTTCAATATATAAATCAATTGGTATGGTACTGGACGTATGTTGACGAAATTGTTTTATCAGTGTCATACACTCACGGAATTTTGAAAACCGACACATTTTCTGTTTCGTGGCTTACTGTTTTTTTGTGAATTTTGCATGTAATTTTATATGGAGAAATCAGAAACTCAAGTAAAACGCTGAAACCGAAAATGTGTCGTTTTTCAAAATTCCGTGTCTGTAAGACACATTATCAGCTAGGATCGCTGCATCTGCGGCGAAATTGACGATCCCAAGGGTTACCAAGCACTAACTTGTAACAGAACGAAGATAAATACGCTCAGCATGCCGAAATTAACAAAATATTTTCGATGACCTTCAGTTCAGCGGGTTTTCCCACCGACCTTGAACCTTATCGACTCTCACGTCGTTATGTCAAAAGACCAGACGGTTTGACATCAGTTGAATGTGTATCCGCGGCAGACCAAGCAGAGCGAGCGAAGCTCAACAATCACCTGGACCCGAAGCAACACTACGAGTTCACTCCACTTGCTTTTAAAACTTTTGGCGTTGTTGATCCCGAAATTTAAGGGAAAAAAATCATCTGTTATTGGTAACGACGACAAAAATAATGAATGTGGGTAATATGATCCTTTATATATAAAATGCATGTTAAAAAAATTGAAGTTCACGATTTGAAATCAATCGATTGAGAATACATTGATCGATGGAAGTAAATGAGCCAATAATAATACTGGTCATATGCTTGCCGCCTGTAACAGGTTAATGAGCTATAACAGATTTAGCTTTTTCAAAGGCTATCCCGCAGTTCGAATCTATTTATACAAATAACAGTAAGATCTACTGAGTATCCGATGTGAGTATTTTATCGTGACACCTGGATATTTCCAGCACCATAGAGAGAAAATCGATGGTGTTCGTTCAGGTAATAATTAAGCTGGCATCACTGCCGAAAGTTTATTCACCACACTGTGGTCTCATTGTATTTGGTTCGGTTAGATTTACGATTATTCAATTCATTGCCAATAGATGGCTGTACAAGTGAACAAGTCAATAGTTAATACAGAACATTCATTCTGATAGAAAGTTGTTTTATTGCAAGTCCCACAAGTTCCTGTTTCCGAAGGACCCTGATCAAGTCTATATTTGGAAAGAAGTAAAACACATGGTTTTTGAAATATATTCAATAGTTGATCAATGATCAAGTGAAAATAAAATTTCGAATGAGTTTCCATTTCAATGTTCATCATGTCCCGGAATTGCGAAAACAACAAACGGATGCAAATAGTAGATTTTGATTCTTCGCCTTCATGTTTGTCCACGTTCATCTGGTAAATGTTATTATTTCTAGTGGAAATTTTCCACCCACAAATTAAACAATATTACCTCCTATGAGCTGCAAGTTGCAGCCTGCAACAATTCATTTTCGCCGCTCTTAAGAGGTCAAAACAACTACATAATTGTGCGGAAAATCGTTGTTTTGAAGAGTGTGGGGTTTGTATGCTGAGCTGAAGGTATGCCACTATTACTCTCTTTTCTGAAGTAAAATCACGTTACTCAGGGAAACGTTTTTCTTTTATTAAAATTTACGATTTATTCCCATTCTATGCTATCATCAAGTCAAATTTAATCTATCAAATGAGCTTCTTTTCAGGAATGTAATTAAAAATTGATGGACTCTTATAAAAAGTGTTAAGAGAAATGGTTGCAGATTCAATTGAATCTGAAAATCTGCCATTCTAATAAAACTTATTTAGTTACACTAAAATAAGTAAACTAAGAGAAGGCGTATGGCAGCTACGTTGAATAAAAATTAATTAATTTAATTCGTTTTAAATACTAGACCATTATTTTTGAATTGAGGATGTTCGGCGAAGGTATTAACAATTTTTTTTTATTGATATCATTTACGTGTCTTAAGGTTTCACTCGATATTTTACGGCATAATAATTTCCATTTAAATTTTTTGTTTTCAACCTCATCTCACATTATTAAACAACTCAATAAAGACGAAAAATATAGTCAATAATTCGAATTAAAGAATATTTTTTTCACAACCGTAATGCTTGCAGCTGCATTTCAATTGGCCCATTGCATCTTAAAAAAGCGTTATGTAATCCGTTTTTCCTGTAAACACAATGTTCGAATCTCTCTAGCTGAATTAAATTATTTCTATTTACCATAACACTATAAAATGGTTAAGGATCGTTTTTCGCAAATACCTCTTCAATAATCTTATTTTGTTACATATAAGAGGTACCACACGACATTGAATAGTTATTCAGGTGGTACAGAGAAATAAGACTTCATGATTTCAATTCAGTAAACCTTTACCATCTGACGAATACAGATCGCGTAAAACTTGTGCATAGACCAGTTGAGTATTTTCATTGCGATCGTTGGGTTTTGATTTTATACTGAAACAAACAGCACTTTGATCAATTTTTGAACTATTTACTAAATGAAAGCGTGAAGAATATACTAAATTGGAAAACATTTTTCGTTACGTTTGATCGGTGATTTGTGAGTAATTTTGGTGATAAAAGCTTTATGCAATTACGGGAACAGAAACTTTGTGTTTCTCTTCAAGAAACGGTGAACCGATTCAGTGACAAAATGTATGTTTCACTAATTATATTGTATTACCAGAACATTAATTTAATCGAAACGTCATAAATATATTTGTGACACCAACGTAAACTAGCAACAAATTTATTCTAAATTTGTACGTAAACAAAAGACATCGACGATCTTTTACAGACGACGGACTTGATACACATTATTAACTTCTTGCAAGGTAATCATAGTTCATTACACCTACGTGTTCTGTGTTACAATATTTTTTGTATGTAAATCAAAGAGAAATAACTTTGATGCTCTATTTTTTTACGGTTTATTTTTGTTTTTATTTTTTATTTTATTTTTTGTATTTATTTTCCATCTCGTTCGTTTTTACTAAATTAGAGTGAGTTATCGTTAACGTATAGATTTATAAATAAAATATCTTTTGCTGTAAGTACGAGCACGGTACTTGTATGTTATATTATAATGTTTGTACGATCTGCTTTTATTCATTGTATATTAACGCCCATAATTTATAATTCTGGTTTTTGTTGCTATAAACTATGATTATTAATTTTCGTTAGTGTAACCGAAATTCCGATATTAATATCAAATAATACAATGCGTAATTGTATCTACATATAGAGGTAAATTTCATTTTTCTATATTATTAGGACATCTAGTTAAATGACAAATTAGTAGAGATAGGAACTGATGTTATAAAAATAGTTATGTTAAAATAGTTTAGATGTGAGATTTTCAATAAGAGTTTGGCAACACATTCCTGTGCGTAAAGCAACATTTTTCAATACAATTAACGAACAATATTTCTTTTACGACACAAAGACAGCAAAATCAATCCTTTGCCAAAAACTCTTTATAACGCTAGTGTCGTATTTGTATCGTTTGATTTTAGCAACTTTTCCTTTGCATGCACAACGATTGCCTAAGATAAGACATTCAAGACAGATAGCTAAAAATCTACATCAGAACTAATGCGATAAAACGTCCATTGCTATAACGAAACGACATAGAAATACTTATTCAATGTGCGAAGTACTTTATTAGGTTCTAGATCAAGCTCTAGGTGTGTAAAAATAATACACTGCGTGAGCATAATGAAGTACTTCGCACCGAGATTCATACACCGTTTTATGCAACAGAGGGATCTAAAGTTTGCAGTTTTCGAACAATATGATCTCGGGGTGCATAATAGAAATTTATGCAACAAGTTGCGAAAAGAGGTTGTTTTCGTCACTAGATGTGATGTGATTATAACCACATCGTGTGACTCGTGTCACTCGTGATGAAAAGTAAAGCCACCAGTAAACCAGCGAAAAAAAGACCATGCATACGCATGCATCAATTGAACGTGAAATTTAATGATTTTTCTCACATCTGTGGGCTTGCAGCACAAAAGTACTGGGTTCATTTATATGTGCAACGATAGTGGGTGAGGCCAGCTACAACACCCCATACTCAGTTCCGTGGAACAACGAAGAGAATCCGGACTCTCCGAACATTCACCATATTTTTAGTCATAACTCTCGTGGATGTATTCGCACCAAGCAGTGCGTATACTCTACCTGTAGGTCTTTCCAAGGCCGACATTCGTACAACATTACAACAATTTAAAATAATTTCTTCTTTTGCCGAAAAACTGTTTTCGGTACCCTCTGACATGTCTTTACTCTTGAGCTCTTTTCACAGAAAACAATTTTTTTTAGAAAAAGAGAAAGATACGTGGTTCCTTGAATTAAAAGACGAATTCAACGAGCTATACCTCATTAAAATCGGAGACCGCTTGTTCCCAAAGTTAAAAAAACGCCTGAAGATTTCTCGATATGATTCTTAAACGTTTTAGTCGATATCAGAGAAATTGAGAGATGAATTTGCTGCAAATGTTTTTCAGCTGGTCCACTCATACAAACAAAAAATGCTTCTACGTGTGAAATAGTTACACGCACAAGCGTGGCAGTGGTAAAACCGTATAAAGTTCAGTCGACCAACTGAAAAACAGCTGAAGCAAATTAATTTCTCAATTTTACTGACATCGACTGTATCTCCATGATTTAAACATTTCCTTCAGTTTTACGTGCGCTTTTAAAATAATTAGTAAATCGAAACAAAGAAACAGGGACCGGACTTATTTCGAAGAAGCGAAATAAAATTATGTTTTTTTACTATCGCAGCCTAATTGCTGTGACAATTTTTAATGCTTTTCCTTCGAGTTAACGCATTTACTAGTCATCTCGGATTGATTCACATAGCAGATCGGTAAAGTATTTACCACAAATCTTTCCACACAGACCGTGATATTAACATTAAGGTTGACCGATAGTATCTTCAGATATAATCAAGGGACAATGGACACATAGTTTTAATGAGATTAGAATCAAATTCAACTTTATCGTTTTATTTTACGTTGTTAACGCTTACTGATGGAGAAAAATAAAATGTCACAATTACAATCCAAATTTCCTTATTAATGTCACTCCATTTGGATATGTGTATTAACTGTGATAACACAAGTGGAATGAATATTGAATAACACAAATTGTTGAAATTGTGACTTCTTTATTTTCTCCGAGATCCTAAGATTTTATTTAACAAAACTTATAGTTTAACTATCACAATGAAATAAATGAAAATAACATCATAAATAGTGCTATAATCTCATGATTAATTTGAGAAAGAACTTATTCTTAAACTAAATCCATAGTTCACATAAGCGAAATTCACATTCACATTCATTTTCCATTTCCAGTCCCTTTGAATTTATCAGTAGTGTCCTTCCACGTTATCACAATTTAGAAGTGTGACAGAAAGTTCAACATAGAAAAGGTTTTTCTTACTGAATCAAATCAATGCAGCAGTAAGCTTTTGGAACATGAACATTAATTAATCTTTTGCATGTCATGAGAAAAGTTAGCAAATCTATTACTTAATTTAATCCAAGACTAAAATCTAGCACTTTATTTGTTTTAACACGTTTTACTATATAAGACGACGACATTAGCTAAAAGTCACAATTTATTTTTGTTATCGTTGTTGATAGCAAATGAATTATAAGTTTAAAAACCTTCCCCCCCCCCTCTTTTTCATATCATCATCAGAAAATCCCTATTCCTTCCACCAATTACTTTAGCTGATTTGGCTTTATTGTTCGTTTCTCGATTAGTTTCCAATATTTTTGCTGCTTTGCATAAGGAATATAATAATGAAACGGAAGGCTTCCACAGTAAGCAAGTGAGCAAAACAATACAATGTCGCATAAAATGCATAAAATCTTAGAGAGCCAACTCTCAATAGGCAATAAAACATTTAATTAATCTAAAGCGTGAATCTTTGTTATACAATCTAAGAAAAAAATTGCCTTTTTTTC
The DNA here is from genome assembly GCF_014529535.1 of Bradysia coprophila. NCBI lineage: Eukaryota > Metazoa > Arthropoda > Insecta > Diptera > Sciaridae > Bradysia > Bradysia coprophila. The sequence goes on along the minus strand of NC_050738.1, from coordinate 7,910,539 downwards.
GCTAGACTTTAAAATATGTATATCTCAAACGTATTTCATTTATTTATGGTGCATACATAATCAACGATTAAAAATTGTATCGCATAGTTACATGGTTAAGAAGAGCTTTTTTTTAGAAAAAATACGGTCACCTTCTTTCTATTACAGTATCCAGAAGCATATTCCACTGGCATCTTTTTATCTATCTGTTAGGATACATGAACTTAGTGTGTGGCATTTAGCGTCTATTACTATGTATGTACATGTGCAACTGTTATAAATATTTATTTATATTTTATCTGTCTATAAGGTTAAATTTAAAATGTAAATTGTCCACTGAACCACAATGGCAATGGTTAGAGGGGTTTTGGTTTCTCTCTACATATATTTTGCTGGCGTTTTTTTATATATTCCTTTTCTTAAGACTATCTCTCAATTTCGTATTTGTAATATGCTTGAAACCAAAGAGATAATCATATTACTGTGTGCATTGTTTCTATTCCTTTCAGCGACTGCTTATATTAAAAACGACCAGAAGGAATATTTTGTAAATTTGTAGTGTATAGATATACCGAACCAAAGTTTATAGCTAGTCATATCATAAACTAGAGTATATTAAATTCCGCACATATTTACTTCACTCTTGTCTTGATATGAGTCGCATTTTTTTTCCTCCATTATTTGTTGTTATGATTATTATTACAGTGTTGTGTATTATATCTCTTAGACCATGTATTTATACATGTTGGAAGTATGTATGAAGCGAAAAATAATAATAAAAAAAAATTGAGATATGTGAAATGAGAAAAGCGTGATATTAGATTGAAGATTGATATGCAAATGTAATTTTGTGATGTTTTATAAGGAAAATGATATCTTTACCTCAATATTAACTATTAGTTAATCCGTTCGATGTTTTATGTTAATGCCGTTTTTAGCTCTCTTATCTATGAGCTTTTATACATTTTATATGCTGCATAAAAGTATAATGGCATAATTATATTGAACTACACGACTCGGAATGCGACATTCTAATGAAATTAATTTTAATTAATTAGTGCGACAAATTGAACCACGACTATTATCTTTACTTATATGGAAAATGCTAATGAATGGGCCGATGCATCAGCTGCACATTGTTGCAATAAATTATGCAACGAATATCGCCCCTAGCTGTAATGCACATTAGCAAATCAAATGCAAATTTTTCGATGCAAGATAAATGGAGAAAAAGTGACTGTCCTCGATTGTCACACAGTTACCAAATAATTGGAAATGCTGATCAACATTTCAACGAACAAGCGTTCTCTTCTGCCATTTCTTTTTCAATTGCAAAATTTTAAATTAAATGAACTCGTTATAGTTCAGTAAATTCCTAGAAAAAATATTTTCTGAAAATTGATTATTAACTTGATGGCATGTGAATATCGACTTCAAACTGTACCGGACCTCTTTTAAGGAAATTGCTTTTTCATACCTAGGACCCGAAAAGTGCGACGAAGTCGTACTTTTTTTCCATCCAATTTTATGAGAAAGAAATTCATGTTTTCTTTCGAATTCCAACAGTTCCACACTTCCACACTTGTATGATGTGTGTAGAAACAGTAAGTCAATGGAACGAAGAAAAACAAGAAATCGCATAAAAATTTCTAACATAATTGAGGTGGATGTAAATGGAAAGAAAAACCGTAAAAGAAAATCAGTACGAACTGTATAGTGTCCAAAAGTCCATACACACATAAACTTCAGGAGGCAGTAGCTCCAAAATGAGTATGCGGTTGTAATATTCTGTTCGGATTTAATGTCAACCAGAAGGTGTTCACAAAGTTTACAAAAAACATTTAGAAACACTATCTCCTTGGGGGAGCTTACTATCTAACAACTACAACCACGGCACTGCTTCTAGCATGAACATAGAAAATATTGGGAGGCTGATTAAATCACAGTAGGCACTGCATTTCTGTTGTACAGACAGATGACTTGTTTTCGTTGTGCGAGTTAAAACATACAATACAATCCTAAGCGGTAGCTCGTATCACTAAAGCCTCCAAATTTGACATTTGTCAATTCAGTGTTCATGCTAGTAGCAGGGCTGTGCTACAACCCAAGAAAGTAGCAGAGGGATTTTTTAGTTACTTTGAAGATTGGAAATTGAAATTATTTGTGGTCATTTGGAACAATGACGAGAGTTCCAAAGTTTTCTATAAAAATATGGCGCGTTCTTTCGGATTTTTTTCTCGCAGCAAACAGTAGATATGTCGAAAATTAATGAAGTAGCAGATTTCTGGTTGTCGTCCATAAAATGATAAAATTAAATCAGTTCCGCTCAACTGGTCAGTCACAGTAGTCACACGCAGGGCCTACTTTTTGGAAACTAATTTCTTGAATTTCTTGAAATTTCTCGAATTTTCTCGAATTTCTTAAAATTTCTCGAATTCGAGAAATTCGAGAAACTTCAAGAAACCCGAGAAATTAGTTTCTTGAAATTTCTCGAAGTTTCTCGAATTTCTTGAATTTTCTGGAATTTCTTGAAATTTCTCGAATTCGAGAAATTCAAGAAACTTTGAGAAATTCAAGAAAAAGTAGGCCCTGATGGAGCAGATTGGGAGCTGAAGTTACTGTAGTAGAATTTTTTGATAGAATTGCTGCAGCTGTGACTGTCACAGTATTTGCATTATTAGTAAAACTTTGTGTACTTAACTTTGATAGTTGTTATTGTTGAGATTGTTGACTGTAAAATAAATCAAACTAACGCAGCAATAAATTTGAAATATAAATATTAATTTCTGACAAATATTTTTTTTATTGTGACTTCAATTCCATGAAATTGAAGTATAAGCGGATATTTAATGTGGTATCACTTCGAAATACACCCATACAATTTGTATACGATCGTTCAGAATTAAAGCGATAGAAACTGATTCAAGTGTAAATGCGTATTTTAATTACGTTTATTTTATTTACAATTTATGACTGTGAATATTATGATAAGCAAAAAAAAAGAAGTAATTCTGTAATGAATCGAAAATGTAATGAAGCGATTTGTTGGTATAGATTGAATTCAACATTCAACCCACAGATTTCATAATGTGTGACAAACTATATAATATTGGTAAAATCTATTTCAATGATGAAATACAGTTCTTCAGTTGAATTTATTTCTTGGAATTATAACCAGATTCGTACATTAGCAGTATATTGGGTCGATTTATTAATACCATTAATAATAAATTTTATCGGAAATTAACTACAATTCCTAAAACGAGTGTAGAGTTTCAGTTTCGTTATTTTTTTTTTCTTCGAAGACTCGTTAGCGAACGGATTCTTCGAATACTTTTAAAATCCGTTTCACATTTAAGAAAAATTCGAAAATCTTTAAAAATTTCAAATTGAGGCAGAAGCCTGAGTTTGCTATCCACAAATGTTAGAACAAGTATTGGTAAGATTACGGTTCGAAAAGCTATCACAGAACTTCCAACCTTTTTCAAAGCTCAGTCGCTACACCAAAAAAAAAGTTCTACGTTTCAATCGCCCAAAAACACGATAAGACCAATGGTTTACTTATCCGTACACTATGTACATTTAAAACGTACAGTAAATGTCAGACAGACAATGACGTTTAAATGTTTATTTAAGAATAAATGCAAGTTAATTGATAATTCGTAATATGATACAATCATATCACATCATCTGCTTTTATGGTTTTTGACGGGAAAACAAGCAAAAAAATTTAAAAAAAAGTAAAAAGTTTACACTGGATTTGAACCCGGAACCTCTTACTTGCCAGGCTCAGACGTACTAGCTGAACTAACGGGCTGCTGCGAAGAGTGAATGTACTTTCGAACAGCTTATAATATATAACATGGTTGTGTTTTTTAGGTTTCAGTTTCTAATTATCAAAATGTTCGTCGATTTTTTTAAATTTTATTAAAGTTTTATTCTGCAACTGAATTTTTACCAACTAATCAAACATATAATTACCGATCGAGGTCGGTCAAATCTACAAAAAGGAACGGATATATTGATAACTGACACGACACTATGAATCGTTTTGGCAGTCTTCCGCCAGCAAAGCTCGGCTTTTACAGGATGACATACTACTTATTGAGAGCCATCTGTTGAAAAGCTTCACGTAAACGGCGTCCTTTGTATAAAATTCAAAATGAAAGCTCCAGAAATGAGAAAAAGGGCGGTTCTTCAATCATTTCGGGTTTTCTTTACTATTTTTAATTAATTAGAAGTGTTTTGAATCAAATTCCACTTGGGAATATTTGGAATATCGATTTCAATAATAAAATAATGGTCCCAAAGCATCTATATGTGTAAGTAATGTGAAATTCTACATCTTTTGTGCTCAGTGTAGAGCTGTTTTAACACGTTATTATCATTCGTTTCATAAATTATTTTAAACTTTTTTTTTTGCAATTTGGTGATGAAAGGTCCAAACTTTAATATTTTGCAGTACAACACATATCTTAATGTGAATTCCGTTCAATAATGATTACACAAATTGAGGTTTATTTTAGACAAAGGATGCTGTTTACATGAAGCTTCCAACAGATGGCTTGTTCAGTAAGTAGTATGCCCTCTTAACAAATCTAAGCATTGACTAAGCACATCAAAATTAACTTCTTTGAGGATATACAGTGTCGTAGGTGTCTCACGTGTCAAATATAGAAATCACAACTGTCACCTGATACGTACGGATTGATCGTACAGTTGTGTACGGATCAAGTGTACATCGATGTACGGATAAAACTCCCAAAAACACGATTAGACCAATGGTTTACTCATCCGTAAATTGTACATCCAAAACGTACTTTCTACGAGTTACTCGTTAAAATTGGGCGATTTTAATGTACATCCAAAATCTCATTTTTTTGGGTGAAAGACTAGGTATACATCATTCATTATCTTGTCTCATTCAACTTATTCATACATTTGTATAAACTTCTTGCTCCAGGCACCTTAAATTTTTGATCTTCCCAGAATCATGAAATAACAGATCCATTCCTTCATAGCTGATTACGCATCAACATATAACTAATGATCAATCTATTGGTAAGTCTTAGACTCATTCGGACGCATTTCCAGTGCATATAAAAGTATTCGACCCTTGAAGCCAAAATAACTTTAAAAAAATACTTCGAAGCCTGTGTGGCTAGTGGGAGTTGATCAAGAACTGAAAACCTACAGTTTTCTTATGGGAATTTCTCCAGGTTCACGAAACGTACAGTAGAAAGGTTCATATTCGTTCAGGGCATTTTATGGGGATTTGAAAGCATCTATTTACCCAAAAGAACATGCAATTACCTTTGTAATGACACAACACTCGACCTTGTATCTTTCGTGTCACTGTAGCTATTTTCAAAATTAAAATTATGATTTCTGTTTTCACCTCCCAGTAGCCAAACAAGCATCGAATAATTTCTTTGAAAGTGGTTTCGGCTTCAAGGGTCGAATACCTTTCGAGTCACTTATAAAAAATTCTACCGATTGTGTCCGATTACGGCTGTTTCTGAAAGTAAAACTAAGTTTTGCTTTTACTCTTTTGACTACCTAAACACGTCCAGACCTCGGTCCAGACTCCATGAGGAAATTTGATAATTCCATAATGTAAAATGTGGTTTTTAGCTTCATCATAAAAAAAGTATTAAGAAAATTTGTGGTCAAACATCAATATCTACGAAGTAACCGATTTTGCATCAATTTATTGAAGATACTTTGCACAAAATAAGTTAGAGATGACTACTAATGGCGTCTTATATATTCCTAATAGTTTTAAGAAACAGTAGAGTTAGCAATTTTACTATTTAAATCGACAATTATTGGTAAATTGGGCCAGTAATACGTGTTGGTTGATTTATATAAAAATAATACGAAGCAATATAACCATAAATTAATCGCCGCAAAAACTTTCATACAATAAGCTCCCCGGAAAATCTTATCTGAATGGCTAAAATTTTACAATTTAAAACATTGAGCAGAGCATAATACACCACTCAGCCGGATAATGAACACATTCCCAATGCTGATTTATGTAAGCGATCATTTCTTTACTCTCCTTTTTTTCGCAAAAGAAGCGCACATTTTCTCATTGATATTAATAAATCAGTTTGCGAATTTTCGTTTCGATATTGAGCGAAAATACATTAACTTTATCATATTTATAATTAAACACTTCAAACGCACCGCTCGTTATTTCAAAATGATATAATTAAAAATGTTAAAGCTTCTTTTCAATCGACGCATTAAATCCGCTATATTTTCTAATAAATATATCATTAAATGATCGGTAGCTTTTCATAGGCTAAGTATTTCAACTTTATTGTATGTTTATTGCACGGAAAACGATTTTACGATTCATCATTTAATGTAACCATTACCAATGTGAACTTTACAGCCGTTAAACTAGTGAATCAATGCAAATTTGTTTTACTTATTTCGAAATGCGTATCAAAAATGAATTAATTGAATCGAACAGATATGAAAATCTCACCATTTAAGTCAATTAGTGGGCTTAAATTTTGTTTAATTTCACCAAGTAAAATTGCGGAAACAAGAGAAGCTTTGGAAAACGGTTGAGATACATTTGAAATTCAGACCTCTACAATAACGATAGTGGGGACGACGATGTGTATAATATACAAATCAAACCATCCAACGCAAAGCAACTCTGTTTCGATCATTACCTGTAAGCCTAAAAGTTGTCCAACTTCTGATAGGAACAGATGCATGACATAAATTCTAATCTATAATTAAGTAATTATCGTGTTATTTCTTATGCAAATTATACCCAGTGAACATGGGACATTTCGCTTTAACAAAAAAAAAATGTGAACACACGAGTGTCGAGTATCTTCAATAAATTCAAATTAAAATATTTTACCGAGGCAGAGTTAGTGAAATTCCTGGTAGAAAATGTGTGCACATATATGCACAGAGTAATGTGAAAACGGCAACATCGAATTCGCGATTAATGCAACCAATATCTATGGATTGAATATTTTATTCCAATCAATTAACACAGGAAACGGTTTCTCATGCTTGCAAATAATTTGGTAATTGTAGCCACCGTATTGTTATCTAATTAAAGCGTACAATATTGCGGTATTTATTCTATTGCGGTTATAATAAATTCAGTAGGTACGAAAACCGCATCGTCAAGCAAAACGGGTATTAGAGGTTTAATAATATTTGCATATTAGTATACCCATAAACATTAACCGCACACAAAGTTACAAGAATATACCATCAATCACAAATTAATGATATTGAATGGTTCATTATTGACAATAAATTTTATTAAATAATAATCGCTTGTTGTATATGGCAAGGTAATTGAATTTCCGACACATACAAGTGGTACGGTTTGAGTTCTAGAGCGACTTCCAGCCAGCTTAACTCGAAATTGAATTTATAATTGGCAATAATTCGGCTGAATAATTTATTTCTCAGAATCTCAGTCGCGATTTCCAATTTAATTTGCTTAAGGGAAACATATAATAATTGCTGTTGTGGCGTGAAGCGCTTATAATGAACCATATACACACCATCTCTGTGCATACACACAACAAACACCATCGGTGTATTGACAGAAACATTTAAAAATCATTTAATTAATTAATTAATTGAGATCGATAACATTGATAAAATGTTGCTTGTTAGCTCCAATTATTGCATTTTTGAAATATTTCTCGAGCACATAGTTTTAAAAACGAGCAGTTCCTTTTTTATGCGACAGACTTGGAAGAATGTGTGTATACGCTACGGAATAAATTACTAGATTACTTATCTAGATGTGACAACAGTATTTCTGGTATCCAGTCGACCACATTTTTTTACTCTTCGAGAACACGTAATTAACAGAATTTTTAACGACAAAGTCCAAAAATTTGTGTAAATTGACACGATACATAGTAATGATAAAATGGAGAAAGAATTTAGGTCGTTTACGTTAGATAACCTTTTTCAGCCATCAGTTGTCCACAATGACGACATAAAGAAATGATGAGCTTCTGGGTGGTGTTCTCTTGCAATAATGACGTCAAAAAACCGGAATATGAAACAAAATGAAGTAAAAGATTTTGCATCAAACACTTGACGACACTTTACTTTTTAAGTGAATGTTGAATGCAGCAAACACATCCTCGTCTTTTGTCATAAATGTTAAAATAGATGACTCAATTAGTGAATATAGCGCTGGAGCTACCGGGACAAAATTGGTTTAACAAATGAAAATCTAGATTTTTTTAAGTATTTCAGTCCCGTTGCGAGAGCTTGCCTAACAAAAATTCAAAAAATAAAAATCCAGATTTTCAATTGTTCAGCAAAATATTTGGGAAATCAATAAATTAAGGTTAGCTCGCTTAGTATGTGTTTATTACGTATGTGGAAGCATGGGTATTTCGGAGGTCAAAATGTATAAAAACATGTGTTCTAACTTCTAAAATTCAAAATTGAAAACCCACTGCTGACCGGTGGCGCCTCGCTTGGCGAACGAATAATACGAGAACAAATTGCTTACTCTACTACAAACCACAAAAACTCCCTGTAATATCGTTTGTTGCTTAGAATTGTTATTACGCGTCGAAGAGTTGCACTGAAATCCAAACCACCCTTTTTAAATTTCGACATGAAAATGAAAGGGGATAAAGGTTCGTATAAGGTTTATGTATCCAGACTAGTATGACTCTTCAAGCGCATCAATTACATTAATAAGAAAAGAAAACTTCAATATCGCTAGTTCCCTGTACCAATGTTCGAACAGGGCAACAAACGCATACAAACGACCGTAACAATAAACTGATCTGGTCACAAAGATGGGACTTTTATCATGTACTTTCGTTGATTTACTTTATTGTTTTAGGTTGGCTGAAACCGATTTTAAAATCGATTCCACTCAATGTGAATAGTAGACGCGTACGTGGTTCTGTACATTAAAGTATCACAACCATAATAAACCATCGCCTGCAAAGTAATCATTGTACGGATCAAGACAGGCCGTTAATTTACTCATCATCATGTTTTCAATGAATCGATAAGACTTTTAAACATACGAATTACGAATCGAAAATTTTTTCTACGAGCAACAGCTTTATCAATATCCGACCGATGAAGTTACCGCTCAATTTCACTTCGTTTTATGGACCGATAAATTTATGCATTTTCGATAAAATACAAAAACAAAACAAAGTGAAAAAATCTAAACTACATACAGATGATAATCGATCTACACACTCTTGAGTGTAATCTATAACGTGAATTGAACATTATTACCTATCACCCATTAATTTTCTTATACCTGGGAACTGCAGAGTTGAACCGTCCGTAGTAGTTATATATACATTGCTTATAATTCACGCTTTTTATAATAACAAGTCAGTTAAATCTTTCTTTAGCACGTTTGGTTAGTGTAATTATAAAAAATAAAGAAAATCAATTCCCGCATATTGAGATGGTAACCAGATTGTTACTGATAATAATTCTCAAAGGTGATGCCATATAGTGTAGCTATACGCACCATCAGACAAACTGGAAATGTGGGTTGGAAAATGCAACATGTGTGTATGACTTGTGTGTATAAAATGTATACAAAAAAACCGAGCGACATTTTATTTAAAAAAAAATAGAAAAAAATTCTTCTCATAGATTTCATTATGCAATCACATGTGTTACTACACGCTTTTAATGATCCAACGAGCTCTCTGTATAATTTAAATATTATTGATGCATGGTCGATGATCCTAAAAAACCTATAATTAATTCAAAGCGTATAAAAACGAGATATGAAAACACGTTAACTCGATACATGCATAATTGCTCAATGTCCGACCCCAAAAAATTATGTGGAATTACTGCTGACATTTGTATATTCAGAAATAAAATAGCAGTTCGACGAAATAATAATAATCAATAAATTCATAATATTTTAAAATGGGAGTCAAATGTTTAATTTAAATTGAGACATTTACGCCCATATCCACCTCAATTTCGAGTTATGTTCAGTATTTTTATATCAAACAAAAAAATAATCGGGTGGAAATGTTTTTACCGTGGTGAATGGATTTTCATTTATATGCTTTACCACCCTAGGGGAGTTATTTATAGTTATTCATACAACTCAGCATCACAATGTGCAAACTTTGGATGTCTCTGTTGCATAAATAGTTGTAATCTCGGTGCAAAGTAAGCCTCACGATGTGTATTATGACACACGGCCAACGGTCATAATTCATTTATGAAACAAGAATCGTATGAAAGTATACGGTATTTTCAGACTTAACCTCACTTAAGTTTCGTTAAATGTTTCGTTCATTCATTCATTTGTATGAGATATTTTTAACGTGAATGGCATTTCAAACGGCCTTGAAGATGATCTATTATCGCACTAGATGTCAGATTGACAATCCGAAGCGAAGCCGAAGATGGCTGGACATCGTGTGCGATTATATACCAGCATACGATTCATGTGTTGCATACAAAGCTTTATGCAATGAAGAAAATCGAATAAATATCGAAGATAACTGTAGTGTGACGTCAGTAACACTTCACTTTTTTTGCTGTAAAAAAACCTTGCAAATCCTTTATAGCACTAGTGCAATAAAAAACCTTGCAAATCTTTTATCGTACTTGTGCGATAAAATGAGTAATACATCATTGTACGCAGGCTGCGTAAGTTGCATATATCATCACTGAATTGTATAAATAAGTATTTCGCTAGTCATTGACAAAAATTAAACATAACTTTGCTTTTGTTGAGAAGAACGTTGTGATATATCGAGGGGTTGCTCATTTTGATCTACCAAAAATTAAAACAGGTATTTCCGTGATTTACCCAGGTTAAAGACTATATATCATCGATTTATCACGACTTTCGATGTTTCCCCTGTCTTATCAATGGTTAATCACTGATTAGCCGCTGGTAAATCAGGTAATTCACTGATAAAACAGGTAAAAAAAGGAGCAATCCCTCTCGATAAATACTGCAGTGCAGTAACTGCACTATGTATGCAATTGTTACTCGAGGCAGCGGAGATTAATGATCTCGGCTGTGCCTCGAATAACAATTTTCGGATGGAAGACTGGATTTTCAGCTTTTTATTCCTTCCTAGTTATGTACACACAAAATTTCGTTAGAATCTCTCAAATTCTTTTCATTATCTTTTACAATTTGAAAAGCTTCAGTTCCACAGAGAAAAAAAATCGTCAAGCGGAGCAATAAATACTCACTTTGTATACCTAACACGACCTACAATGTAAGTTTTATTACCACTTATATTCTGTCTATTGTTACGACAATTAGCTTCGAATACAATTACGTGAAATTCTGTACCATTAAATGCCTTTACATTCTAATTAAATTTATCAACATTTCGCGCCGAACCGTGCTTTTCCATCGCAATAAAATCTGTAATAATGGCAACAGCCTTCTTAAAAAGGAATCAATTAAAAGGTTGTAATGTTTACAAACGAAACGATGTGATAAAGGTATTTTAATCATCCTGTTCTACGTACAATTTAAACAACATGCCAATACATCACGTATATTAAATACTGAATGAAAGACAGCGCATAAAAGTCACATAATTTCAGCAGTCACATACAACAACAACAACAAAAAACTTCCCATATTGCTAAACGGTTTACTTGTATGACGATTAACCAAAAGCATTCAGTTCCAGAATTATGATCACGTACATCTAATCTCATTTCTTTGTGGGGATTTTTTTTTTAGAAATTGCCATAACGACAGTTTCTTTTCTGTGAATTTTCCGTATTAATTTGTAGTTTTTTTTTCTACAACGTGGTGCTTGTAATGTTGTCTAAACAATTTGTATTTCGCAATTACCGGTACCTTGTACGTCGACGAATTATCTATTGATTCGGTTGGATGTGAGTAATGTAAGTAAGGCTAGAAAGTCCTGACCAACCCTTTATATTGAAGCAATCAATTTGTGGCATATTTATAGAACTAAGACCAGGTAGTAAGGTGAGACAAATTTTTGCCGAAGGCAATCCTCGTTAATCGTCTTAATAAAAACGACAGAAAAAAGTAAATGCTTCTTTGAAGGTACACCTAATACACTCCGAATAAATAACTCGCTGTAAAAATGTATATCCCCACAATAAATGCAACTTCACTGCCACACTGTGTTACGTATTTATTAAAATGTTTTTTTTTTCGTTAAACTTTATCACACAGAAGTTATGAATGCAAAATTTATATTCAATAAAGAACTTATTGAAAGATATTTCACCATATTGTTTTAGTGGAAAAAAGAAGAAGAATGCAGAGAAAAAAAGACACACTCCCGTATCTGTAACACTATTTTACGTTAAAGACAAGATACTAAGAGAATATACAAATTTATTTTTATTGCCAACGAAGGTCATGCATAAATCCTATAAATCTTCTTTCGGAATATGCTTTTCGCCTTTTTTTTATGTATTTCTGCTCATATATTTCATTTGGAGTGTGGATTGTATGGATATGTACGTACATGTAAATATATATATATATAAAACGGTGGCAGTCGTGAATCGTTTTCTATTGCTTTATATTTAAATGCAATGCGGAATAAATTTAAGTGTGCAATGCAAGTAAACTACTGTTTAAACATCGACTTAACATTTTTAATCAATTTAAATTGTTCTTTAGTCGACACAGACAAATTAGATGGTAGTGCGATTTCTTTGGGCTTAGGTGAAATGAATAGGAGGAACCAATATATATGTGTTTATGATGCTTTGCATTCGAGAATGTTGCACCGCGTTAGCCTTTATAGCCAATTGACTGATGGCCATATGGCGTGGCCACTATAGAAAATTATGTGTCCAAGTTAATTGAAAAGAAAATAAGGAAACAGAATTGAAATTAAATGTTTTTAGCTGAAGGTGTGTTGATTCTAGGCCTGAGCATAACCTGCTTCGCCGACCAGTTGTCCACTCGTTAATATTGCACATGAATTGTGGTTCTGTTGCAGAGCTTCTGCATTTCAAAATGATCTTTTAACGTTGAAATATTAGACATTTTCATAATATATGCGGTGTTGCAAATATCATCAATTTTTGATTTGTTTCAAGTGTGGACTCGTTTTATGATTCGTTGAATAAGTAAAGTACAAACCTAGGAATGGGACTAACTTTTTAGAAACTGCTGTATGTTATCGGCAACAAGGCGAAAAATAAGTAGTAAGCTCAGTCTAGACTTCTCTTATATTGTGAAAGGTTTAGTAAAACTAAAGAAGTACAAGATTTGGTATGTATGTACTTTTTAGTGACAATGAACGTTAACTGAGTTCATCTGAGGGTGAAGTTTATATGGACAGACCATACATATAAACTTCACCCTTAGATGAACTCAGTTAACATTTATATTTAACCAAATCTATCGAGTTCAAAAAATGCATTTAATGTAACCTCACTTGCAGAAAGTTGGAAATTCGAAACATTTTTTTACTTACCGCATCCAGAAACGATTTGATCTTCAATGTTTTGACATAAATCGACAATGCGTTTGCTCTTTCAGGTAGAGACAGTGAACTGGACGAAGTTTTTCTACAAATACAATCCGTTGCGCGTGATTTGATTACATCTAGACATACAAACCATTTAGCCAATAGCTCACTGTATTTATGAATATATATTTCCAGCTCACTGTCACACGCACAAAAGCGTACGATTCTATTTAGGTAAAAAAAATTGTAAAAATAAATTCTGGAAAAAAGGTTTAAAATTTGAAGTTTTCTGCAAGTGAGGAGGTTACGTTAAATGCATTTGCTGAAAATTAAATGAAAAATGAGTTCGTCTAAGGGTGAAACAAGAGCAATCGCTACTTCCTCCGCTCCACACAAATTCTGACCATACCCTATGTATAGTTTCAGTGTTTAGGGATACTTTAAACGAGAGAAGTATCAGATCCGTGCCTGCCGTCTGTTGAAAGTTTCGTACCAAAGCTTTGCAAAGCTTACATTAACCTAACCATTGTATAATTACAGCGATAAGTGAAAAACGACAATTTGAGAGTTGTTGTGGTTTGTAATTGATTCCCCAAGAATTTCGTTGAACAAATGAAAATCCCAACAAGAACAAAGTACTAAAATTAAAAATCTATATTTGTATTTGTTTAACAAATTTTGTGTTGAATCACAAACCGCAACAACTCCCATTCAGAAAATATGTCGAATTTGACTTTCTTATATTGCTTAAAATATTGTAATTCACTGGAATTTGCTATAACAGATGATTAGTCATTTCTAAAAAAAAAACTGCAGTGCGTCGAGATCATCCGACTTTCATCTGAATTGAGTTGAAACCATTAGCTTGTCGCATGTCGCAATTTAAGCACAAAACAACGTAATTATCAATAAAGTATTCAGCATAACGTAAACAACATAAAACAAACAGTAGATATGCAATAGAATCGAGACAAAAATATATAAATTTTTCGTCATATTTGGAATGTGGGACGTGGTTGTCTAAACAATTTCCGATTCCTCCGAACATTTTCTGCAAAGGAAATATTATATTTTGTATTTTCATGAATATGATTCGTTCTGTTATTCAATTGCAATTCAAAGTACATAATTTAATATAGAGAACCTTTTATAGAACAATGTTTGTTCAAATAATATGAATGGTTTTTGGTTCGGTATTACATACGCCATAGTATTTGAACTCTTTCTTCCATCATACACAATATAGCCCCATGAATAAGAAATGTATTTGCTTAAAGCTCTATGTGTGTAATGTGTATAAATGGAATTTTTTTTTACTCTCTGCAACTTCAATAATATTTCAGATAAAATATGTCTCATTTTTTACGTTGTTCTGTTTTTTTTTCGCTAACGTTCCTCACAAAAGGATTTACTACTACTCATAGACCGAACATCAAACATAATAAACAAGAAGAGAAAGTTAACGAGAATCGGTTATTACTTTTTTGTGGAAATTTAATATTTTTCTTATACTCCCCATTTATTTGCTGTATGAAGTATTATTAAGATAATAAAATGAATAAAACATTTAATGAACGCTTTGTGGGCGAAAGCGTTTCGTTAGTAGTTGCGGAAATCGCCGACCATATATTACAATTAACTTGAACACCATATCCTTTGCATTACATTCCCACTGTCGACCAAATCAAAAACCATTTTTATTTGCAGGGAGCAAGTTACTTGGAAAATATAACGCTGACGGTTTCAATGTAGACAAAAATTTATGTTATGTTAGATCTGACACTGAAACGGCTGTTTGTTTTGCCAGGGGACATCTCTTTAGATTACGAGATATTGTAACCTTTAATTGTGTTGTTTAACCTTTCATGTTCATTCGTATAAATGCTGAATTACTTACGTAACTCTTGTAAATGATACTAAAATCCATGTAAGCAGATAACCAACACATTATACCAATATTACGCGGTTATCCTCCTATCTAACAAATTATTTTTAAACAAAATCTTAAAACACTCACGAAAACACGGTTTCCCCTTTGTCGATCGACCGTTGTATGCAATCGCTTTTTATTCGAATTGTGCAACCATACATGCACCAAAGCAAAGAAAAAACTCTATCCAGCCTCTACGGATGAAAAATATTGATATGGAAATATGTTCAAGAAAAGCCCCCCTGTTGCCATTAACCAATACCGAACCGATTCAATTCCCTTTGATTGAATGCAGTCTCGGCTATCAATTGAAATAATCTGATTTAACCCAGGTTTTATCTCTATGAAACTATGACATTGTACATAACTTGTAAAATTATTAAAACAAATTGTTCGTACAGTCTCGAACCATACACGAAATGAATAATGCTCTTCACTTCCATGTGTTCTGTTTCAATGTTTTAATAATATAATCAAAATGCTGAATCTCATTGCTGTATTATGTTGTACATTTCATATAAATATTGGGAATGGAATGGCATTTTCTTATTCAACTTCATTCAAGTCTGTAAATACCACTACGACTACGTATATATAATGTAATCCTAAAGTTGAATTATTTTATTTGAACAGAAGTGTGCTGGGTGTATCCGCTTTTTACCAATTTTTCGTTCTTTTTTTCTGGATGGTGTGTCTCACTCAATACACACAGAATAGAGTTTTTTTTCCTGTTTCTTCTTTCTCTACCGTTTCACTTTGTTTTCGTATTTTCTTTTTCTTCAATGAGTCTCAAATTGAGCAAACGATTTCGGGCATTAAACGAAAATGATTCACATGTTTTAGAGTGCTTGATTGATGGTTTGTTTATTTGAGAAATCGTGTATCGTATTATATAGCTACCATTTTTACTATGTTCCACAACATGCAAACAATGATTGAAAAATTTAAATTAACTTTTTTTCATCAAAATATGGTTCGTGTCCATAAAACCGAATGTGTATATCGTAATCTACGATATTTTTATTTGCAATTGTTTGTTCCAAATAATTTTGAAAAAAATTGATCGAAACCTTCATCGAAACAGTAATCATTTCGACAAGTTGTCTCCGTTAATAATTTTTGGTGTTCCATTTTCATTTTTGTTGATTACTTGTTAAAGAGGTTGAAACGACTCTCTAAATTATAACTTTTAAACATCTAGTCATTTGTTATCGACAACGACGACCAAAATTTCTATTCTATTGAGAAGCAAAGTGTATTTTATTACAAATGAAGTAATAGATCTTTATCAGTTTTACAGTGTTCTAAATCGTAGATAGTTTTTTTTAGATCGAGAGACTTAATAACAGATTCAATCATCATAATAGTGACAAACAGTTCAGTATTCAAAGATAATAGATCGATGGCAGAACTTTAGCAAGCATCATAGCCAAGAATAAGAATAATTCTCATAATGATAATAACCACATTACCTGTCATCACTCTTCATCTCAACAGAACCTCTATCCGGTTTTCTGTGCTGACACTGATAAGCGACGTCGCGAGTAGACGAAAGGTGAACGTAAGGTTATACCGCAGGGGAATACTTTCTGAGAAAATTAGGGATCTTTTTGATCAGATAGACGAAGGGTCTTCACTCTAGACTTTACAGTCTGTTGTTAGGAATCTCATTCTTAAAAATTCAATAAAATTCTTAAAGTTTACTTAAAATCTTTCGTTTCAATATTTTAAGATTTTAGGGAATTTTTTAAAGAATTTTTTGAAATTTTTCATGGAAACCGAAAATTTTTAGTGGGTAGATATTGCAAAAGTCGGTGTGTTGTCTCATGACTACTAATCGCTACGACTATCCAAAAGTCGTTTGTGCATCCGACAACTGAAATACGACCTATTTTGCCATGATTTTTCATTAAGAAATGTCAGTTTTTCCCGAACTATATATCGTGCGGGAAAAAACTTCATAACTTTACAATTTATAGTGAGGGAAAAGAATTACGTGAATTTTTCTTTGACTATACGATTGATTAAATTTAATATGGTGAATGTGAAGTGTGTATGTTTTCAAGTAAATTGACGTGTTTTGTCTATTTCAGTTGTCCGATGCATAAAACGTTGTTCGTACCTCGACAGGAAATGGATTTTTTCAGCACCAGTCCTAACTTTTCCTTACGAGCGAAGCGAAAAATACTATTTCGATGCACAAATTTTTTAAACTTTATTTTTCACCCAACCGGGCAGATCCTATTTTTGACAAAATATTTTCATGAATTTTCTTGGTTTACTCGAAATATTTACCGAAAAAAAGTTCCGGGTGACTTAAAAACATTAAAGAACTTCAGAATTTTCACCGAAAAATGCAAAGACACGCTGAATAAATGAATGGTGGACTGGAAAAAACATATTTCACTTGACAGATTTTGACCAACCATAATATCAGTGAGCAGCACATGATCTCAGGACTCCGGTAAAGTAATTAGTTTTTCAATTGAACGTATATCTGCTAAGCGATAATAATTTAAAATTCATGACATAATGAACGAGAAAAACAATGAAATTGGTACAGTTTGTTCATTTCATTTTTACACAGTTTCTAAAGATTGTCGATATGTCAGAGTTTTAAATGTACCCAGTCAATTAAGTTCTTCCCAAATTGCGCAATATTTGAATTCGCGATAGAAATTTTAAATTTTGCGCCAAAAATTCATAATTTGGGAAGAACTTAATTGACTGGGTACATTTAAAACTCTGACATATCTAAAACTGTGTAAAAATGACATGAACAAACTGTATCTTTGCATTTAGCGGCGAAACATCTGACGTTCTCTATTATATTTAATGTTGAGCCTAAAGTGTAGGTTTTGCAGTTTAGTCATTTCCACAAAAAATCCTGAAGAATTCACAGAAGTAAAGCCTTATAAAATGGGAAAACCCACAGATGTCAATTAGTAGAGACCTTGATTTAAACCTTTAAAACTCCAACCGAGATAATAATAAAAAAATAATAATGAGAATTCGGTACCGGATTCTAAACATTAAACTGTCCCATTTTACTGACAACGTTTCTCAGAACCACCCTATGAGTTTAAATAATTAGGTCACAGTTTTGACACCTCAATTGTCGATCTTTTAATAAAAATCGCGTACCCCATCTCACATCTGCATCGCTATTTATACAATTTATTTGTTAAACAATCGGAAGGTATATACAGAAAAAAACAATGCAATAAATTATTCGCAATGACGGTATGCATGGTATGCAATACAATCAAAAATATAATAGCCTTCACAGAAATCTACATTTTTGTCATTTAACGCACAAAAAATTGATTCAATTTTGAGTTATAAATGAAATTCGTAATCAAGCCAAAATTCGAATGAAATTTTTATATTACAGAAATACTACGAATATATGCGGTGGAAGCATTATATAGTGTTATTCCAATTTTAAAATTATTTACCAAATTATTAAAATAAATTTTTTGTTTGTGAATAAAATGAATTGATAGCCATATTTAATGTTATACTTATGGAGGCAATGATAGGTTTTAATATTATTTTTTTGTGAACTGGATTATTTTCTACTATAAAATGTAATTGAGAAAATAACATGGAATAGTTGCATTTAATGTCGAACAACCTGAATTCAATTTCTGCACATATATCTGTCTGTATTTTGTATAGTATTGCGGCGAAAAAAAAATCATTGTATATCCGTATGATTTAGTGCTTCTGTAAACGTATGTTGCGCACGACGTTGCATATTTATCATTCGTGCAACTCCACATACTTCAATCAGATGCAAAAAATTCTATTCTATGCAAAAATTATTCCATATTGATATGTCTTTATAACGAAACTTTAATACTTATTGGTGCCCATTATAGAGACGAATATCATAAAGTTGTTTATCTATAATAAAATAGTGGCTTTTGCAAGTTAAGTGTGCTTTTAGGAGATATAAATGAACTCATTTACATTTAGTCGCTGTATTATGTTGTAAAATTAATTTGTATAAATGTAACAGTATTTGACGAATAATGAAACACAGTATGGGAAATGGGAACTAAATGGAATCTAATGTAACGTATTCCATTCTAATGAGAAAGACGCTTGCTTGAGATGAATAGTGGGACCTCGGGTTGTAGTTCGATAAAACTTTAAAATATTACTTCACATGTTTGGTCAGTTTCCAAAGTTCACAGACAACCAACATGTTGCTAGTACACCAAGTCGAGTCTGTTACTTATTTTTACGTAAGAAGTTTTAGCTTGACACATAATATGTCAGGCCGCATTAGCCCAAAGCTCGTCAGTTTTTTGTAGTCGCTGCGGTCGATAACAAATCTATCTTTTATGAATTGAACAAAACTTCACTATTCAGAAAATAGAGCGCAAAAAAATGAAGTATTGCAGAAAAAACAAATGAAAATATATCAGTTTTGGTTTTATCTACAGAATGAGAAATATAAGAACAGGCTATTTCAATCCAACCAATTCAATTATTTTCCTAACTAGTGTCAAAATATCTCACCTTCGTCGCTACGTCGTACGTCATTTAGGAAAAAAGTTGTTCCTAACTTATACTAAAAGGTTTTTTTAGCGAATTCGATTCCAGCACTCGCCTCCGGCTCGAGATGGACACCTCTCTTTCGCTAAAAAGGCATTTTAGCATGCGTTAAGAAAATACCTACAATATGCTAAAAGTTTCCTATGTGCAGAATGAGCACCAGCTGGTGTAGAAACAAAAACACTTTCTATTGAAGACAATCTACACAGTGCATTTCTATGTTAACGTCAGATCCAGCTGGTTATATTCAGCTGGTGATATTCAGCTGGTGATATTCAGCTGGTGATATTCAGCTGGTGATATTCAGCTGGTGATATTCAGCTGGTGATATTCAGCTGGTGATATTCAGCTGGTGATATTCAGCTGGTGATATTCAGCTGGTGATATTCAGCTGGTGATATTCAGCTGGTGATATTCAGCTGGTGATATTCAGCTGGTGATATTCAGCTGGTGATATTCAGCTGGTGATATTCAGCTGGTGATATTCAGCTGGTGATATTCAGCTGGTGATATTCAGCTGGTGATATTCAGCTGGTGATATTCAGCTGGTGATATTCAGCTGGTGATATTCAGCTGGTGATATTCAGCTGGTGATATTCAGCTGGTGATATTCCGCTGGTGGTCTTCTACTAAAAGTTGATATGTTTAATGAACTTAATCAATTTTAGTTTCAACGGATACAAAAAACAAATAAATTGTTATAAAAGTAAAGTGTTGAAAGGTCGGATGCCTATTACGATAAATGATCTTTTATAAACGTATGTCCCCATCTGTTTTCGAGCGAGAATACAAAAGTGCATAATGAGCTTATCAAACGACATCTTTATACCAAAACTAATGTATAAACAAATGAAGTGAAAGATTTTTATTAAATTTTTTTTAAATTGAATTCTTAGATCAAATTAAGGAATAGATGCGACATTTAAAAAATGTATCAATGTATAAAGTAGTGTGACGAAAAGAGTTTATTTGTATCCAGACCTGTCGTAAATTAGTTGGAGGCAGAACGTTTACTTTCGCGTCTCATCGAAAGACATTATTACATACATTTTAAAACTATTTGTGATTGGTAAGCATAGCCATGCTAATGCCAAGTTAAGAAAATAAAGTTGTTAAAACCTCTGTTTTAGATATCTACAAATTATCGTTATGCTTGCTGCACATTACACATTTAAATTGCAAAGTGAACTATCATTAGCATAATTTTAGCCGGCGAATTTCCACCACAATAACCACATCAATTGGCTCTCCAATAATAGATTTATATCATACATTCAATTAAAAATTCGACCATTTCGAGAGATATTTTGATTAAAGATCTTATTCAATTACATGCTTGTTTCGGTTTTTTGCTGAACCGCCCATTTACATTGCCATCTTTTTATTGAAATGTATATTTTGAAATTGGTGATTAATACAGCAACTTTTGATTTATTATTTTGATTAATAGCGCTATATTTCAACGACTTATAACATCTGTTATAAAAGTGACCACATATCTGCTTATTATATCGTTCATGTTAAAATCATTTTTTAAATAATATTTTGCTCGATCCCGGAGGCCAATCATATTTATGCAACCTTTATAAATAACAGATAGATGTAGGAATTGCGTTGGACTTTGCACTTTTTTTTTCTAAGTGCACAAACCGTTAAACTGATATACACATGGCCGTAGCCAAAGCTACACTCTTTGCAAATTTACCCTGAAAGAAAATTAATAATTTTATAAAGATTTTACTTCTCTTTTATCACGGATAGAAATTAGTGAAAAATAAAACAAAATTTATATTTTGTTCACCTTTTTATCTGATATACACCACAAAATGATTGAAAATGCTACATTTCCATTGCACCGTAATGGAACTAGTCCATTGCTGTACTTATATGCATTCATCTTCAATTTTAAATGGAATTGGCCATAATCGTCATAATTAATAAAAATAATTTTTAGAGCAAAAGGAGCTTCCAATCTCTGTTCATTTATATACTTACTGCACAACCTGTTTAAATCTTATTTGCTTTTCTGCATTCCTACACGAAAAAAAATTTCTATTTGCTCCGGGATCCTATCATTAAAACATTAATATAGCAATTCATCTTCCAATCAAATTAAATCATATCAAGTGATTATCATCTAATCAAAAAATTAGCTAGATCATGCACGCTTATCGAATGGCTCAAATGGATGTAATTTAAACACTAACCGTTAAATTAAATGGTTCATCATGCGTGTATCTGTATCATATGTACTCACGAACAATTTGAATCGCCTTTACTTTTATTCTTTTCTAAGCAATGTTTTAATTTCGATGATCGTTTGTTGGTTTATTTTATATCGTCCACTTAAATAGTATTTAAACGTTCGTTCATTGTTTAATGGCTACAAATTAAGTTTGTGATGACTTTCAGCGGAACCTGTTAAGTACCGTGGTCTAATTATCGCTGGTACTGCTGTAAATTAATTTTCATATATTAGCTATATCTAGTAAGCTAGAGCTGAAGTTGGTAGTGTTAAGTCAAGAAAATTAACCACTAAAGTACCAGCAATGACGTTTATCATTAAATTAGTAAATATGTTACTTCTTCGGTCAAAAGTACTGCAGAGTACGACCTAAAGTTTAATTTAAAATCTTTTACCACACTTATTTTAACATACACATTTCCCATATAATAGACCATTGTCCAGATGAAGAGCAGTTTGTTTGTTTATTCCAATTAATATACAGGCCACTACCCTAATTACATATTAACCGTTAATTTACGTACAAGCTGTCACTCCATGGGTGGAATTTGTTTCATTTACTGATACAAATTTAGGATTTATTCAATGCAAGCAATAATAAAAGAAAAAGCTGTCGTCATTAAATGATTAAATTCATAGTCTCAAAAGGAGATTAAAGTGAAAATCAAAGAAAAGAAAAAAATAAAGAGAAAAATTCGGTTCCAGTATGTCAATCGAAGAATAGTATTCATTGTGGTTGATGAATTGCGCTGAATGTTTGATTTTTGCGGGTGACTCGAAATGGGCGACTAAAGTTGAGTGCAGAGCTCAGGGTTGAGTCGATGTTACCCGGAACCAGTTGAAGGAGCAAAAATTCATCGAACGTGTTTCTAGTGATTGTAAGTTCAGTTGCTTCAGTCGAATGTGATAATCCGGTTTTATCCAATGAAATTTGTAGTAGAGCATGTGAATTTTCGCTGTACTCTTTCAATACTGTCGCTGTACATGTTGTAGATGGGATTCCAGATGGAACAGCAATATTCCAATCTGCCAGCAGTTTTGCTAAAGGATCTATTACTTCATTTGTTCCAAGTATTTTCAAGAGATTGATTTCAAATCTTTTACTTCATTTTCTCGAGTAAGCTTTTTGCTATCTAAGATTGCATTACTCGGAGCTTGTCATTTATTCCTGCAGTATTTTTCGGCAGCAGATGATAGCCGTTCGCAACAAGCTAATATGATTTTGTCAAGTTTATGTCGGTGGTAATTCAAATCTCTCAAATTGAGGTAGAAATCAAATATCACAGAATTATTTTAATCGACATCAATATCTATTTATGCATTGAAAGGTTCTTCTTTCTCGCAAAAATAAACAATGCTATAAATATACGACAGTTTAATGTTTAATCATGGAAAGATAAATCTTGAAAACTTCACTCAAAGAAAAGACACAATTTTACGATCGTACTTTTAGAGCGTGCTCCAACTCGGAAACGGTTTATAAAAATTTTTCTTACAGATATATCTGGTCGATCGTTCGATCTTAGGTTGTGTGCTATCAATCTTTTTGTTTAAAAATGTAAATAAATCACTTTGAACAGCAAAGTGGGTGACAAAAAAGAAGTTACAATTTATTCTCAATAATGTTATTTTTGCGCGGGGTATTCAATCTCTTTATTTTATTTGAAAAAAAGATTAAGATAAAAAACCTTATGGTAGCAAAACAGCACGAATAATAATACAAACAATTTCTATGGAAAGACATTATTTTCACAATGTATTAAGATTGCGAATGCGATCTTTCTCTCGATGTAGACATTGTTTACAAATATATCAACTTTTGATTCGATCAATAATTTTTGAAGTGACGGAACAAATAGAATGTTTGAAGGAATAACTTAATGAAACAGTGAGTTAAATATTTCGTTGGAGTCGTTTTATCAGCAGAATGAATTTTTTCTGGAATTTTTAAGAGTTGGTTCATTTTTAATTAATCACATTTTCTATACCTATTAGTAGATAAGCTGCTTCGCTCTTTTACTTTTGATTTTTTTTTTCGAAACGCCTGATTCCTGATTGAACGCAAAACGGTCCGAAGAATTTATTACAGGGGAAATGGTTTTTAAACAATTCGTCTTTCCCAACTAGTGTAAAAATATCGTTTAGGAAAAAGGTTGTTCCTAACTTATGCTAAAAGAATTTTAGTACTCGGCTATTAAATTATATCGATTTTCGTGGCACTCGATTGAAGTTGCATAAAAGACACAAACATGCTAGAGAACGACATTTCAATTAGTTCTGCATCAATGATTATATTTTCCCCGACCATAGCTTCTCAACCAAAAATTTAAGGTATAGGCATGGGAGGCGTTCAAAATTATCGATATTATCAATCGAAAGAAATTATCGATAAGTGATTAATCATATCATTATCAATAATTTGATAATTATCGATAATAATCAAAATATCGATATTTCGATAATTATTTAATTTTTCTTATTCGTATGTTCGTAATGATCGAAAATGACAACTTCCCGCACTGTTGCGTACAACACGCATTAAATATTTAAATGGAATTACAATTTCAAGTATTTTTATTGCTTTATCGAAATATCGATATTTTGATAATTATCAAAATTTCTATAATTATCAATTATCGATATTTTTTTGATTAATTTTCGATAGAAAAAATTATTGATTATCGATAATCGATAATTCATAATTATCGATAATCAAAATCATTATCACCCATGCCTATTGCCTATTAAGATAAAACTTTATAATACTTCGGATATTCGCACAATGTGCAAACCGAACATCTTCATCATTCAATTTGTAGGAGGATGGATTCAGTAGGAGCAAACCAAACTCCTTCCTGAACAGTTTTTAGAAGGATGAATTTAGTTGTATCAGACTAAACTCCTCCCTCACTCAATCTGTAGAAGGATTAAGTAGGAACAAAACAAACGCCTGAACCATATGATTCATAAAAGGTTAATATAGCTGACTATTTTCTCTAATTAATATTCTGATATAAAGACGTTAATACTATTTGGTTTCGAAAGCTGCCAATACTATGACACGATGATCTTCTGGTCATTTACATCATCATCTCTCCATTTATTTCATCATCTCTCCATATATTTTCAGTTTCTGAACGAATACTGTCCAATATTTTGATTCATGCTTTTTACCTTACAGTGTCCGAATAGCGAAGAAGAGGCTATTCGCACAATGTGCGAATAGTCACTTTATAACACTTTTCGAAAATTTAAACTTTGTTTGCTAGTTTTGTCTGCTAAATTAACAAATCGTGACATATACAGTCGTGTGAGTTATGCCTGGATTGGTAAGCTCGTAGACACAGGTAATATTTTTTTTAATCAAAAAGGTTTCTGCTGCAATAAATTCATTGTACTATTTTGTGTTTAAGTACCCAACTAAGATTACTAAAAGCCGTTCAAAATGAAAATCTGACTTACCGCATCTGTTATCTACAGCGACGACAAACATAGAATATGAGGTATAGCTATTAATGGCTTTTATAGTATACTATCTTATAAGATGTTTGTTGAAACCAATGAAGTAAAAGATGTTTTTTTTTTCAATCTGTCGTAAATACTTCGATCAAAAGAAGTGACAGATTTCATGATAATGATAGTTATATTCTCCGTATTGCTGGTGTTGTTAATATGTAAGAGTTGACTTGAAAACAACGTACAAATTTTACTCCTTGCAGATAATTCTAAAAAAGTTAAGAAAATAATAGTACATTAAGGTACCGAGAATTAATACTCTTCTGTATATTGCACAAACACGAGTGTAACGAAACAAACTGTTACAGAAGATTATTAGTGCGTGGTATATTCACTGGTACCTTATTAGTTATTTACGTATCGATTGAGTAGGCCGAAAGAGTTACGTATTAAGTTTTTCATGTGTCGGGGCCGAAAATGAGGGAGTTTCGAGATTTTTCTCGGGTTTTCGACCCCTTACATGAAAATTTTTTTGAGTATCTGTTTTGGACGTTTGATTTTAGGCACTTTCGCATGTAGCCCTCACTTCGTTCGGGCTACAACTCGCGAAATTGCCTAAAATCAAACGTCCAAAACAGATACACAAATAACTATTGTATGCTTGCTAAGAGGACCGAAAGTAAAGAAATGTCAATTCAAGGGGCGAAAGCGACATTTCTTTACTTTCGGTCCTCTTAGCAAGCATACAAAACTTAATACGTAACTCTTTCGGCCTACTCAATCGATACGTAAATAACTAATAAGGTACCAGCTTTCGTATCGATATATTAATGTGGGATATATTTACCTAGATAAATAATAATGACGTCATATCAATGGAATAATTGAGAGAAATAATGTTTGGTTAACAGTGTTTAATGTCGATGTATAGACCGCAATGCAATAAAAGGAATAAAAAGCTTCAATCAAATTAGAACCGATATCTATTATGAATGCTGTACCTCGACATTTGTAAGTTCAAATACCGAGCCTCAATTAACAAAATTTTGTATGGGAGATTGTACGGAAAATCTTTGGTCTAATTGAATGGAAGAAATTGCCTTACACAGTCCATTTCTTATCAGCAGAGGAAAAGTAGTATTATTTTAAGTTTGTTTACCACTAACATCGCAACTGGTGGACGCATACCGACCACAGAGTTATAAATTTCTTGTATAGTAGGTGAATCTCCCAGGAGATTGGATAAGGAATTTTAAACAAAAAAATGGCTAATCTATATACCATACGGAGATCTTTTGGATGTAAAGCTTGAACATATATTCATATGTCGTAGTTAGTCGAGCTGTATATCAATTAAGGGTCAGCTCGTTGTGTGACTGTCATTTACCATTTACTTGGTTGGTCCAAGCGTAATGGCATATCGATTGAAAGACGACCTTCGCTGGGTATAGTGAAGTCGGAATCGGAGAATGATAATCTGCGTTCGCGAAAGTAGAAGAATTGAGAAAAGCAATCTGGCATTAGAAGTAAAACTTCGAATCTTTCTCTAACCTATTTGAATTCACTTTGCACTATTCTCATACTTCTTACTTTGCATAAATCCATATCACTCTAGGGTACAGTAAACAGCCTCTATACAAACAAACACCACTGTCTTCGGGGAGAGTGGTGTTTGTTTGTATAGAGGCTTAGAGGCTATTTAGGCTACAGTGTCTAGCAGAACGTAGGCCACTTGGCAACTTTCATACAGTTTTTCTGTAGTTCGTCAGATCTAGATTTAAAACGGTAGTTTTGTGAAACGGGAGCCAAACAAATTGTCATCACCTGACAAAAATTGCATTCCAACTAATTTATATCGTCTTTGTCATCCATCATAAAGTGTATTCGCTGTAACATGAATTCTTTCCGTTTGTTGATGGCAAAATACGAGCGTGTAATAAAGAAGTGTGTTTATCATTAATTTATATTAGTACGTTCTCGTACACATTTAGCTCATATTCGCTCACGACGACGATGCAGAATACATATATATCAAATGTGATTTCGTTCATAATATAACAAAGCGAATATTTATTTTGTGCAAAACCACCATACATTATCATCGCGTACCACCTGAAGAAAAAGACGAATAAAAAAAAAATAGGAAAACCAAACGTTGAAATACTAAATACTTGAAAGATCGCGTGTTATGTTTAGTTGTTGGATATATTCAAGAGCTGTGTATAAAGTTTACTGGAAAACTAAAGAGGAAAAAATTGGTTTTAATGTTATTTAATATATATCATCTCATTTCAGAACGCAAATCTTTCTCCTAGGTCTCCACTTCAAAGCCATGATTTTGTTTTAAGAACACTGAACCGACCGAAAAAAAAATAAAATTTATCGACGCCAACAAAAACAACAGAAAATATAAAACAACATTTGTTGTGGATCATTTTATTGAATTCCTGTGATAGTTATACAATGTGTACACTATATAAAACATAACATGATAAAAGTTTTTACCTTTTTTTTCGTGTTTTCTCGGCAGCTGGTTGCCATTCTAGAAGTTAATGAATAAAACAAATTTTACTTCTTCTTTTGAGTTAAATCAAATCGGACTTGTGTTCATTAGTTTACTTTTGTTGGATTAAATGCTTATTCACTACCATGAAAATACGCATTGGTCTGCATGGAATAGATTTGTGTGTATTATAGATAGATAGATATGTTCACTGTACATAAGAGTTTGCTTAGTTCTCGTTAAATCTGAGCAATTATTTCGCTATACACAAAATGAGAAAAACGAACTCTGAATTGTTTACCGTACCTTTATACACAAAAAAAAGAGTAACCCAGGTATAGCACCCAGCTTTTTTTTGTTGTATATAACAATACACTACACATTGTAGCCAGTGCAAAAAGTCAGGCTTTTGAAAGGTGTTCTAAATAGTATAACGTTAAAGTTTCTGCAACTGTTTGAAATTCATTCCATTCAATAGAATTAACGTTTTCGCAACGTTGAGAGGTTTCAGAGACATTAAAGCTTCTATATTATAAAGCAATATAAGTTTTGGAATGCTCTCTCTCTCCATTGTTAGAATAATGTATGATGTATGCGAAAACTGAAATTTATGGTTCGGTTTTGTGTTATTCTTGCGAAAATACAGTTTAAATAAAGTTGTCGTAATGGCTTTGCCATCGGGCTCAAATCCAATGATTTTCGAAAAAAAAGGAAAAAAAAAATTGTTTGTCATCGCCATCAATACACAATGAAAATTTATCGGTCGCTTTCTCTAACAAAATTACAATTTACCTTTTTCTGTATCGGCTGAAGAGAACGCCATTTGAATGAATGTGAACACACATATGGAAATGGAAATAAAAGAAAATGCTTGGTGGGTAGGGATGGTACGTAGAGCGGAACACACCGAATGAAAGCAACACTTATTTTGACTCAATTTAAATTTTATAATGCACCTCGATATACACAATCTCAAATAAATAAAATAATAAAAATGATCGCAAAGATAAAAAGATTTGAAATAATCACAAAATTAACCGAAGGAATGAACACAATTCTTAGCGCAGCATTGAAGGATTGCCGAGCATAAATTTAGAGTTGACATAGTTTTGCTTCGGATTCGATTTCACCGGACCGAATTTCGAATGCCCAAAGAAATTCCAAACGTTCAGCATATTATCATTGCCAGCAGTGGCTGAAATTAATTAAAATTTTCAGTTTCGAATAATTTAGTTAATTGAACAACACCACTGTCTACCTAACATACTGCCATCCGCATTCCATAGCAAACACTTAACACAGCCATCATGAATGCTCAGCAAATCAACAACTCGATCCAATGAGGCAAGAACCAGTATTTCATAGGATGTTTCCGCATCTTGTCATGAAATTTTAATTTTAGAATGAAATCGGTTAGCATTTATACTGGACAGCATACCATCGAATATTGTGACGCTGACCACCAGTTCAGCAGATCTCGGACTGAATGTAATAGCATCGATTCGGCATAGCTCATCTGTTCGGTTGTAGTGCGCTATCATTTCATGGGCTCTTACATCGATTAAGCGAATACTTGCCGGAAGTCGTGTAGCTGTGAATATAGGTTGAAAATGAGAGAGAGTGATGATGGGACTTCTTTCTGAATGACTCGCTAAAAATTAGGTTGATTGCCATCATAAGGAAAAACCCTTTCGATAGATGACACCAAACATTTTAGTCATCTGTTGTCGACAACGACTACGAAAATAAGCGATAAACATCAACTAGTGCCTTCATATATTGTAAAGTCTTTGTTAAAACTAATGAAGTAAAAGAGTGCATGAATTGCAAGACGTTACTTTGATCAAAAGAAGTAATAGATTTTCGAAAGTTTTTCACTGCAAAGAAAAATTGTTTAATTCACATTTGATTTAACCTAACCAAGAACTGATAGCCAATACAAACCATCCATCCTGCATTCGTAACTATTCTTCAAGTTTATCGAATTGAAAAGGCTTAACTTACCGATTATCAAATAAGTCTCCTTCCATGGATGCCAGGCTATCAAAGCTCGATTAACGCCCTTTTCGCTCCATTTAAATACAGATTCGTATGTCTGCATATTCCACACAAAGACATTTCCACCTTTATCGGCTGCCGACAGAAACATCTGATTCGCTGATATCTGTACAGTATTAATGCAAAGTTTTGCACAGACCAGTGTCTTGAGGATTCTCAGCGAAATACTGCAATTATGAACATAGACATTTCCGGATAACGTGCCACTGAAAACGAGTTGAAAAAAATTATTTAGACCAAACGACTAGAAGACTTATAAACCTATAGAAGTGTCGATAGTAATCGATTGTCGAGGAACCTCTTCAAGCTCTTGGGAAATATAAACGAAAATGTTCTAAAGCGCCCGAAAAAGCATTCAACTGACCTGACAATAAAGGAATTTTTTGGATCCCAAATCACAGACCGAACTTCATCTTTACGACGACTATATTTCCATGAAGTTATAAAGACTCCAACCGAATCGCTGGAAAGGTCCCATATTTGGATTTGTGGTAACTTCTCTTCCAATTTTGTTCCGACAGCTAAGTACTTTCCGTCGAAATTGTACGCGAGACAAGTAATTCCTTTCAACTCGTATGTGATGGAAGATTTTCCTTTCGGTATCCATATCACCAAGTCTTCTCCAAACGATGCCGTCATCTTACCAGCTCTTGACCAAGTTATAACGCTTAAATCTAGGAGAAAATAAGTTTAAGTTTCCATTTATAAGACATGTAAAACTTGACCCTATCTTACCAGAATAAAAACAATAATTTGATAGAACATGAGATATTTCTGTTGCTGCAATCGCTCTACGTCTGGGTAAACAAGGCCAATCAAATTTCTGTTTGTTCGCGGTCATTTCGGTGTTCTGACAGGAAGCAAAGCGACGATCAAGACTCTTATTTAAAAAGTCTTTCGTCAGATAATCATGGAAATGTAAAACGGTTTCTTTCGACATTTTGATGCTTGTTTTTAGTGACTCTCGTAGTGCATATGGACGCCAGAATCCATCGTCATATTTCTGCAAATATTTTCAATTGAGACTTTTGTATCATTTAGTGAACAACCGAATTACCACTTGGACAAAATCGTCGTCACATTTATCGAAGCCATTCATTAATACCGGACGAACGAAATTCTGTTGTGGATCGTACTTGTTATATCGTCGCGAAATGTATCGATCTCCGTAACTATTTGGTATAAATGATAGCAGTTGAGAGACCTGAAATAATGACATAAGAATGTTAGAATCGTGTGCAATGCCAGGGAATAGTCTCAAAGTAAATTAAAAATCTTTTGATAGTTCCTAAAATGACTTCCGGTACTGTAACATGCGTCGCGGTATCGATTTGAGTTGTCCGTTTAGAGGCCTCACTAGGATCCCTTTACAGCCAATAACAAGTACAGTCTGGACAACCGGCTTAACGTGACTTTCGAATCACGCCTCGAAGTATGCAAATACTCTCTGAGGAATGTTAGGTTCTTAATTGATATCTCGCTTAAATGTAGGCTAGATATTACGCACACATCGTATTTAGGTTACGTCATACGTATCATTCAGTGTGTACATCGTTGTAGCCACCAAACACACTGCAACTAACCAAATTAAGAAGCTTGAGTGAACCTTATGATGTTAGTAATGCGATATAATCGCTAGAAAAATTCCATGTGGAATTGTCTGACACGGGATTCAAACCCGGATCATTTTTCTGGAAGCCTAGTTCGTAACCACTGAGCCACCCCATCTAAATCTGTCGTTATGGAAGCTATTAGCTATCATCAGAGCACTTCAAGCATGAGTGGTACACTAAGTAGAGTACTGAAACGGGACAGTGTATCGAACAAATTTTCGCACAGTAAAAAATGTGGAAGAAGTTTTCATACAAAATAGTACTCTATTTGCGTTGCTATCATTCATAAATTACGTAATACGCGAGGAATACGCGCTCGGTGAAATTAGAACAATTTCCTATTTCTCCAGTTCTTTAAGATTTAATATTGATGACAGCACTGCGAAAGCTTTACGTAATTTATGAATGAAGGGATTATTGATGGAAATTTTAAGCTAAATATTGAAACTCTGTTTCGCAAAATTGATTTCAGTAGAACTCAGTAAAAGGATAATTCTACAAAACATAGAGAATAAAGGTACATGCTAGGCGAAAAGCTGTACAAAATGTATCATAGCATCTAAGTCGACTTATAACTTACGATTTATAGGTAATCTTGCTTCACTGCGATATCACGTATAATTTCTTAAAGCTAAGAGTTAGGTACAATGCATTTGAGGACCTTACCAAATAATTCATTAAATTGAAATGATAATCGTGTATTGTCTTCATGACAATTGGTAAAGAGTAAAAGCTTACCGCTTCACTAAATCACGAACTGAAACGATAGTCGACCACCCATTGTGTAGATATGTTTTTCAAAGATACAAGTTTCTATCCTCAAATTTTTACTAATTTCTAAAAAATAATTTTAATTTTTATGTTTCTTTAATATTTACATTCGCATTTATTGTTTCAAAAGCTGAAACGAAATATCATTCGAATTAATGATGTTCGTTAAATGTTGGAAAGTTGACAGGTCGATCTACAGTTTTAAATAGATTATTTTAGGAGTACTATATGTAACAACACGGTATAAGGAAGAACTGTTGTATCAAAAATAGATCAATCAAAATCTCATCACAAATTTAGTTAAAAATATAAAACTTTATGGAAGACTTCGATATAGGGTGCGGCGAGAGATGTAACATCTAAGATAACTTCAATCAATGACCCCTCAAGCATGTTATTGACTCAGACTTTAACTCTGCTGGTTGTGGGCTACCAATGCAAGTTACAGTTTTCCATGTTTTTCTTTTGGTACACTTTTGCGAACCAATCAAAAACTTCTACGAAATGATTCTTGAATGCATGCAACAACTTTAATGCAGAAGTTGTGTATTTTAAATGCTTTTGCAGGTAAAATCGACTATGGATGTTCCTTTGTTCCTCAGAAAACATACCATCGCAAACATCAAATTATTAGCAAAGCTGAAAGATAAGGTGCCCGAAAATTGACGTGAAAAAGGCTTGGACTGGGAGAATAATTTCCATGATGAATACATAGGTGATAGGTGAGAATGTAAAGGGGAATCAGTCTAAGAATGCTGTTTCGGAAAGCTCTATACATGTTGCAATGGTATTGAAACATTGAAATCTTCAAGAGCTTTGGTTCGGTAACTAAACTAAACTGAACTGACATGAGTAGACGCAAGACATTATTTTATTAGAATTGATTACTTGAAAATTAATTGAAAATATTCGTAGCATAAACTACACCGATTATTCTTGGACAGTCTGACAAACCCATCGACATAAATGTAATGGCAGCAAAAAAAGACGAAATGATGATAAATTGCCTACACATCTTATATATACCATCGTCTTATGAATGCAACTATTGGTAAGTTGTTTATACATAAACATATATATTATACCATCGATATTGGCTATGTATCGAGTCTGATTAAAATATGATACCGAGTAATCTTCATTATGATTTATTTGACATATTTTCATCATTATTTTTAATTATTGTATTAAAAGCTGTCAGCCTTTAAATAACCGATGTAAAACGTCTCAGATAAGCTATGATGCGAGTATATTAATTACGAGTTGGTTGAGCCCAACCGTCGAAATGATCAATGGATTCATTCAATATACGCTTCAAGTGTACAAACGGACATTCAGATCACGTTTGATTCTTCGTTTTTTCTTCGACATACAGTTGAACTAAAGCTCGGTACGGGTCAGATCAATCTGAAACCGGACCTGACAAACCTTAAACCTAACTCGAAACCTGAACTGAAAAACCTGAAACCTGAGTACACCTGAACCTGAATTTTTATCCTTGACCTAACCTGAAACCTGATTCGATCTTAAATAAAATACCCTAATCCGCCCTGCCCTGACAGGTTATTTGATTTTTAATGAAAAAAATTCTAAATTGGGCGGGAAAAAAATTCAAATTTAACTCAGGTCAGATCAGGTCAACGATAAATCAGGCCAGGTTCAGAACATTCTTAAACAATATGAACTTTTCAGGTCACATGATTTTAGGTTAGGGTCACGTCAAACGTCAAACCCGACCTGTTCCGAGCTATTGAAACCATCATTGATATTATCCACTTAATCGCACTGCTGACCTACGCAATTTGGCAATTGTTGATTCATGTATTCAATCTTGGTCGCTGAATCATTTAAACTTGCCAACGCGTCTACAAAGCTCTAAGTGCCGTAACGATTTTCAATTTATTCCCCTATGTATCATCGGCTTTCGATTGCTCAGCCTTACATTGTTAACAACGTGTCTCCATTTCATGCATGTAAGATGGATTGATGGATTCAAGTCATTTCATCAGTCAATTTTTAACGAAGAAACATCTATTAATTTCCCTTTGAAAAATTGTACTCTGGAAATGTAGTTTAGCGACAAGTATCTCATGTTTTATATAGACATTAATATCTTGCTTTCATATTAGATTATCATACAACTATGTAGCCGTATTTCCATCGCTTTATATAAATGTATCAACTTTAAGTAAAATGTCTAATGGCTGTCGAATAACATTATCATAATGAAATGTGAAACAATGTTTGACATCAATTATTGATATTAAAAACCGTACACAATATTGTCTGCGTATAAAATGTCTAATAGTTACAAATGACAGGATATAAATCAAATTGCAAATTATCTTTTAGGCGAACACATATCTTACAAAATTAATGGCTTTCCATATGCAGGCGTGAGTCGGTGCAGATATATGCTGCCTGCGGTTTTGTTTGACTTAATCATTAGAAACGTAAAGATGACGTTCCAACAAGATTATGGTTATTATGGTTGGATGTAAAGGAATTACAAGTTTCGGTTGATTTTGGAGAGATA
Source organism: Bradysia coprophila (assembly GCF_014529535.1). Classification (NCBI taxonomy): domain Eukaryota; kingdom Metazoa; phylum Arthropoda; class Insecta; order Diptera; family Sciaridae; genus Bradysia; species Bradysia coprophila. The sequence goes on along the minus strand of NC_050738.1, from coordinate 7,875,422 downwards.
AAATAGAATTTGAAATAATTGCTCGATCACAAGCCCGCAGTATTCTTAGTGACGCAGAAATGCCTTGATACATTCACATTCATTATATCGGTAATTCTATTGTGAACCATGTTGTTACAGACGCTACAATCCCTATCGAAAAATTACTAGATTATTAATTAGATAATCTAAATAAATTTATTTTGTGGAAAAAATTAATTTAATTCAAGTTAAATTAAGAAAGCCTTATTGAAATTGCGAGTATTGGCGAAGGAAAACCATCGCATCGAGATGGTATGGTATGGTATAGCATAATTAATTTAATTTAAACGCTACACCATAAGGTGATCATATGTAAAATCAACTTGATAAAAACAAAATTCTCTCAAAATGGTACATCGGTATACACCATTTCGATTTTAGAGAGTGTTATTGCCGTTACCACGTTACATTTTGTCGATTGGTATATAGAATTCGCCATATAAGTGAAAAGCGTTTCGAATATTATATGTAGCAGTTCGGCGACGATATGTCTGTTGCGAGAACTGAAAAGATAATTTGACTAGACATGCCGTCGTTGCTATAACTATAACCAATACATCAATGTCATGCATATCAAACAATGGCTGTAAGGTGTCACCTAAATGCTAAATGAAACATTAATATATTTCTAAAATTGAATTTCACGATCATATGTTGTGTCATAAATTGCACAATATTGAGTTTAGAGAATATTATTCATGCTTGGAGATCATGCTACGATTTTATTGCTTTCGACATAATGTGATGCGTGCAGAGAGGGCTTCATTAAAATATCAAAATGGGCGAACGTTCTAACGGCAATCGATTAATTTTGCCAATTTTTGTTGGTACAACAGCGAATTGCTCGCTATGGCAGAGGAATATGAATTCATGCATGCCGTTTATGAGTAATAAATTGAACTAATCCGATATGAATGATTCTACAATCAGAATGATTTCCGAGCTGGAAAATCGAAAGCAATTTGTTTATGGAATGGCGTGAACAATGGGCATATATTAGTTTAAAAGGACTGTTTGGAACTTCAGCTTGTAGCATTATAAACAACAGTTTTAAAGCAATATAATAGCTGGATTCCCGTCAGATCACCTGACAGTTTCAATAAACTTAACTCTACGAATAACCCGCCGAAAATCAAATGCAAGTTGATGACTGGGTATGACCAATCGGCCAATTCATTTTAAAGGAACTCATTGTTTATGTTGAAATACTATTAGAAGACCTTCGGTCAATGAAAGTACAGAGTATGTATGGCTAGCTCATCTTAAACTTATTCATAATTTATGTCAAAATAATATTGAAATGAGTGCGTTTGAGTGTGCGAATCAAATTTTTATGTCTTCCTAGCGTTTTATACTTTCGTTGCATCCAGGGCTTATTTTAGATTTTAATTCGGAAAAATTCGGAAAAATATCCGAAAAAGTCTGAGAATTTTTCAGAATTAAAATTCTCTAAAATAAACCCCGATTGCATATGACCATACCTCCCTTTGAGGGTAAGACTCAAGTTTATCGAGATCGAAACCAATTTGTCTATGCGAATTAGATTTATCAGAGCTGATAACCTGTGACGCGAAGTAAGCTTATGTAAACCACACATAACCACCTTGATTTGTGGAATGTCGAAGAATTTGTCTTTCATTATAGAGACTGCAGCATCAAAACAATGTAAAGCCTGCGTTTAATAACCACTATGATTTGTGGAAATTCTTCAAATTATCTTCGAAATTTCAATGTTATTGTGCAAAATTCGGAGAATTTTTCGTACATTATAATCTGTAGTATTAAAGCATCGTGAAGCCGACATTCATTAACCACCATGATTTCTTCGGATTTCCATGGCCTGCATACTGAATGCTTTACAGTAATCTATTTTGTATTGCTAAAACAAAGTGAGATACTATCATAGTAGAATGTCTGCATAGTCAGTACAGGTTTGCATATAAAAGCAAGCCATGTACGTAACAAAGTTATTCGAAAGCATCATTGTCTCTACTACACATTGACTGCTAATTGAGTTCCGGACCTGTCGATGTTTGAATGCATTTCAAGACTTTCATGATATGTATTAATAGTGACGCTGAATATAATGTGTTATAGCTCATTATTAGTAGAATGCTTCAGAGTCCGGTTTCAGATAATGAAGCTGCTTTTGCTGTTTTATTTTTTTTCTTCATAAAAATCAAACGGTTGACTGAAAACTCACGATAGCACTTAAGAAATCTATGAATCGAGTTAGAGAATATTCGATTAATATAGCCTGATTACAGCGTTCCACGCAAAATTGTTTATTCATAGAAGAGTATGAATGTTTGTGCTATGAATGGCATTTTCTGTTCAAAATGACCATTCCATATTTACTAATAAATCTGAGAATATTATGCAGAACAATTATGACCAACAAACCACATCATTAAATCGAATAAAAACTAACAAAAGGTCCTCCAACTTAATTCAGTCAATCGTATTGAATTCCATCCCAAGACTATGACGATGCATAATTCAGTATGATGATATATTCACGATGTGATTTAACTCAGGGTTTTGAGACATATTTCACCTTATTAGTGATATTGCTTATAAATCTCGAGACTCGAGTTATTGAAATAACTGATGGCATCGCATTCAATACATATCCTGTCGTATGCGGCACGAAGTTTATAAACTTTCGATTCATCTTGTCGTTTTAAATAAATGGTTTGTGTGTGTATGTGTGACACCAAAGTAAATAAACTGTGAACGCTCTCTAATGTCTGTTCAAATAAAGTTCCGTTATGCGAATAGATAATGTCATCCTTTTAAACGACACTGAAAGGGTGCATTGACAAATGATGTATACGAGCATGATAGCGCTGTATAAACACAACTCTACAATCTGCTTGAAAATGAGGTCATGGCTCTGTTAATTGGATAATTCGTGCCATTTCTATTATCACCAACAAATATATATTTCATCTGGCTCTATCTTTACTGGCAAAATAATACTGGCATAAAGGTAAACGTTCACATAACTTCACAATTGACATCGCTGTATGTTTGCGGTCGAGAGAATTTTATCGCACGCATTAGTCTACACTAGTGGATACTTTACTGAGAAACTGCTACAAATATCAATATAGAAATTCTAACAATTTAGATTAAACGCTCTGGACTTTGTCGGAGAACACCACAAAGACGGCAATCCACAATAACAATATATTATATATCGATGTTGCTGAACCGACTAGGAAATAACATCAGTGTGATAAAGAATGTTTATTCAAAAGTCATTCGTATATTTAAAAGCTGTATGGTCTTTGCAGCGACCTACGCCTACAATATTTTATTCAAAGTGTTTAAGTTACTGATTACGTTCAGAAAACAAGCAAGTTGTTTTTCCTTTGCATTTACCCATAGATACGCAACAATTGAATACCTTACAAGCGCCACAAATGAGATTGTCTTTTTTTTTTGTTCGACCTCTCTCGCTGGAAGCTGCGGGAATTTGCTCATAGATAGGCCTCACAGATAAATGGAATTTTTGGCTAATACTTAAAACATATAATTCCAGTCATTGAAAGTGTATTTAAAATTCCACGAATCAATGCTAACTTTTTGCATTATTGTTCTTTGAAGAACGAATTAAGTACAATGACGCTCTTAACGATAAATCGAAAAATTAGAACGAAGTTCTGTGAGATATGAAATCTCAATATTCCCATCTGCGTAACAAGCGCCTTTTGCAATTAAACCAAAAAATTCATTTTATTATACGAGCCTATCACGCAATTTTTTTCGTTTTGATAATTTAAAATTAAACCTACCAGCTACCAGTCTAAATAAAAAAGACAAAATTTCGATTCTGTGAACAATAATCATCAAAATCAAAATTATACACAAAAATGTGCGCCAACAATGCGAATTGAATGATTAAAGTGTGCGCACTCCAAACGTTTCAGATGTATGCATTGCACAGTGCTTTCTACGGCAATAAGATAGCCGTGCCTTTTTGCCCACAAATGTTCTCAGTGATATTTTGACCAAAATATCCGATTAATCTTCACCAAACTTTAGAGAATGAAAGTTCCACACGACTTTTAGCGGTACTCCCCAAAAAAAGTTCAAAAAGTTTTGTTTTTGTTCCCGTACGGACTCTCTCAAAAGGGCATTTGGGGTGCTATATAGCACCCCAAATGCCCTTTTGAGAGAGTTCGTTTTCATAGTAAATATTAACTTTTTGATTTGTTTTTTGGGAATATCGTTAAAAGTCGTGGGGAACTTTCATTCTCTAAAGTTTGGTGAAGATTGATCGGACATTTTGGTCAAAATATCACTCAGAACATTTGTGGGCAAAAAGGCACGGCTATCTTATTGCCGTAAAAAGCACTGTGCAATGCATACATCTGAAACGTTTGGAATGCGCACACTTTAATCATTCAATTCGCATTGTTGGCGCGCATTTTTGTGTATAATTTTGATTTTGAATGATTATTGTTCACAGAATCGAAATTTTGTCTTTTTTATTTAGACTGATAGCTGGTAGGTTTAATTTTAAATTATTAAAACGAAAAAAATTGCGTGTATAATAAAATGAATTTTTTGGTTTAATTGCAAAAGGCGCTTGTTACGCAGATGGGAATATTGAGATTTCATATCTCACAGAACTTCGTTCTAATTTTTCGATTTATCGTTAAGAGCGTCATTGTACTTAATTCGTTCTTCAAAGAACAATAATGCAAAAAGTTAGCATTGATTCGTGGAATTTTAAATACACTTTCAATGACTGGAATTATATGTTTTAAGTATTAGCCAAAAATTCCATTTATCTGTGAGGCCTATCTATGAGCAAATTCCCGCAGCTTCCTGCTTTTATTTTTCTTTTCTTTTCTTTTCGTAAGGTAAGAATGAATTTGGTCAGGTATTTTGCTTTAATATTTTTTTAAACAATTAAGCTGAGTATTTGAAAAGGTTTCGCGAAGTTTTTTTATTTACAAAATTACGTGCCGGGACTTATTGTAATCTTAAAATACTTTTAAGGACTGAAGGTTTCATAAGTCGGATTTTAGAAGTATTTAGGCGCGTTTCCTGCAATAACGCTTTAGATATAACATTCAAATTCAAAACTTGAGATTTGAAATAGCATCGTAGTTTCAGCCCTTGCTCAAAGCCTATTTTTTAGACAACGTTTCAAACAATTTAAAAAAAAAGTTGAAGGACGTTCCACAGCCTCTAGAATTTATTTTAGATTTTTTTAGAAATTCTAGAATTTTTTAGAAAATTGTGAAAAACCTGTTCTAAAAAAATATCAGGGAGCTGCAGAAATGACTAAGAAAACCACCTTAGACCATTATTTTAATATTTTCGTAATTTAATATAATTTCTTCAACTTACAGTCTCAAATCTCAAATGTCTCACTGTCAAATTTTTCTGAGAATTTTATTGTGTCATTGCAAATTCACAATGACATTCTCTGAAAAAAATGACAGTGAGACATTTGAGATGTCGTTCACTGTAGTGTACTGGAGAATCTCCAGTGGAGTTCAAGGTGAAAGGCATTTTAGAATGTGTAGACAAATCTTATAACACAGCTATACTTTAATCTCTTATGTAGATTTTTACTGACTTAATTAAAACAAGCCAAGCACGTCCGTATTTGCCCTAAATGCATCATGCTAGAACGAATTTTCAGATATTTTCGTAACGTTTTCCTTAGCGCTGTAACTTTACAAATTTCGTCAAACTTTCGTTTAAGCCTTCAAGCTTCCATTTCCACATTTAATAATGAGGTCATTCAATTATCATTTTTTGTGTCTTTGATGCAGCGCAATTAAAATGGTCAAATTTCATTATATTTCTTAGAATTATCGTCGATTTTAGGAATTTCTTCACAACTTTCTACACCTTACTTCATTTCCTGGAGGTATCAGGAACGAGTGATCTAACCGGCACCAAATTTCATCCCATTTCCTATAGTACTAGATTAAAACAAGGAGATGAGATGAGATTTGACATAGATAGCTAGCGTGATGGTTTCGCAAATTTCCTTCGAACTATCCATTTCCCTCACGAATTGTTCGCTGATGAACGAAATATTTTTACGATTTCTAGATCAACTTATCAAATAAACGGAAGGTCAGCCATGGAAATAATGCGGTATCCTGGATACCGGGAAATCGAAAAAATCAGCAAGAAATGTATTGACCGGGAAGTCTGTTCCATATTTTTGGTTACCGGGACTAGTTACAACCGAGAATTTATCATCGAGTTGTATAAAACATTTTTCGCAATAAAGGCAACGGAAAGTCCTATACACGTTGTAAACGTTGTATACAACTCGGTGATAAATGATTTTTTAGGCACACGATGTGTATTGTCACACTCGCCCTACCGCGTCGAGTGACAATTTACACATCTAGTGCCTAAAAAAACATTTATCACTCGGTTGTATAAATTACTATGTAGCATGAGGAACTTTGGAAAGAATTCGATTTTTATGTCCTTTAAGGCATATGTTGCGGCATATGAAAACGCAATTTGTGTGTCTAAAAAAATTGGTAGAGACATTGCATTGGGTTCTTCTGGAGCATTGATAACGGTCTGTCATTTTTATAATATTTTCTAGTTTTTTAATGCAACACTTATCTTTGCGCAAATTATATGACACGCGTTGTTTTTCATTGATTTTATTAACTTTTTTTTAAATAAAAAATAAATTATTTAGTTTCAGTTTGACGACAAGCAGCCTGTTATGAGTGAGTATGTGTCTCCTATCAATCAGTATTTCTGCCAATTATTTTTTTTATAGAATTGACGCAGCTAATATATTCGTAAAAGATCGGTTTTTTTAATCATTATCGCTCTATATATTCTGTTCGAAAAGGAATATGAGCTAAGGCTTAACGGAATTTAATAGAAAAGCCAGTGACACATACAAACATGAAAATTATGAAAAAGTGTAACGATGCAGATGGTAATCTTATTCATGCAATTTTTTTTTTGTTAAGACCATAAGTTGCATTATACTTTTTAACTCGATCCAGCAGCGACTTTCTTATACATTTTATATAAGATGATCAACTTGCAAAATTCAAATAGCAAAATAAAAAGTTGTGTGCGCGCAGCTCTCTTTATGTTTTAAATTTTTCCCGTAAAGAAAATATGTTTTATAGGAACAAAAAAAAGTCATTTAAAATGCTATAAAATGATTATCTATTGTATAGCACTGGTTACCCAGTTCGTTCCACGTTACACCAAAGACCGCACACTACAATTCTGTATACCTATCGGTAATTCCAAATCGTATATAAATTCCATAATGTGCTGGTTATAATGACAGGCAACGTGCAAAGTCGCTCGTTTAAGCAATGTTATGTGTCGCGCCAATGTAGTGTTTTGTCATGGGTTTTTGTTGTTAACAGCAACAACGCAAAAATATATAAATTTAAAATCAGACCATAATATGGTTGTTATTTAAGCGCGGAGATATAATAAATCTGCAATACAATAAAACGAATCGCCTATTGTCTTGTATCGCTGAGGTATACGTATATATTAATGAAACACGCTGCCTACAACAGGTTCATAAACATTTTATATACGCGATGCTGCTGATGATGATGTACTTCTGTTTTAGAAATATTTTTTTATGGTGGAAGAGGAGTTGCTTCTTAAAGCACTAAATTATGAGTTTACAATCGAAAAGTCATTTTCACGCCCTAAAGTGAAAGAATTTGTAATGTTAAATTTAGGATAAGTAAAAATTAATGTATAACAGTAGAATATGTGTGCAGTGCAGTGCATGTACAGCAATGGTTTTGCCAAGATAACAATATTCAGGAATAAATATAAATTAGAGTTGATGAAAACGCTAGACCTACGAAAAGTGGGTTGTTATTTACTAAGGTGGAAATTAAAGATCACTTCCCCATGGTATCGGTGAAAACCAAAATTCATAAATTTTCGATGTTCTTCCTGTCTAATCTAATATTCCTGGAAAAATGTGTGTGGAAAGTCTTGACCTTTTTGATCTTCTTTCATACATGATTTCGTCACAGGGCTTGTAGTTTAGACGCGACGTTTTTTTTATAGATCTGACCTCTATTGTCCGTGGTTATTGATTAGAATCAACATTGATTCGAGTTTCCTACCATAATACTAAAATCGAATAGGAAACCCATTGAGCTCCATCATTCAGTTCTCAAAATTTAGGTATTTTGTTGATGTGAAACAACTTTGGCAGAGCCAAATTAAAACTTAATTTTAACCATTTCTATCGGGATGGGATTTTGTGGATCAGAAGTTGAGTTCGATTGCTACTGGCCTACTAAGTCCCAACTTGTTGGAAATTAAACATCACTTATCGACACTGTATTGTGCCTTGGCAGGAACGTCCAACAAATATGAACGAGTTTTGTGGAAGTGGACCATGGAAATGTTGAACAGGTACCGAGTAGACTGATTTTTGAATGTATACCGGATGTACCGGTTAAGGACACTACTTTCGCCACCACCGTTTCTATTTTTTGGTTTCAGAAGAGGTATTCGTTGACTAACCATTGTGGCCTAGATGATTTCGAATTGGCCAGAAATAGTGAAAAGAAATTAGCAACAACAAAATGATCCGTGCCAATCGACCGTAAAAATTTACATATTTCTATTCCAAATCTTAAAGCAAATCCTATTAAATCATCAGTATGAACCTAAGAACGTTGCTTGCTTAATTTCCTATCGCTATATGTCTTTAAAAAAAAGTGTCTGCAACCACACCGCACGATTCCAATACAAACACTGTAATGATGCACCACACCATATTTGAAGTGACACAATCCAAGTGAATATTTTAAGCAAATTCATAAATATTGTAATCGCGCAACGACTGGAAATTAAACAGAAACGACAATACCATACCACACTAACTTTGCTTCAATTTGTAATTTATGGAAGAACACCTTTATAATGACAATGACATAAATTCGCTCATAAGCAAAAGAATATAATGTCAACCCATAAATTAGCGTTTCAGTTCGACATCACAGCAATTAACCACCTGATGTTATGTTAGCTGGTAATCTGTGAAAAATATGCCGAATGATACAGAACATGCATGCTCAATTGCTCAAATACTTATCCTACTGAGAATATGATCAAGGGAAATGTATAAACTCACTGAACATATTGAACATGCACTGGTGTCTAAAGAAGGTGCGATTTTAATTCGCATTTTTTTCTTTTCTTTCTTCTGTGCGCAATAGAAGAATTTCGCTGTGTAATTAATCTGGGTACAGTATAGAAAAGCTTCCCTCACCGGGCGCTTATTATTATTTATTAAATTCCTATTACATCGAAACGATAAATTTAATTTTATTGAACTACCTGTAATTTTCGCTTCACATATAGAATAGTCGATGATTATTTTTATGTGTGCAACATGCAATATAACGTCTTCGGTCGTCGTGTGTTTTTTTTTTATTGAAAATACAAATAAAAAATAAATAAACAGCCAGTTCTCGAAAGTGAAGTGCCATATATTTTTGATTGAGGAATAAAGGAAAATGTTAACGATTATGTTTTTATTTTATTGATCCGAGAGACGGAATACGTACAAACACATTTGTATTTATATATAGTATACGCTGCAATCAAACCGAAAAAGTTAGCTGAGAGAGGAGAACAAAAAAAACGAATTTATTTATTATATTGATTTAATGACAACAGCGATTTATACCAAAAATTTATTAGCTATGGCTCTTAACGCACGTAATTGGTCATTATTTATACGATCCATACGTATTTTTTATAAGCTATCTTTTACGACCATTACTACCAATTGAACATTATGGTTTCACATAAAATTTTCAAAGAATTGATAGAAATAAATAGGAGAAGAGAGAAAAAAAACATGATTTCTCTGTCATAACGAAAATCATATATAATTTCGTCCAGTTAAAGACGTTTAACTAGTGGCACTAATATTTCATGGGAAAATGATTTTTATATTTGTGCGCACGGTGTGCTTAATGGTCGACATGAATAACATAGACTTTGGTGTTTGTTGTTTAGTTTAGATAAAATTTATGCGGCCGTAAAACTACTTGATTATTTGAATGAAACTGACTGTCGACTGATGAAGCATTTGCATACAAGTAAAGCCGTCGTTTTTACATTCAAAGATAGGTGATGGACCAGTTAGTTGGTTATTCATTGAAGTTATTCGCATTACCTGAGTAGAACAAGCATGGGAACAATGTTGAAACCCACTGTAGCTATTAAAGTATCATCAAAGTAAAGTAAGGAATCATTTTTGGGAAAAAAACTTTTTTCCAAATTTTCTTAGATTTTTCTCCCACATCTTTCTGGATTTTTCTTGGTCAAAAACAGTATTTTGTTCACCAAGGGAAACAGGTAGATATTTCATTTCGAGGGTTTTGTTTGTGACCAGAGCGTAGCGAGGGCAACAAGAACCAGAGAAAATGAAATTTCCTACTTTTTTCTCGGTCAACATAACATTTTTCACAACAAAGCCTCTCGAAGTTTCAGCTAAGGTTAGAAAATGACTATTTTCTCGCCTGTGTTGTAAAAATATATTTGAAAAAATGTAGGAAATGGTGGGACAGATATTAACGTCACAATGACGGAAAAGTTGAAAAGTCAAGTTTTCGTGGGAAGTTTGTTGTTCCGAGATGGAGTCGAGGTCAATAACCACACGAAAACATGTTGCATTTCAACGATGAAAGTCACATTTTCAGGTGGTTATTGACCTCGGCTTCGCCTAGGATCAAAACACTTTACATGAAAACTCGATTTTTCAACTTTTCGTTCTTGTGACCGAAGTATCTATTACAAAATGCGATGAAGGGGATTTTCGGTGCTACTGTAGAGGCATGATCTCAACTCTTTGATTAGGTCATGCTTAGATGCTTCTTCTTTCTTCTCCGAAAGGTTGAAATTAGCTTGGATGCTTGTTAAATCAGCTCATAAAAAATTGTGAGCTGGAGCGGCTTATTTTCAAAAGGAACTACGAGTGTACCTTACAGAGTTAGCAATTTTACAGGAAAGATTGCGAAAATGGTCTTCGTTTCTCGAACAGGAGTTGAATCAATTTATTCATCAACTTAAGACACCCTTCTTAAATTTCCAACTGTATTTTGCCACCTTGTACTCTAAATATTAAAAACACTCCAAAATCGTAATTTAATCAAAATTAATTAATAAATTTTGTCGATATTTTTCATCATTTTCTTCATTTCCAGCACCCCTTCCACTAAAAAGCTTTCTGTATTTGTACATTGATTGTTTGCGCTCAATTGGGATTTTTCTGTGACATTTACGTTGTATTTGATTCGTAATGCCCTTGAAAATCCCAAATAATGGCACAACACAACCACAACAATTTCGATAGGGCCAATTTTAAAATTCATTTCCAAGTTTAGAGAATGGATTATAAAGAGAACACCGATTGATCCTTTCAAATTTATCTTTCAACATTTTCGAAATTGAAATGGGAAAAATTTAATTTTAGACTTAGAAATGACAAATTGCTTTTAGCTGTTACATTTTCCGTCTCCCTACCGCTGTTTTGTGGGTTTGACATTTTTTTCTGCATTATATACGTTCAGTTAGATTACATAAATATTCAGTTGCACAAATATCGAAGATCTGTGTTTGTGGTGAAGAAAAGATTTAACATTTGATTCAAAAGCTTCTCAGAAACAGCTAATCATCTGCTACAGACAACGACGATGAGTATAAGAGAAAGCTCTGACTATTGTTATCTTATAAAGAGTAATGTATAATAAAAATATTGAAGTAATAGATTTTGTTGAGCCAACACCTACAACTCAAATGAAGTACCAGATTTAATGATTTTGTTGAAATGCGTTTTTATTTATGTGAAAATCAATGAAAATGCATTTAGTCTTGAAATGAAAGACAACTTTGTCTAATGTCTAAATAAAGACAGTAAATTCCAACAAGAACGAAAGTTTACGACCAGAACGAAACAAGAGCCACTATTGGCTCGAGTTGGAATGTCCTATAGGACATTAATTTCTCCCCGAGGTCCGTGTATGGCTTGAGACGTTTTTATAGATGAAACAAATACATCAATTTGTTGCACCACTTTTTAAAACCAAAACAAAATGACAGTTGCAAAGAGAGATAGTTTGTACCGTACTTTTCATGTTTCAAGCACTACTTTCGACGCCCTCAGCATGTTAAATCCATAACAAAACTCGGGATAAAAATTAAAACTCGTTTTAGTGTGTGTATTGACCTCGGCTACGCCTCGGATCAACAAAATTCACGTGGAAACTCTACTTTTCATCTTTTTATCCCTAGTCATGTAATAGTATTTTACATGCTACATGCGTCGAAAACCGTACATTTCATGTTTGAAGCACGCCTTTCGACGCCCTCAGCATGTAGAATCCATTACATAACTCGGGATAAAAGTAAAAATTCTCGTTTTCGTGTGTTTATTGACCTCGGCTACGCCTCGGATCAACAAAATTCACGCGGAAACTATACTTTTCATCTTTTTATCCGTAAAATACTATTACATAATAGGGATAAAAAGATGAAAAAGAGAGTTTTCGTGTGAATTTTGTTGGTCTGAGGCAAAAAGCCGAGGTTAATAAACCCACGAAAACGTGACTTTTCATTTTTACCTCGGGATTTATGTAACGGATTATACGTTGTGGGGCAGAATATAGCGTCAACAATACTCCATCTTCTCACCGCATTTCAGTGAGACCATAAGGTTATTCATGCCGGACGGACGATAGTTTTTGTTCATTTTGTGAACATTTCCGTGATTTAATCGTATCTTGTAACCTCTTCACCTAAAAATTCGCTTTAAGATTGTCTCTTTAAACAAATTTCATCACTTTTGCAGTGTTTTGAGATCGCTTTGCATTGCTACGAGGTGTCTTTCTAAATTTTAAGCATTTTCTATAACCAAAAGCAACAGACCTTTCAAATGTGTCGCAACATAGCAGCACTCACAGAGCTGCTATGGTAGCAAACATTTCTATGCCTTTCATTAGATCAAGATCGGTGATATTGTTCATTACACACGATCTTTCATCTCAGTTTGTCAACAATTGGCAGAGATTTCATATATTTTTTGAATTCGAATCGCTACAATTTATGCGATCGACATTATTTATTAGAATAGATATGAATTTTGTATCACATTCGGCATCGCATCACAGAAAGCATATCAGATTTCTCTAATACCTCGCTAAACACACACAAAATAAATCGATAAAATGACTCCGCTGAAATGCTATAAAACGATATGATGAAAATGCATTTGTGGCTGTCAAGATTGTATCACGTTCTTTTTGAAGATAAAAATAATTTCAAATCTCCGACAACGTCACCCATAATACAATATAATACTCAAGTTTAGCACAATAGTTTCAATATCGGAACAATAAATACCTTATATGCCAAGACAGAATGTCAGTGTTTGTCGTGTAGTTTATTGCATTGCAATTCGATCTTTTTGCAAAAGTTAATCTAAATAAAATGAAAACTTTTCCTTCATACTGTCCATAACTATAACAGAAAAGATTACAACACGAGAAACACCCTCATATGCGTATGTTTTGTTTACTATCGCAGCTTGAAGTCTCTTCAAGCGGCATCGTTATCACATCTTTATGAATGACATGATATGCATGAGATAATTGCCGTTAGTTGATTGATTTGTTTACGAAAAGAATTCTTAGGGCTCCATCGGTTTCATTGAATCAAGATCAATGGAGCTAATGAAGCTACATGTACCAATTTGACAGTATCCTGATCACGCTTCACAGTTCATTTAAATACTCAGATTCGAAGTAAAAATCAGCGATCTAACCTTCATAATTTCGTTCCGCAATGCATCTCTATTTTTCTTTAAATTGACCGGTTTCTGAATTGTGGTGTTATCGGTCCGAGTAATGTCTTTGGATCGATCACCTGGACCAATCCCAGTACGTCGAGATGAACTCATTTTATTCTTAAATTCACTACAATAATTTAAATAAACGAAACACTTCACACGGTCTAAACTAATTGCGATTGCAAATATACTGAGAGTAAAAACGTGTGTGCCAACTTGAACAAATAAATTATGACGTCGAAAAGTGGCACTAGCAGAATCAGTGCCGTCTTTACTTTAACTCTAGGGCGCCAGAGGCAAAATTGAAATTGGACGACGAAATACGTATAGTAATACAATCGCTGAAGCATTTAATAGGACATTACGTTCTTCGGCTCCCTTTTTTGGAAACTGA